>NC_141027.1:67881000-68201500 GCF_052040795.2 Danio rerio
CTGACCCTCTTCCTAGGGGCCTCTGACCACAGCAAGCTACCCAGGGGTCCACCTCTCTCCCTGGACTTGCAGTAGAGGCCCCAGGGTGCCCCTGGCCCTCCACCTAGGGCCTTCTGACCTCAGCAAGCTACCCAGGGGTTCACCTCTCTCCCTGCACTTGCAGTAGAGGCCCTAGGGTGCCCCCTGGCCCTCCACATAGGGGCCTCTGACCCCAGCAAGCTACCCAGGGGTCCACCTCTCTCCCTGGACTTGCAGTAGAGGCCACAGGGTGCCCACTGGCCCTCTTCCTAGGGGCCTCTGACCCCAGCAAGCTACCCAGGGCTCCACCCCTCCCCCTGGACTTGCAGTAGAGGCCCTAGGGTGCCCCCTGGCCCTCCACATAGGGGCCTCTGACCCCAGCAAGCTACCCAGGGGTCCATCTCTCTCCCTGGACTTGCAGTAGAGGCCACAGGGTGCCCACTGGCCCTCTTCCTAGGGGCCTCTGACCCCAGCAAGCTACCCAGGGCTCCACCCCTCCCCCTGGACTTGCAGTAGAGGCCCCAGGGTGCCCCGTGGCCCTCAACCTAGGGGCCTCTGACCCCAGCAAGCTACACAGGGGTCAACCTCTCTCCCTGGACTTGCAGTAGAGGCCCTAGGGTGCCCCCTGGCCCTTCACCTAGAGCCTCTGACCCCAGCAAGTTACCCAGGGGTCCACCTCTCTCTCTGGACTTGCAGTAGAGGCCCCAGGGTGCCCCCTGGCCCTCCACCTAGGGGCCTCTGACCCCAGCAAGCTACCCAGGGGTCCACCTCTCTCCCTGGACTTGCAGTAGAGGCCACAGGGTGCCAACTGGCCCTCTTCCTAGGGGCCTCTGACCCCAGCAAGCTACCCAGGGCTCCACCCCTCCCCCTGGACTTGCAGTAGAGGCCCTAGGGTGCCCCCTGGCCCTCCAACTAGGGGCCTCTGACCCCAGCAAGCTACCTAGGGGTCCACCTCTCTCATTGGACTTGCAGTAGAGGCCACAGGGTGCCCCTGGCCCTCTTCCTAGGGGCCTCTGACCCCAGCAAGCTACCAAAGGGTCCACCTCTCTTCCTGGACTTGAAGTAGAGGCACTAGGGTGCCCCCTGGCCCTTCACCTAGGGGCCTTTGACCCCAGCAAGCTACCCAGGGGTCCACCTCTCTCCCTGGACTTCCAGTAGAGGCCCCAGGGTGCTCCCTGGCCCTCCACCTATTGCCTCTGACCCCAGCAAGCTACCCAGGGGTTCCACCTCTCTCCCTGGACTTGCAGTAGAGGCCCCAGGGTGCCCCTGGCCCTCCACCTAGGGCCTTCTGACCCCAGCAAGCTACCCAGGGGTCCACCTCTCTCCCTGGACTTGCAGTAGAGGCCACAGGGTGCCCACTGGCCCTCTTCCTAGGGGCCTCTGACCCCAGCAAGCTACCCAGGGCTCCACCCCTCCCCCTGGACTTGCAGTAGAGGCCCCAGGGTGCCCCGTGGCCCTCAACCTAGGGGCCTCTGACCCCAGCAAGCTACACAGGGGTCAACCTCTCTCCCTGGACTTGCAGTAGAGGCCCCAAGGTGCCCCCTGGCCCTCCACCTTATGGCCTCTGACCCCAGCAAGCTACACAGGGGTCAACCTCTCTCCCTGGACTTGCATTAGAGGCCCTAGGGTGCCCCCTGGCCCTCCACCAAGGGGCCTCTGACAGCAGGAAGCTGCCCAGGGGTCCACTTCTCTCCCAGGACTTGCAGTACAGGCCCCAGGGTGCCCACTGACCCTCCTCCTAGGGGCCTCTGACCCCAGCAAGCTACACAGGGGTCAACCTCTCTCCCTGGACTTGCAGTAGAGGCCCCAAGGTACCCCCTGGCCCTCCACCTTATGGCCTCTGACCCCAGCAAGCTACACAGGGGTCAACCTTTCTCCCTGGACTAGCATTAGAGGCCCTAGGGTGCCCCCTGGCCCTCCACCAAGGGGCCTCTGACAGCAGGAAGCTGCCCAGGGGTCCACTTCTCTCCCAGGACTTGCAGTACAGGCCCCAGGGTGCCCACTGACCCTCTTCCTAGGGGCCTCTGACCACAGCAAGCTACCCAGGGGTCCACCTCTCTCCCTGGACTTGCAGTAGAGGCCCCAGGGTGCCCCTGGCCCTCCACCTAGGGCCTTCTGACCTCAGCAAGCTACCCAGGGGTTCACCTCTCTCCCTGCACTTGCAGTAGAGGCCCTAGGGTGCCCGCTGGCCCTTCACCTAGAGCTTCTGACCCCAGCAAGCTACCCAGGGGTCCACCTCTCTCCCTGGACTTATAGTAGAGGCACTAGGGAACCCCCTGGCCCTTCACTTAGGGGCCTCTGACCCCAGCAAGTTACCCAGGGGTCCACCTCTCTCTCTGGACTTGCAGTAGAGGCCACAGGGTGCCCACTGGCCCTCTTCCTAGGGGTCTCTGACCCCAGTAAGCTACCCAGGGCTCCACCTCTCCCCCTGGACTTGCAGTAGAGGCCCCAGGGTGCCCCGTGGCCCTCAACCTAGGGGCCTCTGACCCCAGCAAGCTACACAGGAGTCCACCTCTTTCCCTGGACTTGCATTAGAGGCCCTAGGGTGCCCCCTGGCCCTCCACCAAGGGGCCTCTGATAGCAGGAAGCTGCCCAGGGGTCCACTTCTCTCCCTGGACTTGCAGTAGAGGCCCCAGGGTGCCCACTGACCCTCCTCCTAGGGGCCTATTACCACAGCAAGCTACCCAGGGGTCCACCTCTCTCCCTGGACTTGCAGTGGAGAACCCAGGGTGCTCCCTGGCCCTCCACCTATTGCCTCTGACCCCAGCAAGCTACCCAGGGGTTCCACCTCTCTCCCTGGACTTGCAGTAGAGGCCCCAGGGTGCCCCTGGCCCTCCACCTAGGGCCTTCTGACCTCAGCAAGCTACCCAGGGGTTCACCTCTCTCCCTGGACTTGCAGCAGAGGCACTAGGGCACCCCCTGGCCCTTCACTTAGGGGCCTTTGACCCCAGCAAGCTACCCAGGGCTCCACCTCTATCCCTGGACTTGCGGTATAGGCCCCAAGGTGCCCCTTTGCCCTCAACCTAGGGGCCTCTGACCCCAGCAAGCTACACAGGGGTCAACCTCTCTCCCTGGACTTGCATTAGAGGCCCTAGGGTGCCCCCTGGCCCTCCACCAAGGGGCCTTCTGACCTCAGCAAGCTACCCAGGGGTCCACCTCTCTCCCTGGACTTGCAGTAGAGGCCCTAGGGTGCCCCTTGGCCCTCCATCTAGTGGATGTCTGACCCCAGCAAGCTACCCAAGGGTCCACCTCTCTCCCTGGACTTGCGGTATAGGCCCCAAGGTGCCCCTTTGCCCTCAACCTAGGGGCCTCTGACCCCAGCAAGCTACACAGGGGTCAACCTCTCTCCCTGGACTTGCATTAGAGGCCCTAGGGTGCCCCCTGGCCCTCCACCTAGGGCCTTCTGACCTTAGCAAGCTACCCAGGGGTCCACCTCTCTCCCTGGACTTGCAGTAGAGGCCCTAGGGTGCCCCCTGGCCCTTCACCTAGAGCCTCTGACCCCAACAAGTTACCCAGGGGTCCACCTCTCTCTCTGGACTTGCAGTAGAGGCCACAGGGTGCCCACTGGCCCTCTTCCTAGGGGTCTCTGACCCCAGTAAGCTACCCAGGGCTCCACCTCTCCCCCTGGACTTGCAGTAGAGGCCCCAGGGTGCCCCGTGGCCCTCAACCTAGGGGCCTCTGACCCCAGCAAGCTACCCAGGGCTCCACCTCTATCCCTGGACTTGCGGTATAGGCCCCAGGGTGCCCCCTTGCCCTCAACCTAGGGGCCTCTGACCCCAGCAAGCTACACAGGGGTCAACCTCTCTCCCTGGACATGCAGTAGAGGCCCCAAGGTGCCCCCTGGCCCTCCACCTTATGGCCTCTGACCCCAGCAAGCTACCCTGGGGTCCACCTCTCACCCTGGACTTGCAGTAGAGGCCCCAGGGTGCCCCTTGGCCCTCCAGCTAGGGGCCTCTGACCCCAGCAAGCTACCTAGGGGTCCACCTCTCTCATTGGACTTGCAGTAGAGGCCACAGGGTGCCCCTGGCCCTCTTCCTAGGGGCCTCTGACCCCAGCAAGCTACCAAGGGGTCCACCTCTCTTCCTGGAGTTGAAGTAGAGGCACTAGGGTGCCCCCTGGCCCTTCACCTAGGGGCCTTTGACCCCAGCAAGCTACCCAGGGGTCCACCTCTCTCCCTGGACTTCCATCAGAGGCCCCAGGGTGCTCCCTGGCCCTCCACCTATTGCCTCTGACCCCAGCAAGCTACCCAGGGGTTCCACCTCTCTCCCTGGACTTGCAGTAGAGGCCCCAGGGTGCCCCTGGCCCTCCACCTAGGGCCTTCTGACCTCAGCAAGCTACCCAGGGGTTCACCTCTCTCCCTGGACTTGCAGTAGAGGCCCTAGGGTGCCCCCTGGCCCTTCACCTAGGGGCCTCTGACCCCAGCAAGCTACCCAGGGGTCCACCTCTCTCTCTGGACTTGCAGTAGAGGCCCCAGGGTGCCCCCTGGCCCTCTACATAGGGGCCTCTGACCCCAGCAAGCTACCCAGGGGTCCACCTCTCTCCCTGGACTTGCAGTAGAGGCCACAGGGTGCCCACTGGCCCTCTTCCTAGGGGCCTCTGACCCCAGCAAGCTACCCAGGGCTCCACCTCTATCCCTGGACTTGCAGTAGAGGCCCCAGGGTGCCCCCTGGCCCTCAACCTAGGGGCCTCTGACCCCAGCAAGCTACACAGGGGTCAACCTCTCTCCCTGGACTTGCAGTAGAGGCCCCAAGGTGCCCCCTGGCCCTCCACCTTATGGCCTCTTACCCCAGCAAGCTACACAGGGGTCAACCTCTCTCCCTGGACTTGCTTTAGAGGCCCTAGGGTGCCCCCTGGCCCTCCACCAAGGGGCCTCTGACAGCAGGAAGCTGCCCAGGGGTCCACTTCTCTCCCAGGACTTGCAGTACAGGCCCCAGGGTGCCCACTGACCCTCCTCCTAGGGGCCTATTACCACAGCAAGCTACCCAGGGGTCCACCTCTCTCCCTGGACCTGCAGTGGAGGCCCCAGCGTGCTCCCTGGCCCTCCACCTATTGCCTCTCACCCAAGCAAGCTACCCAGGGGTTCCACCTCTCTCCCTGGACTTGCAGTAGAGGCCCCAGGGTGCCCCTGGCCCTCCACCTAGGGCCTTCTGACCTTAGCAAGCTACCCAGGGGTCCACCTCTCTCCCTGGACTTGCAGTAGAGGCCCTAGGGTGCCCCCTGGCCCTTCACCTAGAGCCTCTGTCCCCAGCAAGTTACCCAGGGGTCCACCTCTCTCTCTGGACTTGCAGTAGAGGCCCCAGGGTGCCCCCTGGCCCTCCACCTAGGGGCCTCTGACCCCAGCAAGCTACCCAGGGGTCCACCTCTCTCCCTGGACTTGCAGTAGAGGCCACAGGATGCCCACTGGCCCTCTTCCTAGGGGTCTCTGACCCCAGTAAGCTACCCAGGGCTCCACCTCTCCCCCTGGACTTGCAGTAGAGGCCCCAGGGTGCCCCGTGGCCCTCAACCTAGGGGCCTCCGACCCCAGCAAGCTACCCTGGGGTCCACCTCTCACCCTGGACTTGCAGTAGAGGCCCCAGGGTGCCCCCTGGCCCTCCACCTAGGGGCCTCTGACCCCAGCAAGCTACCTAGGGGTCCACCTCTCTCATTGGACTTGCAGTAGAGGCCACAGGGTGCCCCTGGCCCTCTTCCTAGGGGCCTCTGACCCCAGCAAGCTACCAAGGGGTCCACCTCTCTTCCTGGACTTGAAGTAGAGGCACTAGGGTGCCCCCTGGCCCTTCACCCAGGGGCCTTTGACCCCAGCAAGCTACCCAGGGGTCCACCTCTCTCCCTGGACTTCCATCAGAGGCCCCAGGGTGCTCCCTGGCCCTCCACCTATTGCCTCTGACCCCAGCAAGCTACCCAGGGGTTCCACCTCTCTCCCTGGACTTGCAGTAGAGGCCCCAGGGTGCCCCTGGCCCTCCACCTAGGGCCTTCTGACCTCAGCAAGCTACCCAGGGGTTCACCTCTCTCCCTGGACTTGCAGTAGAGGCCCTAGGGTGCCCCCTGGCCCTTCACCTAGGGGCCTCTGACCCCAGCAAGCTACCCAGGGGTCCACCTCTCTCTCTGGACTTGCAGTAGAGGCCCCAGGGTGCCCCCTGGCCCTCCACATAGGGGCCTCTGACCCCAGCAAGCAATCCAGGGGTCCACCTCTCTCCCTGGACTTGCAGTAGAGGCCACAGGGTGCCCACTGGCCCTCTTCCTAGGGGCCTCTGACCCAGCAAGCTACCCAGGGCTCCACCTCTCCCCCTGGACTTGCAGTAGAGGCCCCAGGGTGCCCCCTGGCCCTCAACCTAGGGGCCTCTGACCCCAGCAAGCTACACAGGGGTCAACCTCTCTCCCTGGACTTGCATTAGAGGCCCTAGGGTGCCCCCTGGCCCTCCACCAAGGGGCCTCCGACAGCAGGAAGCTGCCCAGGGGTCCACCTCTCTCTCTGGACTTGCAGTAGAGGCCCCAGGGTGCCCCCTGGCCCTCCACCTAGGGGCTTCTGACCCCAGCAAGCTACCCAGGGGTCCACCTCTCTCCCTGGACTTGCAGTAGAGGCCCCAGGGTGCCCACTGGCCCTCTTCCTAGGGGTCTCTGACCCCAGCAAGCTACCCAGGGCTCTACCTCTCTCCCTGGACTTGCAGTGGAGGCCCCAGCGTGCTCCCTGGCCCTCCACCTATTGCCTCTGACCCCAGCAAGCTACCCAGGGGGTCCACCTCTCTCATTGGACTTGCAGTAGAGGCCACAGGGTGCCCCTGGCCCTCTTCCTAGGGGCCTCTGACCCCAGCAAGCTACCAAGGGGTCCACCTCTCTTCCTGGACTTGAAGTAGAGGCACTAGGGTGCCCCCTGACCCTTCACCTAGGGGCCTTTGACCCCAGCAAGCTACCCAGGGGTCCACCTCTCTCCCTGGACTTCCATCAGAGGCCCCAGGGTGCTCCCTGGCCCTCCACCTATTGCCTCTGACCCCAGCAAGCTACCCAGGGGTTCCACCTCTCTCTCTGGACTTGCAGTAGAGGCCCCAGGGTGCCCCTGGCCCTCCACCTAGGGCCTTCTGACCTCAGCAAGCTACCCAGGGGTTCACCTCTCTCCCTGGACTTGCAGTAGAGGCCCTAGGTTGCCCCCTGGCCCTTCACCTAGGGGCCTCTGACCCCAGCAAGCTACCCAGGGGTCCACCTCTCTCTCTGGACTTGCAGTAGAGGCCCCAGGGTGCCCCCTGGCCCTCCACATAGGGGCCTCTGACCCCAGCAAGCTACCCAGGGGTCCACCTCTCTCCCTGGACTTGCAGTAGAGGCCACAGGGTGCCCACTGGCCCTCTTCCTAGGGGCCTCTGACCCCAGCAAGCTACCCAGGGCTCCACCTCTCCCCCTGGACTTGCAGTAGAGGCCCCAGGGTGCCCCCTGGCCCTCAACCTAGGGGCCTCTGACCCCAGCAAGCTACACAGGGGTCAACCTCTCTCCCTGGACTTGCAGTAGAGGCCCCAAGGTGCCCCCTGGCCCTCCACCTTATGGCCTCTTACCCCAGCAAGCTACACAGGGGTCAACCTCTCTCCCTGGACTTGCTTTAGAGGCCCTAGGGTGCCCCCTGGCCCTCCACCAAGGGGCCTCTGACAGCAGGAAGCTGCCCAGGGGTCCACTTCTCTCCCAGGACTTGCAGTACAGGCCCCAGGGTGCCCACTGACCCTCCTCCTAGGGGCCTATTACCACAGCAAGCTACCCAGGGGTCCACCTCTCTCCCTGGACCTGCAGTGGAGGCCCCAGCGTGCTCCCTGGCCCTCCACCTATTGCCTCTCACCCAAGCAAGCTACCCAGGGGTTCCACCTCTCTCCCTGGACTTGCAGTAGAGGCCCCAGGGTGCCCCTGGCCCTCCACCTAGGGCCTTCTGACCTTAGCAAGCTACCCAGGGGTCCACCTCTCTCCCTGGACTTGCAGTAGAGGCCCTAGGGTGCCCCCTGGCCCTTCACCTAGAGCCTCTGTCCCCAGCAAGTTACCCAGGGGTCCACCTCTCTCTCTGGACTTGCAGTAGAGGCCCCAGGGTGCCCCCTGGCCCTCCACCTAGGGGCCTCTGACCCCAGCAAGCTACCCAGGGGTCCACCTCTCTCCCTGGACTTGCAGTAGAGGCCACAGGATGCCCACTGGCCCTCTTCCTAGGGGTCTCTGACCCCAGTAAGCTACCCAGGGCTCCACCTCTCCCCCTGGACTTGCAGTAGAGGCCCCAGGGTGCCCCGTGGCCCTCAACCTAGGGGCCTCCGACCCCAGCAAGCTACCCTGGGGTCCACCTCTCACCCTGGACTTGCAGTAGAGGCCCCAGGGTGCCCCCTGGCCCTCCACCTAGGGGCCTCTGACCCCAGCAAGCTACCTAGGGGTCCACCTCTCTCATTGGACTTGCAGTAGAGGCCACAGGGTGCCCCTGGCCCTCTTCCTAGGGGCCTCTGACCCCAGCAAGCTACCAAGGGGTCCACCTCTCTTCCTGGACTTGAAGTAGAGGCACTAGGGTGCCCCCTGGCCCTTCACCCAGGGGCCTTTGACCCCAGCAAGCTACCCAGGGGTCCACCTCTCTCCCTGTACTTCCATCAGAGGCCCCAGGGTGCTCCCTGGCCCTCCACCTATTGCCTCTGACCCCAGCAAGCTACCCAGGGGTTCCACCTCTCTCCCTGGACTTGCAGTAGAGGCCCCAGGGTGCCCCTGGCCCTCCACCTAGGGCCTTCTGACCTCAGCAAGCTACCCAGGGGTTCACCTCTCTCCCTGGACTTGCAGTAGAGGCCCTAGGGTGCCCCCTGGCCCTTCACCTAGGGGCCTCTGACCCCAGCAAGCTACCCAGGGGTCCACCTCTCTCTCTGGACTTGCAGTAGAGGCCCCAGGGTGCCCCCTGGCCCTCCACATAGGGGCCTCTGACCCCAGCAAGCTATCCAGGGGTCCACCTCTCTCCCTGGACTTGCAGTAGAGGCCACAGGGTGCCCACTGGCCCTCTTCCTAGGGGCCTCTGACCCAGCAAGCTACCCAGGGCTCCACCTCTCCCCCTGGACTTGCAGTAGAGGCCCCAGGGTGCCCCCTGGCCCTCAACCTAGGGGCCTCTGACCCCAGCAAGCTACACAGGGGTCAACCTCTCTCCCTGGACTTGCATTAGAGGCCCTAGGGTGCCCCCTGGCCCTCCACCAAGGGGCCTCTGACAGCAGGAAGCTGCCCAGGGGTCCACTTCTCTCCCAGGACTTGCAGTACAGGCCCCAGGGTGCCCACTGACCCTCCTCCTAGGGGCCTATTACCACAGCAAGCTACCCAGGGGTCCACCTCTCTCCCTGGACCTGCAGTGGAGGCCCCAGCGATCTCCCTGGCCCTCCACCTATTGCCTCTGACCCCAGCAAGCTACCCAGGGGTTCCACCTCTCTCCCTGGACTTGCAGTAGAGGCCCCAGGGTGCCCCTGGCCCTCCACCTAGGGCCTTCTGACCTTAGCAAGCTACCCAGGTGTCCACCTCTCTCCCTGGACTTGCAGTAGAGGCCCTAGGGTGCCCCCTGGCCCTTCACCTAGAGCCTCTGACCCCAGCAAGTTACCCAGGGGTCCACCTCTCTCTCTGGACTTGCAGTAGAGGCCCCAGGGTGCCCCCTGGCCCTCCACCTAGGGGCCTCTGACCCCAGCAAGCTACCCAGGGGTCCACCTCTCTCCCTGGACTTGCAGTAGAGGCCACAGGATGCCCACTGGCCCTCTTCCTAGGGGTCTCTGACCCCAGCAAGCTACCCAGGGCTCTACCTCTCCCCCTGGACTTGCAGTGGAGGCCCCAGCGTGCTCCCTGGCCCTCCACCTATTGCCTCTGACCCCAGCAAGCTACCCAGGGGTTCCACCTCTCTCCCTGGACTTGCAGTAGAGGCCCCAGGGTGCCCCTGGCCCTCCACCTAGGGCCTTCTGACCTTAGCAAGCTACCCAGGTGTCCACCTCTCTCCCTGGACTTGCAGTAGAGGCCCTAGGGTGCCCCCTGGCCCTTCACCTAGAGCCTCTGACCCCAGCAAGTTACCCAGGGGTCCACCTGTCTCTCTGGACTTGCAGTAGAGGCCCCAGGGTGCCCCCTGGCCCTCCACCTAGGGGCCTCTGACCCCAGCAAGCTACCCAGGGGTCCACCTCTCTCCCTGGACTTGCAGTAGAGGCCACAGGATGCCCACTGGCCCTCCACCTAGGGCCTTCTGACCTCAGCAAGCTACCCCGGGGTTCACCTCTCTCCCTGGACTTGCAGTAGAGGCCCTAGGGTGCCCCCTGGCCCTTCACCTAGGGGCCTCTGACCCCAGCAAGCTACCCAGGGGTCCACCTCTCTCCCTGGACTTGCAGTAGAAGCCCTAGGGTGCCCCCTGGCCCTCCACCTAGGGGCCTCTGACCCCAGCAAGCTACCCAGGGGTCCACCTCTCTCCCTTGACTTGCAGTAGAGGCCACAGGGTGCCCACTGGCACTCTTCCTAGGGGCCTCTGACCCCAGCAAGCTACCCAGGGGTCCACCTCTCTCCCTTGACTTGCAGTAGAGGCCACAGGGTGCCCCCTGGCCCTCCTCCTAGGGGCCTCTGACCCCAGCAAGCTACCCAAGGGTCCACCTCTCTTCCTGAACTTGAAATAGAGGCACTAGGGTGCCCCCTGGCCTTTCACTTAGGGGCCTTTGACCCCAGCAAGCTACTCAGGGCTCCACCTCTATCCCTGGACTTGCGGTATAGGCCCCAGGGTGCCCCCTTGCCCTCAACCTAGGGGCCTCTGACCCCAGCAAGCTACACAGGGGTCAACCTCTCTCCCTGGACTTGCAGTAGAGGCCCTAAAGTGCCCCCTGGCCCTCCACCTTATGGCCTCTGACCCCACCAAGCTACCCAGGGGTCCATCTCTCTCCCTGGACTTGCATTAAAGGCCCTAGGGTGCCCCCTGGCCCTCCACCAAGGGGCCTCTGACAGCAGGAAGCTGCCCTGGGGTCTACTTCTCTCCCTGGACTTGCAGTACAGGCCCCAAGGTGCCCACTGACCCTCCTCCTAGCGGCCTTTGACCACAGCAAGCTACCCAGGGGTCCACCTCTCTCCCTGGACTTGCAGTGGAGGCCCCAGGGTGCTCCCTGGCCCTCCACC
Source organism: Danio rerio (assembly GCF_052040795.2). NCBI lineage: Eukaryota > Metazoa > Chordata > Actinopteri > Cypriniformes > Danionidae > Danio > Danio rerio. Next base: position 67,892,122 of record NC_141027.1, read on the forward strand.
TATTGCCTCTGACCCCAGCAAGCTACCCAGGGGTTCCACCTCTCTCCCTGGACTTGCAGTAGAGGTCCCAGGGTGCCCCTGGCCCTCCACCTAGGGCCTTCTGACCTCAGCAAGCTACCCAGGGGTCCACCTCTCTCCCTGGACTTGCAGTAGAGGCCCTAGGGTGCCCCTTGGCCCTCCATCTAGTGGGCGTCTGACCCCAGCAAGCTACCCAGGGGTCCACCTCTCTCCCTGGACTTGCAGTATAGGCCCCAGGGTGCCCCCTTGCCCTCCACCTAGGGGACTCTGACAGCAGGAAGTTTCCCAGGGGTCCACCTCTTTCCCTGGATTTGCAGTAGGGGCCCCAGCGTGCCCGCTGGCCCTCCACCTAGGGGCCTCTTACCCCAGCTAGCTTCTCAGGGGTGCACTTCTCTCCCTGGACTTGCAGTAGAGGCCCTAGGGTGCCCCCTGGCCCTCCATCTAGGGGCGTCTGACCCCATCAAGCAACCCATGGATCCAGCTCTCTCTCTGGACTTGCAGTATAGGCCCCATGGTGCCCCCTTGCCCTCAACCTAGGGGCCTCTGATCCCAGCAAGCTACCCACGGGTCCAGCTCTCTCTCTGGACTTGCAGTAAAGGCCCCAGGGTGCCCCTTTGCCCTCCACCTGTGGGCCTCTGACCCTAGCAAGCTACCCAGGGGTCCACCTCTCTCCCTGGACTTGCAGTATAGGCCCCAGGGTGACCCCTTGCCCTCCACCTAGGGGACTCTGACAGCAGGAAGCTGCCCAGGGGTCCACCTCTTTCCCTAGACTTGCAGTAGAGGCCCCAGCGTGCCCGCTGGCCCTCTACCTAGGGGCCTCTTACCCCAGCTAGCTTCTCAGGGGTCCACCTCTCTCCCTGGACTTGCAGTAGAGGCCCTAGGGTAACCCCTGGCCCTCCATCTAGGGGCGTCTGACCCCATCAAGCAACCCAGGGATCCAGCTCTCTCTCTGGACTTGCAGTAGAGGCCCCAGGGTGCCCCGTGGCCCTCAAACTAGAGGCCTCTCACCCCAGCAAGCTACCCAGGTGTCCACCTCTCTCCCTGGACTTGCATTAGAGGCCCTAGGGTGCCCCCTGGCCCTCCACCAAGGGGCCTCTGACAGCAGGAAGCTGCCCAGGGGTCCACTTCTCTCCCAGGACTTGCAGTACAGGCCCCAGGGTGCCCACTGACCCTCCTCCTAGGGGCCTCTGACCACAGCAAGCTACCCAGGTGTCCACCTCTCTCCCTGGACTTGCAGTAGAGGCCCCAGGGTGCCCCTGGCCCTCCACCTAGGGCCTTCTGACCTCAGCAAGCTACCCAGGGGTTCACCTCTCTCCCTGGACTTGCAGTAGAGGCCCTAGGGTGCCCGCTGGCCCTTCACCTAGAGCCTCTGACCCCAGCAAGCTAACCAGGGGTCCACCTCTCTCCCTGGACTTGCAGTGGAGGCCCCAGGGTGCTCCGTGGCCCTCCACCTATTGCCTCTGACCCCAGCAAGCTACCCAGGGGTTCCACCTCTCTCCCTGGACTTGCAGTAGAGGCCCCAGGGTGCCCCGTGGCCCTCAACCTAGGGGCCTCTGACCCCAGCAAGCTACACAGGGGTCAACCTCTCTCCCTGGACTTGCAGTAGAGGCCCCAAGGTGCCCCCTGGCCCTCCACCTTATTGCCTCTGACCCCAGCAAGCTACACAGGGGTCAACCTCTCTCCCTGGACTTGCATTAGAGGCCCTAGGGTGCCCCCTGGCCCTCCACCAAGGGGCCTCTGACAGCAGGAAGCTGCCCAGGGGTCCACTTCTCACCCAGGACTTGCAGTACAGGCCCCAGGATGCCCACTGACCCTCTTCCTAGGGGCCTCTGACCACAGCAAGCTACCCAGGGGTCCACCTCTCTCCCTGGACTTGCAGTAGAGGCCCCAGGGTGCCCCTGGCCCTCCACCTAGGGCCTTCTGACCTCAGCAAGCTACCCAGGGGTTTTACCTCTCTCCCTGGACTTGCAGTAGAGGCCCTAGGGTGCCCGCTGGCCCTTCACCTAGAGCCTCTGACCCCAGCAAGCTACCCAGGGGTCCACCTCTCTCCCTGGACTTGCAGTAGAGGCACTAGGGAACCCCCTGGCCCTTCACTTAGGGGCCTCTGACCCCAGCAAGCTACCCATGGCTCCACCTCTATCCCTGGACTTGCGGTATAGGCCCCAGGGTGCCCCCTTGCCCTCAACCTAGGGGCCTCTGACCCCAGTAAGCTACACAGGGGTCAACCTTTCTCCCTGGACATGCAGTAGAGGCCCCATGGTGCCCCCTGGCCCACCACCTTATGGCCTCTGACCCCAGCAAGCTACCCAGGGGTCCACCTCTCTCCCTGGACTTGCATTAGAGGCCCTAGGGTGCCCCCTGGCCCTCCACCAAGGGGCCTCTGACAGAAGGAAGCTGCCAGGGGTCCACCTCTCTCCCTGGACTTGCAGTACAGGCCCCAGGGTGACCACTGGCCCTCCTCCTAGAGGCCTCTGACCACAGCAAGCTAACCAGGGGTCCACCTCTCTCCCTGGACTTGCAGTAGAGGCCCCAGGGTGCTCCCTGGCCCTCCACCTATTGCCTATGACCCCAGCAAGCAACCCAGGGGTTCCACCTCTCTCCCTGGACTTGCAGTAGAGGCCCTAGTGTGCCCCCTGGCCCTCCATCTAGGGGCCTCTGACCCCAGCAAGCTACCCAGGGGTCCACCTCTCTCCCTGGACTTGCAGTAGAGGTCCCAGGGTGCCCCTGGCCCTCCACCTAGGGCCTTCTGACCTCAGCAAGCTACCCAGGGGTCCACCTCTCTCCCTGGACTTGCAGTAGAGGCCCTAGGGTGCCCCTTGGCCCTCCAACTAGTGGATGTCTGACCCCAGCAAGCTACCCAAGGGTCCACCTCTCTCCCTGGACTTGCAGTATAGGCCCCAGGGTGCCCCCTTGCCCTCCACCTTGGGGACTCTGACAGCAGGAAGTTTCCCAGGGGTCCACCTCTTTCCCTGGATTTGCAGTAGGGGCCCCAGCGTGCCCGCTGGCCCTCCACCTAGGGGCCTCTTACCCCAGCTAGCTTCTCAGGGGTGCACTTCTTTCCCTGGACTTGCAGTAGAGGCCCTAGGGTGCCCCCTGGCCCTCCATCTAGGGGCGTCTGACCCCATCAAGCAACCCATGGATCCAGCTCTCTCTCTGGACTTGCAGTATAGGCCCCATGGTGCCCCCTTGCCCTCAACCTAGGGGCCTCTGATCCCAGCAAGCTACCCACGGGTCCAGCTCTCTCTAGACTTGCAGTAAAGGCCCCAGGGTGCCCCTTTGCCCTCCACCTGTGGGCCTCTGACCCTAGCAAGCTACCCAGGGGTCAACCTCTCTCCCTGGACTTGCAGTATAGGCCCCAGGGTGACCCCTTGCCCTCCACCTAGGGGACTCTGACAGCAGGAAGCTTCCCAGGGGTCCACCTCTTTCCCTAGACTTGCAGTAGAGGCCCCAGCGTGCCCGCTGGCCCTCTACCTAGGGGCCTCTTACCCCAGCTAGCTTCTCAGGGGTCCACCTCTTTCCCTGGACTTGCAGTAGAGGCCCCAGCGTGCCCGCTGGCCCTCCACCTAGGGCCTTCTGACCTCAGCAAGCTACCCAGGGGTCCACCTCTCTCCCTGGACTTGCAGTAGAGGCCCTAGGGTGCCCCTTGGCCCTCCATCTAGTGGGCGTCTGACCCCAGCAAGCTACCCAGGGGTCCACCTCTCTCCCTGGACTTGCAGTATAGGCCCCAGGGTGCCCCCTTGCCCTCCACCTAGGGGACTCTGACAGCAGGAAGTTTCCCAGGGGTCCACCTCTTTCCCTGGATTTGCAGTAGGGGCCCCAGCGTGCCCGCTGGCCCTCCACCTAGGGGCCTCTTACCCCAGCTAGCTTCTCAGGGGTGCACTTCTCTCCCTGGACTTGCAGTAGAGGCCCTAGGGTGCCCCCTGGCCCTCCATCTAGGGGCGTCTGACCCCATCAAGCAACCCATGGATCCAGCTCTCTCTCTGGACTTGCAGTATAGGCCCCATGGTGCCCCCTTGCCCTCAACCTAGGGGCCTCTGATCCCAGCAAGCTACCCACGGGTCCAGCTCTCTCTCTGGACTTGCAGTAAAGGCCCCAGGGTGCCCCTTTGCCCTCCACCTGTGGGCCTCTGACCCTAGCAAGCTACCCAGGGGTCCACCTCTCTCCCTGGACTTGCAGTATAGGCCCCAGGGTGACCCCTTGCCCTCCACCTAGGGAACTCTGACAGCAGGAAGCTGCCCAGGGGTCCACCTCTTTCCCTAGACTTGCAGTAGAGGCCCCAGCGTGCCCGCTGGCCCTCTACCTAGGGGCCTCTTACCCCAGCTAGCTTCTCAGGGGTCCACCTCTCTCCCTGGACTTGCAGTAGAGGCCCTAGGGTAACCCCTGGCCCTCCATCTAGGGGCGTCTGACCCCATCAAGCAACCCAGGGATCCAGCTCTCTCTCTGGACTTGCAGTAGAGGCCCCAGGGTGCCCCGTGGCCCTCAAACTAGAGGCCTCTCACCCCAGCAAGCTACCCAGGTGTCCACCTCTCTCCCTGGACTTGCATTAGAGGCCCTAGGGTGCCCCCTGGCCCTCCACCAAGGGGCCTCTGACAGCAGGAAGCTGCCCAGGGGTCCACTTCTCTCCCAGGACTTGCAGTACAGGCCCCAGGGTGCCCACTGACCCTCCTCCTAGGGGCCTCTGACCACAGCAAGCTACCCAGGTGTCCACCTCTCTCCCTGGACTTGCAGTAGAGGCCCCAGGGTGCCCCTGGCCCTCCACCTAGGGCCTTCTGACCTCAGCAAGCTACCCAGGGGTTCACCTCTCTCCCTGGACTTGCAGTAGAGGCCCTAGGGTGCCCGCTGGCCCTTCACCTAGAGCCTCTGACCCCAGCAAGCTAACCAGGGGTCCACCTCTCTCCCTGGACTTGCAGTGGAGGCCCCAGGGTGCTCCGTGGCCCTCCACCTATTGCCTCTGACCCCAGCAAGCTACCCAGGGGTTCCACCTCTCTCCCTGGACTTGCAGTAGAGGCCCCAGGGTGCCCCGTGGCCCTCAACCTAGGGGCCTCTGACCCAGCAAGCTACCCAGGGCTCCACCTCTCCCCCTGGACTTGCAGTAGAGGCCCCAGGGTGCCCCCTGGCCCTCAACCTAGGGGCCTCTGACCCCAGCAAGCTACACAGGGGTCAACCTCTCTCCCTGGACTTGCATTAGAGGCCCTAGGGTGCCCCCTGGCCCTCCACCAAGGGGCCTCTGACAGCAGGAAGCTGCCCAGGGGTCCACTTCTCTCCCAGGACTTGCAGTACAGGCCCCAGGGTGCCCACTGACCCTCCTCCTAGGGGCCTATTACCACAGCAAGCTACCCAGGGGTCCACCTCTCTCCCTGGACCTGCAGTGGAGGCCCCAGCGATCTCCCTGGCCCTCCACCTATTGCCTCTGACCCCAGCAAGCTACCCAGGGGTTCCACCTCTCTCCCTGGACTTGCAGTAGAGGCCCCAGGGTGCCCCTGGCCCTCCACCTAGGGCCTTCTGACCTTAGCAAGCTACCCAGGTGTCCACCTCTCTCCCTGGACTTGCAGTAGAGGCCCTAGGGTGCCCCCTGGCCCTTCACCTAGAGCCTCTGACCCCAGCAAGTTACCCAGGGGTCCACCTCTCTCTCTGGACTTGCAGTAGAGGCCCCAGGGTGCCCCCTGGCCCTCCACCTAGGGGCCTCTGACCCCAGCAAGCTACCCAGGGGTCCACCTCTCTCCCTGGACTTGCAGTAGAGGCCACAGGATGCCCACTGGCCCTCTTCCTAGGGGTCTCTGACCCCAGCAAGCTACCCAGGGCTCTACCTCTCCCCCTGGACTTGCAGTGGAGGCCCCAGCGTGCTCCCTGGCCCTCCACCTATTGCCTCTGACCCCAGCAAGCTACCCAGGGGTTCCACCTCTCTCCCTGGACTTGCAGTAGAGGCCCCAGGGTGCCCCTGGCCCTCCACCTAGGGCCTTCTGACCTTAGCAAGCTACCCAGGTGTCCACCTCTCTCCCTGGACTTGCAGTAGAGGCCCTAGGGTGCCCCCTGGCCCTTCACCTAGAGCCTCTGACCCCAGCAAGTTACCCAGGGGTCCACCTCTCTCTCTGGACTTGCAGTAGAGGCCCCAGGGTGCCCCCTGGCCCTCCACCTAGGGGCCTCTGACCCCAGCAAGCTACCCAGGGGTCCACCTCTCTCCCTGGACTTGCAGTAGAGGCCACAGGATGCCCACTGGCCCTCCACCTAGGGCCTTCTGACCTCAGCAAGCTACCCCGGGGTTCACCTCTCTCCCTGGACTTGCAGTAGAGGCCCTAGGGTGCCCCCTGGCCCTTCACCTAGGGGCCTCTGACCCCAGCAAGCTACCCAGGGGTCCACCTCTCTCCCTGGACTTGCAGTAGAAGCCCTAGGGTGCCCCCTGGCCCTCCACCTAGGGGCCTCTGACCCCAGCAAGCTACCCAGGGGTCCACCTCTCTCCCTTGACTTGCAGTAGAGGCCACAGGGTGCCCACTGGCACTCTTCCTAGGGGCCTCTGACCCCAGCAAGCTACCCAGGGGTCCACCTCTCTCCCTTGACTTGCAGTAGAGGCCACAGGGTGCCCCCTGGCCCTCCTCCTAGGGGCCTCTGACCCCAGCAAGCTACCCAAGGGTCCACCTCTCTTCCTGAACTTGAAATAGAGGCACTAGGGTGCCCCCTGGCCTTTCACTTAGGGGCCTTTGACCCCAGCAAGCTACTCAGGGCTCCACCTCTATCCCTGGACTTGCGGTATAGGCCCCAGGGTGCCCCCTTGCCCTCAACCTAGGGGCCTCTGACCCCAGCAAGCTACACAGGGGTCAACCTCTCTCCCTGGACTTGCAGTAGAGGCCCTAAGGTGCCCCCTGGCCCTCCACCTTATGGCCTCTGACCCCACCAAGCTACCCAGGGGTCCATCTCTCTCCCTGGACTTGCATTAAAGGCCCTAGGGTGCCCCCTGGCCCTCCACCAAGGGGCCTCTGACAGCAGGAAGCTGCCCTGGGGTCTACTTCTCTCCCTGGACTTGCAGTACAGGCCCCAAGGTGCCCACTGACCCTCCTCCTAGCGGCCTTTGACCACAGCAAGCTACCCAGGGGTCCACCTCTCTCCCTGGACTTGCAGTGGAGGCCCCAGGGTGCTCCCTGGCCCTCCACCTATTGCCTCTGACCCCAGCAAGCTACCCAGGGGTTCCACCTCTCTCCCTGGACTTGCAGTAGAGGTCCCAGGGTGCCCCTGGCCCTCCACCTAGGGCCTTCTGACCTCAGCAAGCTACCCAGGGGTCCACCTCTCTCCCTGGACTTGCAGTAGAGGCCCTAGGGTGCCCCTTGGCCCTCCATCTAGTGGGCGTCTGACCCCAGCAAGCTACCCAGGGGTCCACCTCTCTCCCTGGACTTGCAGTATAGGCCCCAGGGTGCCCCCTTGCCCTCCACCTAGGGGACTCTGACAGCAGGAAGTTTCCCAGGGGTCCACCTCTTTCCCTGGATTTGCAGTAGGGGCCCCAGCGTGCCCGCTGGCCCTCCACCTAGGGGCCTCTTACCCCAGCTAGCTTCTCAGGGGTGCACTTCTCTCCCTGGACTTGCAGTAGAGGCCCTAGGGTGCCCCCTGGCCCTCCATCTAGGGGCGTCTGACCCCATCAAGCAACCCATGGATCCAGCTCTCTCTCTGGACTTGCAGTATAGGCCCCATGGTGCCCCCTTGCCCTCAACCTAGGGGCCTCTGATCCCAGCAAGCTACCCACGGGTCCAGCTCTCTCTCTGGACTTGCAGTAAAGGCCCCAGGGTGCCCCTTTGCCCTCCACCTGTGGGCCTCTGACCCTAGCAAGCTACCCAGGGGTCCACCTCTCTCCCTGGACTTGCAGTATAGGCCCCAGGGTGACCCCTTGCCCTCCACCTAGGGGACTCTGACAGCAGGAAGCTGCCCAGGGGTCCACCTCTTTCCCTAGACTTGCAGTAGAGGCCCCAGCGTGCCCGCTGGCCCTCTACCTAGGGGCCTCTTACCCCAGCTAGCTTCTCAGGGGTCCACCTCTCTCCCTGGACTTGCAGTAGAGGCCCTAGGGTAACCCCTGGCCCTCCATCTAGGGGCGTCTGACCCCATCAAGCAACCCAGGGATCCAGCTCTCTCTCTGGACTTGCAGTAGAGGCCCCAGGGTGCCCCGTGGCCCTCAAACTAGAGGCCTCTCACCCCAGCAAGCTACCCAGGTGTCCACCTCTCTCCCTGGACTTGCATTAGAGGCCCTAGGGTGCCCCCTGGCCCTCCACCAAGGGGCCTCTGACAGCAGGAAGCTGCCCAGGGGTCCACTTCTCTCCCAGGACTTGCAGTACAGGCCCCAGGGTGCCCACTGACCCTCCTCCTAGGGGCCTCTGACCACAGCAAGCTACCCAGGTGTCCACCTCTCTCCCTGGACTTGCAGTAGAGGCCCCAGGGTGCCCCTGGCCCTCCACCTAGGGCCTTCTGACCTCAGCAAGCTACCCAGGGGTTCACCTCTCTCCCTGGACTTGCAGTAGAGGCCCTAGGGTGCCCGCTGGCCCTTCACCTAGAGCCTCTGACCCCAGCAAGCTAACCAGGGGTCCACCTCTCTCCCTGGACTTGCAGTGGAGGCCCCAGGGTGCTCCGTGGCCCTCCACCTATTGCCTCTGACCCCAGCAAGCTACCCAGGGGTTCCACCTCTCTCCCTGGACTTGCAGTAGAGGCCCCAGGGTGCCCCGTGGCCCTCAACCTAGGGGCCTCTGACCCCAGCAAGCTACACAGGGGTCAACCTCTCTCCCTGGACTTGCAGTAGAGGCCCCAAGGTGCCCCCTGGCCCTCCACCTTATTGCCTCTGACCCCAGCAAGCTACACAGGGGTCAACCTCTCTCCCTGGACTTGCATTAGAGGCCCTAGGGTGCCCCCTGGCCCTCCACCAAGGGGCCTCTGACAGCAGGAAGCTGCCCAGGGGTCCACTTCTCACCCAGGACTTGCAGTACAGGCCCCAGGATGCCCACTGACCCTCTTCCTAGGGGCCTCTGACCACAGCAAGCTACCCAGGGGTCCACCTCTCTCCCTGGACTTGCAGTAGAGGCCCCAGGGTGCCCCTGGCCCTCCACCTAGGGCCTTCTGACCTCAGCAAGCTACCCAGGGGTTTTACCTCTCTCCCTGGACTTGCAGTAGAGGCCCTAGGGTGCCCGCTGGCCCTTCACCTAGAGCCTCTGACCCCAGCAAGCTACCCAGGGGTCCACCTCTCTCCCTGGACTTGCAGTAGAGGCACTAGGGAACCCCCTGGCCCTTCACTTAGGGGCCTCTGACCCCAGCAAGCTACCCATGGCTCCACCTCTATCCCTGGACTTGCGGTATAGGCCCCAGGGTGCCCCCTTGCCCTCAACCTAGGGGCCTCTGACCCCAGTAAGCTACACAGGGGTCAACCTTTCTCCCTGGACATGCAGTAGAGGCCCCATGGTGCCCCCTGGCCCACCACCTTATGGCCTCTGACCCCAGCAAGCTACCCAGGGGTCCACCTCTCTCCCTGGACTTGCATTAGAGGCCCTAGGGTGCCCCCTGGCCCTCCACCAAGGGGCCTCTGACAGAAGGAAGCTGCCAGGGGTCCACCTCTCTCCCTGGACTTGCAGTACAGGCCCCAGGGTGACCACTGGCCCTCCTCCTAGAGGCCTCTGACCACAGCAAGCTAACCAGGGGTCCACCTCTCTCCCTGGACTTGCAGTAGAGGCCCCAGGGTGCTCCCTGGCCCTCCACCTATTGCCTATGACCCCAGCAAGCAACCCAGGGGTTCCACCTCTCTCCCTGGACTTGCAGTAGAGGCCCTAGGGTGCCCCCTGGCCCTCCATCTAGGGGCCTCTGACCCCAGCAAGCTACCCAGGGGTCCACCTCTCTCCCTGGACTTGCAGTAGAGGTCCCAGGGTGCCCCTGGCCCTCCACCTAGGGCCTTCTGACCTCAGCAAGCTACCCAGGGGTCCACCTCTCTCCCTGGACTTGCAGTAGAGGCCCTAGGGTGCCCCTTGGCCCTCCAACTAGTGGATGTCTGACCCCAGCAAGCTACCCAGGGGTCCACCTCTCTCCCTGGACTTGCAGTATAGGCCCCAGGGTGCCCCCTTGCCCTCCACCTTGGGGACTCTGACAGCAGGAAGTTTCCCAGGGGTCCACCTCTTTCCCTGGATTTGCAGTAGGGGCCCCAGCGTGCCCGCTGGCCCTCCACCTAGGGGCCTCTTACCCCAGCTAGCTTCTCAGGGGTGCACTTCTTTCCCTGGACTTGCAGTAGAGGCCCTAGGGTGCCCCCTGGCCCTCCATCTAGGGGCGTCTGACCCCATCAAGCAACCCATGGATCCAGCTCTCTCTCTGGACTTGCAGTATAGGCCCCATGGTGCCCCCTTGCCCTCAACCTAGGGGCCTCTGATCCCAGCAAGCTACCCACGGGTCCAGCTCTCTCTAGACTTGCAGTAAAGGCCCCAGGGTGCCCCTTTGCCCTCCACCTGTGGGCCTCTGACCCTAGCAAGCTACCCAGGGGTCAACCTCTCTCCCTGGACTTGCAGTATAGGCCCCAGGGTGACCCCTTGCCCTCCACCTAGGGGACTCTGACAGCAGGAAGCTTCCCAGGGGTCCACCTCTTTCCCTAGACTTGCAGTAGAGGCCCCAGCGTGCCCGCTGGCCCTCTACCTAGGGGCCTCTTACCCCAGCTAGCTTCTCAGGGGTCCACCTCTTTCCCTGGACTTGCAGTAGAGGCCCCAGCGTGCCCGCTGGCCCTCCACCTAGGGCCTTCTGACCTCAGCAAGCTACCCAGGGGTCCACCTCTCTCCCTGGACTTGCAGTAGAGGCCCTAGGGTGCCCCTTGGCCCTCCATCTAGTGGGCGTCTGACCCCAGCAAGCTACCCAGGGGTCCACCTCTCTCCCTGGACTTGCAGTATAGGCCCCAGGGTGCCCCCTTGCCCTCCACCTAGGGGACTCTGACAGCAGGAAGTTTCCCAGGGGTCCACCTCTTTCCCTGGATTTGCAGTAGGGGCCCCAGCGTGCCCGCTGGCCCTCCACCTAGGGGCCTCTTACCCCAGCTAGCTTCTCAGGGGTGCACTTCTCTCCCTGGACTTGCAGTAGAGGCCCTAGGGTGCCCCCTGGCCCTCCATCTAGGGGCGTCTGACCCCATCAAGCAACCCATGGATCCAGCTCTCTCTCTGGACTTGCAGTATAGGCCCCATGGTGCCCCCTTGCCCTCAACCTAGGGGCCTCTGATCCCAGCAAGCTACCCACGGGTCCAGCTCTCTCTCTGGACTTGCAGTAAAGGCCCCAGGGTGCCCCTTTGCCCTCCACCTGTGGGCCTCTGACCCTAGCAAGCTACCCAGGGGTCCACCTCTCTCCCTGGACTTGCAGTATAGGCCCCAGGGTGACCCCTTGCCCTCCACCTAGGGAACTCTGACAGCAGGAAGCTGCCCAGGGGTCCACCTCTTTCCCTAGACTTGCAGTAGAGGCCCCAGCGTGCCCGCTGGCCCTCTACCTAGGGGCCTCTTACCCCAGCTAGCTTCTCAGGGGTCCACCTCTCTCCCTGGACTTGCAGTAGAGGCCCTAGGGTAACCCCTGGCCCTCCATCTAGGGGCGTCTGACCCCATCAAGCAACCCAGGGATCCAGCTCTCTCTCTGGACTTGCAGTAGAGGCCCCAGGGTGCCCCGTGGCCCTCAAACTAGAGGCCTCTCACCCCAGCAAGCTACCCAGGTGTCCACCTCTCTCCCTGGACTTGCATTAGAGGCCCTAGGGTGCCCCCTGGCCCTCCACCAAGGGGCCTCTGACAGCAGGAAGCTGCCCAGGGGTCCACTTCTCTCCCAGGACTTGCAGTACAGGCCCCAGGGTGCCCACTGACCCTCCTCCTAGGGGCCTCTGACCACAGCAAGCTACCCAGGTGTCCACCTCTCTCCCTGGACTTGCAGTAGAGGCCCCAGGGTGCCCCTGGCCCTCCACCTAGGGCCTTCTGACCTCAGCAAGCTACCCAGGGGTTCACCTCTCTCCCTGGACTTGCAGTAGAGGCCCTAGGGTGCCCGCTGGCCCTTCACCTAGAGCCTCTGACCCCAGCAAGCTAACCAGGGGTCCACCTCTCTCCCTGGACTTGCAGTGGAGGCCCCAGGGTGCTCCGTGGCCCTCCACCTATTGCCTCTGACCCCAGCAAGCTACCCAGGGGTTCCACCTCTCTCCCTGGACTTGCAGTAGAGGCCCCAGGGTGCCCCGTGGCCCTCAACCTAGGGGCCTCTGACCCCAGCAAGCTACACAGGGGTCAACCTCTCTCCCTGGACTTGCAGTAGAGGCCCCAAGGTGCCCCCTGGCCCTCCACCTTATGGCCTCTGACCCCAGCAAGCTACACAGGGGTCAACCTCTCTCCCTGGACTTGCATTAGAGGCCCTAGGGTGCCCCCTGGCCCTCCACCAAGGGGCCTCTGACAGCAGGAAGCTGCCCAGGGGTCCACTTCTCACCCAGGACTTGCAGTACAGGCCCCAGGATGCCCACTGACCCTCTTCCTAGGGGCCTCTGACCACAGCAAGCTACCCAGGGGTCCACCTCTCTCCCTTGACTTGCAGTAGAGGCCCCAGGGTGCCCCTGGCCCTCCACCTAGGGCCTTCTGACCTCAGCAAGCTACCCAGGGGTTCACCTCTCTCCCTGGACTTGCAGTAGAGGCCCTAGGGTGCCCGCTGGCCCTTCACCTAGAGCCTCTGACCCCAGCAAGCTACCCAGGGGTCCACCTCTCTCCCTGGACTTGCAGTAGAGGCACTAGGGAACCCCCTGGCCCTTCACTTAGGGGCCTCTGACCCCAGCAAGCTACCCATGGCTCCACCTCTATCCCTGGACTTGCGGTATAGGCCCCAGGGTGCCCCCTTGCCCTCAACCTAGGGGCCTCTGACCCCAGTAAGCTACACAGGGGTCAACCTTTCTCCCTGGACATGCAGTAGAGGCCCCATGGTGCCCCCTGGCCCACCACCTTATGGCCTCTGACCCCAGCAAGCTACCCAGGGGTCCACCTCTCTCCCTGGACTTGCATTAGAGGCCCTAGGGTGCCCCCTGGCCCTCCACCAAGGGGCCTCTGACAGAAGGAAGCTGCCAGGGGTCCACCTCTCTCCCTGGACTTGCAGTAGAGGCCCCAGGGTGCTCCCTGGCCCTCCACCTATTGCCTATGACCCCAGCAAGCAACCCAGGGGTTCCACCTCTCTCCCTGGACTTGCAGTAGAGGCCCTAGGGTGCCCCCTGGCCCTCCATCTAGGGGCCTCTGACCCCAACAAGCTACCCAGGGGTCCACCTCTCTCCCTTGACTTGCAGTAGAGGCCACAGGGTGCCCCCTGGCCCTCCTCCTAGGGGCCTCTGACCCCAGCAAGCTACCCAAGGGTCCACCTCTCTTCCTGGACTTGAAATAGAGGCACTAGGGTGCCCCCTGGCCCTTCACCTAGGGGCCTCTGACCCCAGCAAGCTACCCAGGGGTCCACCTCTCTCCCTGGACTTGCAGTAGAGACCCCAGGGTGTCCCCTCGCCCTCCACCTAGGGGCCTCTGACCCCAGCAAGCTACCCAGGGGTCCACCTCTCTCCCTGGACTGGCAGTAGAGGCCCCAAGGTGCCTCCTGGCCTCCACCTTATGGCCTCTGACCCCAGCAAGCTACCCAGGGGTTCACCTCTGTCCCTGGACTTGCAGTAGAGGCACTAGGGCACCCCCTGGCCCTTCACTTAGGGGCCTTTGACCCCAGCAAGCTACTCAGGGCTCCACCTCTGTCCCTGGACTTGCGGTATAGGCCCCAGGGTGCCCCCTTGCCCTCAACCTAGGGGCCTCTGACCCCAGCAAGCTACACAGGGGTCAACCTCTCTCCCTGGACTTGCAGTAGAGGCCCCAAGGTGCCCCCTTGCCCTCCACCTTATGGCCTCTGACCCCATCAAGCAACCCATGGATCCAGCTCTCTCTCTGGACTTGCAGTATAGGCCCCAGGGTGCCCCCTTGCCCTCAACCTAGGGGCCTCTGATCCCAGCAAGCTACCCACGGGTCCAGCTCTCTCTCTGGACTTGCAGTAAAGGCCCCAGGGTGCCCCTTTGCCCTCCACCTGTGGGCCTCTGACCCTAGCAAGCTACCCAGGGGTCCACCTCTCTCCCTGGACTTGCAGTATAGGCCCCAGGCTGACCCCTTGCCCTCCACCTAGGGGACTCTGACAGCAGGAAGCTTCCCAGGGGTCCACCTCTTTCCCTAGACTTGCAGTAGAGGCCCCAGCGTGCCCGCTGGCCCTCTACCTAGGGGCCTCTTACCCCAGCTAGCTTCTCAGGGGTCCAACTCTTTCCCTGGACTTGCAGTAGAGGCCCCAGCGTGCCCGCTGGCCCTCCACCTAGGGGCCTCTGACCCCAGCAAGCTACCCAGGGGTCCATCTCTCTCCCTGGACTTGCATTAGAGGCCCTAGGGTGCCCCCTGGCCCTCCACCAAGGGGCCTCTGACGGCAGGAAGCTGCCCTGGGGTCTACTTCTCTCCCTGGACTTGCAGTACAGGCCCCAAGGTGCCCACTGACCCTCCTCCTAGCGGCCTTTGACCACAGCAAGCTACCCAGGGGTCCACCTCTCTCCCTGGACTTGCAGTGGAGGCCCCAGGGTGCTCCCTGGCCCTCTACCTATTGCCTCTGACCCCAGCAAGCTACCCAGGGGTTCCACCTCTCTCCCTGGACTTGCAGTAGAGGCCCCAGGGTGCCCCTGGCCCTCCACCTAGGGCCTTCTGACCTCAGCAAGCTACCCAGGGGTCCACCTCCCTCCCTGGACTTGCAGTAGAGGCCCTAGGGTGCCCCTTGGCCCTCCATCTAGTGGGCGTCTGACCCCAGCAAGCTACCCAGGGGTCCACCTCTCTCCCTGGACTTGCAGTATAGGCCCCAGGGTGACCCCTTGCCCTCCACCTAGGGGACTCTGACAGCAGGAAGTTTCCCAGGGGTCCACCTCTTTCCCTGGATTTGCAGTAGGGGCCCCAGCGTGCCCGCTGGCCCTCCACCTAGGGGCCTCTCACCCCAGCTAGCTTCTCAGGGGTGCACTTCTCTCCCTGGACTTGCAGTAGAGGCCCTAGGGTGCCCCCTGGCCCTCCATCTAGGGGCTTCTGACCCCATCAAGCAACCCATGGATCCAGCTCTCTCTCTGGACTTGCAGTATAGGCCCCATGGTGCCCCCTTGCCCTCAACCTAGGGGCCTCTGATCCCAGCAAGCTACCCAGGTGTCCACCTCTCTTCCTGGACTTAAAGTAGAGGCACTAGGGTGCCCCCTGGCCCTTCACCTAGGGGACTCTGACCCCAGCAGGCTACCCAGGGGTCCACATCTCTCACTGGACTTGCAGTAGAGGCCCCAGGGTGTCCCCTGGCCCTCCACCTAGGGGCCTCTGACCCCAGCAAGCTACCCAGGGGTCCACCTCTCTCCCTGGACTTGCATTAGAGGCCCAAGGGTGCCCCCTGGCCCTCAACCAAGGGGCCTCAGACAGCAGGAAGCTGCCCAGGGGTCCACCTCTCTCCCTGGACTTGCAGTACAGGCCCCAGGGTGACCACTGGCCCTCTTCCTAGGGGCCTCTGACCACAGCAAGCTACCAAGGGGTACACCTCTCTTCCTGGACTTGAAGTAGAGGCACAAGGGTGCCACCTGGCCCTTCACCTAGGGGCCTCTGACCCCAGCAAGCTACCCAGTGGTCCACCTCTCTCCCTGGACTTGCAGTAGAGGCCCCAGGGTGTCCCCTCGCCCTCCACCTAGGGGCCTCTGACCCCAGCAAGCTACCCAGGGGTCCACCTCTCTCTCTGGACTGGCAGTAGAGGCCCCAAAGTGCCCCCTGGCCCTCCACCTTATGGCCTCTGACCCCAGCAAGCTACCCAGGGTTCCACCTCTATCCCTGGACTTGCGGTATAGGCCCCAGGGTGCCCCCTTGCCCTCAACCTAGGGGCCTCTGACCCCAGCAAGCTACACAGGGGTCAACCTCTCTCCCTGGACTTGCAGTAGAGGCCCCAAGGTGCCCCCTGGCCCTCCACCTTATGGCCTCTGACCCCATCAAGCAACCCATGGATCCAGCTCTCTCTCTGGACTTGCAGTATAGGCCCCAGGGTGCCCCCTTGCCCTCAACCTAGGGGCCTCTGATCCCAGCAAGCTACCCACGGGTCCAGCTCTCTCTCTGGACTTGCAGTAAAGGCCCCAGGGTGCCCCTTTGCCCTCCACCTGTGGGCCTCTGACCCTAGCAAGCTACCCAGGGGTCCACCTCTCTCCCTGGACTTGCAGTATAGGCCCCAGGCTGACCCCTTGCCTTCCACCTAGGGGACTCTGACAGCAGCAAGCTACCCAGGGGTCCACCTCTCTCTCTGGACTGGCAGTAGAGGCCCCAAAGTGCCCCCTGGCCCTCCACCTTATGGCCTCTGACCCCAGCAAGCTACCCAGGGTTCCACCTCTCTCCCTGGACTTGCAGTAGAGGCCCTAGAGTGCCCCTTGGCCCTCCATCTAGTGGGCGTCTGAACCCAGCAAGCTACCCAGGGGTCCACCTCTCTCCCTGGACTTGCAGTATAGGCCCCAGGGTGCCCCCTTGCCCTCCACCTAGGGGACTCTGACAGCAGGAAGCTTCCCAGGGGTCCACCTCTTTCCCTGGACTTGCAGTAGAGGCCCCAGCGTGCCCACTGGCCCTCCACCTAGGGGCCTCTTACCCCAGCGAGCTTCTCAGGGGTCCACCTCTCTCCCTGGACTTGCAGTAGAGGCCCTAGGGTGCCCCCTGGCCCTCCATCTAAGGGTGTCAGATCCCATCAAGCAACCCAGGGATCCAGCTCTCTCTCTGGACTTGCCGTAGAGGCCCCAGGGTGCCCCGTGGCCCTCAAACTAGGGGCCTCTCACCTTAGCAAGCTACCCAGGGGTCCACCTCTCTCCCTGGACTTGCAATAGAGGCCACAGGGTGCCCCCTGGCCCTCCTCCTAGGGGCCTCTGACCCCAGCAAGCTACCCAGGGCTCCACCTCTCTTCCTGGACTTGAAGTAGAGGCATTAGGGTGCCCCCTGGCCCTTCACCTAGGGGCCTCTGACCCCAGCAAGCTACCCAGGGGTCCACCTCTCTCACTGGACTTGCAGTAGAGGCCCCAGGGTCTCCCCTGGCCCTCCACCTAGGGGCCTCTGACCCCAACAAGCTACCCAGGGGTCCACCTCTCTCCCTGGACTTGCATTAGAGGCCCTAGGGTGCCCCCTGGCCCTCCTCCAAGGGGCCTCTGACAGCAGGAAGCTGCCCAGGGTTCCACCTCTCTCCCTGGACTTGCATTAGAGGCCCTAGGGTGCCCCCTGGCCCTCCACCAAGGGGCCTCTGACAGCAGGAAGCTGCCCAGGGGTCCACCTCTCTCCCTGGACTTGCAGTACAGGCCCCAGGTTGACCATTGGCCCTCCTCCTAGGGGCCTCTGACCACAGCAAGCTACCCAGGGGTCCACCTCTCTCCCTGGACTTGCAGTAGAGGCCCCAGGGTGCCACTGGCCCTCCACCTAGGGCCTTCTGACCTCAGCAAGCTACCCAGGGGTTCACCTCTCTCCCTGGACTTGCAGTAGAGGCCCTAGGGTGCCCCCTGGCCCTTCACCTAGGGGCCTCTGACCCCAGCAAGCTACCCAGGGGTCCACCTCTCTCTCTGGACTTGCAGTAGAGGCCCCAGGGTGCCCTCTGGCCCTCCACCTAGGGGCCTCTGACCCCAGCAGGCTACCCAGTGGTCCACCTCTCTCCCTGGACTTGCAGTAGAGGCCACAGGGTGCCCACTGGCCCTCCTCCTAGGGGCCTCTGACCCCAGCAAGCTACCCAGGGCTTCACCTCTCCCCCTGGACTTGCAGTAGAGGCCCCAGGGTGCCCCGTGAACCTCAACCTAGGGGCCTCTGACCCCAGCAAGCTACCCAGGGGTCCACCTCTCTTCCTGGACTTGAAGTAGAGGCACTAGGGTGCTCCTTTACCCTTCACCTAGGGGCCTGTGACCACAGCAAGCTACCTAGGGGTCCACCTCTCTTCCTGGACTTGCAGTAGAGGCCACAGGGTGCCCCCTGGCCCTCCTACTAGGGGCCTCTGACCCCAGCAAGCTACCCAGGGGTCCACCTCTCTTCCTGGACTTGAAGTAGAGGCACTAGGGTGCCCCTTTGCCCTCCACCTAGGGGCCTGTGACCACAGCAAGCTTTCCAGGGGTCCACCTCTCTCCCTGGACTTGCAGTATAGGGCCCAGGGTGCCCCCTGGCTCACCACCCAGGGGCCTCTGACCCTAGCAAGCTACCCAGGGGTATACCTCTCTCCCTGGACTTGCAGTATAGGCCCAAGAGTGCCCCCTCGCCCTCCACATAGGGGCCTCTGTCCCTATCAAGCTTCCCAGGGGTCCAACTCTCTAACTGGACTTGCAGTAGAGGCACTAGGGCACCCCCTGCCACTTCACTTAGGGGCCTCTGACCCCAGCAAGCTACCGATGGCTCCACCTCTATCCCTGCACTTGCATTAGAGGCCCTAGGGTGCCCCTTGGCCCTCCACCAAGGGGCCTCTGACAGCAGGAAGCTACCCAGGGGTCCACCTCTCTCCCTGGACTTGCAGTAGAGGCCTCAGGGTGCTCCCTGGCCCTCCACCTATTGCCTTTGACCTCAGCAAGCTACCCAGGGGTTCCACCTCTCTACCTGGACTTGCAGTAGAGGCCCCAGGCTGCCCCTGGCCCCCCACCTTGGGCCTTCTGACCTCATCAATCTACCCAGGGGTTCACCTCTCTCCCTGGACTTGCAGTAGAGGCCCTAGGGTGCCCTCTGGCCGTTCACCTAGGGGTTTCTGACCACAGCAAGCTACCCAGGGGTCCACCTCTCTCTCTGGACTTGCAGTAGAGGCCCCAGGGTGCCCCCTGGCCCTTCACCTAGGGGCCTCTGACCCCAGCAAGCTACCCAGGGCTCCACCTCTATCCCTGGACTTGCGGTATAGGCCCCAGGGTGCCCCCTTGCCCTCAACCTAGGGGCCTCTGACCCCAGCAAGCTACACAGGGGTCAACCTCTCTCCCTGGACATGCAGTAGAGGCCCCAAGGTGCCCCCTGGCCCACCACCTTATGGCCTCTGACCCCAGCAAGCTACCCAGGGGTCCACCTCTCTCCCTGGACTTGCAGTAGAGGACATAGGGTGCCCCCTGGCCCTCCACCAAGGGGCCTCTGACAGCAGGAAGCTGCCCAGGGGTCCACCTCTCTCCCTGGACTTGCAGTACAGGCCCCAGGGTGACCACTGGCCCTCCTCCTAGAGGCCTCTGACCACAGCAAGCTACCCAGGGGTCCACCTCTCTCCCTGGACTTGCAGTAGAGGCCCCAGTGTGCTCCCTGGCCCTCCACCTATTGCCTATGACCCCAGCAAGCTACCCAGGGGTCCACCTCTCTCCCTGGACTTGCAGTAGAGGCCACAGGGTGCCCACTGGCCCTCCTCCTAGGGGCCTCTGACCCCAGCAAGCTACCCAGGGCTCCACCTCTCCCCCTGGACTTGCAGTAGAGGCCCCAGGGTGCCCCGTGGCCCTCAACCTAGGGGCCTCTGACCCCAGCAAGCTACCCAGGGGTCCACCTGTTTCCCTGGACTTGCAGTAGAGGCCCCAGGGTGCCCCCTGGCCCTCCAACTAGGGGCCTCTGACCCCAGCAAGCTACCCAGGGGTCCACCTCTCTCACTGGACTTTCAATAGAGGCCCCAGGGTGCCCCTTGGCCCCCCGCCTAGGGGCCTCTGACCCCAGCAAGCTACCCAGGGGTCCACCTGTTTCCCTGGACTTGCAGAAGAGGCCCCAGGGTGCCCCCTGGCCCTCAAACTAGGGGCCTCTGACCCCAGCAAGCTACCCAGGGGCCCACCTCTCTCACTGGACTTACAGTAGAGGCCCCAGGGTGCCCCTTGGCCCCCCTCCTAGGGGCCTCTGACCCCAGCAAGCTACCCAGGGGTCCACCTCTCTCCCTGGACTTGCAGTAGAGGCACTAGGGCACCCCCTGGCCCTTCACTTAGGGGCCTTTGACCGCAGCAAGCTACCCAGGGCTCCACCTCTATCCCTGGACTTGCGGTATAGGCCCCAGGGTGCCCCCTTGCCCTCAACCTAGGGGCCTCTGACCCCAGCAAGCTACATAGGGGTCAACCTCTCTCCCAGGACTTGCAGTAGAGGCCCCAAGGTGCCCCCTGGCCCTCCACCTTATGGCCTCTTACTCCAGCAAGCTACCTAGGGGTCCACCTCTCTCCCTGGACTTGCATTAGAGGCCCTAGGGTGCACCCTGGCCCTCCACCAAGGGGCCTCTGACAGCAGGAAGCTGCCCAGGGGTCCACTTCTCTCCCTGGACTTGCAGTACAGGCCCCAGGGTGCCCACTGACCCTCCTTCTAGGGGCCTCTGACCACAGCAAGCTACCCAGGGGTCCACCTCTCTCCCTGGACTTGCAATGGAGGCCCCAGGGTGCTCCCTTGCCCTCCACCTATTGCCTCTGACCCCAGCAAGCTACCCAGGGGTTCCACCTCTCTCCCTGGACTTGCAGTAGAGGCCCTAGGGTGCCCGCTGGCCCTTCACCTAGAGCCACTGACCCCAGCAAGCTACCCAGGGGTCCACCTCTCTCCCTGGACTTGCAGTAGAGGCCCTCTGGTGCCCCCTGGCCCTTCACCAAGGGGCCTCTGACAGCAGGAAGCTAGCCAGGGGATCCACCTCTCTTCCTGGACTTGCAGTAGAGGCCCTAGGGTCCCCCCTGGCCCTTCACCTAGGGGCCTCTGACCACAGCAAGCTACCCAGGGCTCCACCTCTCTCCCTGGACTTGCTGTAGAGGCCCCAGGGTGCTCCCTGGCCGTCCACCTATTGCCTCTGACCCCAGCAAGCTACCCAGAGATCCACCTCTCTTCCTGGACTTGCAGTAGAGGCCCTAGGGTCCCCCCTGGGCCTTCACCTAGGGGCCTCCGACCCCAGCAAGCTACCCAGGGGTCCACCTCTCTCCCTGGACTTGCAGTAGAGGCACTAAGGAACCCACTGGCCCTCCACCTAGGGCCTTCTGACCTCAGCAAGCTACCCAGGGGTTCACCTCTCTCCCTGGACTTGCAGTAGAGGCCCTAGGGTGCCCCCTGGCCCTTCACCTAGGGGCCTCTGACCCCAGCAAGCTACCCAGGGGTCCACCTCTCTCTCTGGACTTGCAGTAGAGGCCCCAGGGTGCCCTCTGGCCCTCCACCTAGGGGCCTCTGACCCCAGCAGGCTACCCAGGGGTCCACCTCTCTCCCTGGACTTGCAGTAGAGGCCACAGGGTGCCCACTGGCCCTCCTCCTAGGGGCCTCTGACCCCAGCAAGCTACCCAGGGCTTCACCTCTCCCCCTGGACTTGCAGTAGAGGCCCCAGGGTGCCCCGTGAACCTCAACCTAGGGGCCTCTGACCCCAGCAAGCTACCCAGGGGTCCACCTCTCTTCCTGGACTTGAAGTAGAGTCACTAGGGTGCCCCTTTACCCTTCACCTAGGGGCCTGTGACCACAGCAAGCTACCTAGGGGTCCACCTCTCTTCCTGGACTTGCAGTAGAGGCCACAGGGTGCCCCCTGGCCCTCCTACTAGGGGCCTCTGACCCCAGCAAGCTACCCAGGGGTCCACCTCTCTTCCTGGACTTGAAGTAGAGGCACTAGGGTGCCCCTTTGCCCTCCACCTAGGGGCCTGTGACCACAGCAAGCTTTCCAGGGGTCCACCTCTCTCCCTGGACTTGCAGTATAGGGCCCAGGGTGCCCCCTGGCTCACCACCCAGGGGCCTCTGACCCTAGCAAGCTACCCAGGGGTATACCTCTCTCCCTGGACTTGCAGTATAGGCCCAAGAGTGCCCCCTCGCCCTCCACATAGGGGCCTCTGTCCCTATCAAGCTTCCCAGGGGTCCAACTCTCTCCCTGGACTTGCAGTAGAGGCACTAGGGCACCCCCTGCCACTTCACTTAGGGGCCTCTGACCCCAGCAAGCTACCGATGGCTCCACCTCTATCCCTGCACTTGCATTAGAGGCCCTAGGGTGCCCCTTGGCCCTCCACCAAGGGGCCTCTGACAGCAGGAAGCTACCCAGGGGTCCACCTCTCTCCCTGGACTTGCAGTAGAGGCCTCAGGGTGCTCCCTGGCCCTCCACCTATTGCCTTTGACCTCAGCAAGCTACCCAGGGGTTCCACCTCTCTCCCTGGACTTGCAGTAGAGGCCCCAGGCTGCCCCTGGCCCCCTACCTTGGGCCTTCTGACCTCATCAATCTACCCAGGGGTTCACCTCTCTCCCTGGACTTGCAGTAGAGGCCCTAGGGTGCCCTCTGGCCGTTCACCTAGGGGTTTCTGACCACAGCAAGCTACCCAGGGGTCCACCTCTCTCTCTGGACTTGCAGTAGAGGCCCCAGGGTGCCCCCTGGCCCTTCACCTAGGGGCCTCTGACCCCAGCAAGCTACCCAGGGCTCCACCTCTATCCCTGGACTTGCGTTATAGGCCCCAGGGTGCCCCCTTGCCCTCCACCTTATGGCCTCTTACTCCAGCAAGCTACCCAGGGGTCCACCTCTCTCCCTGGACTTGCATTAGAGGCCCTAGGGTGCACCCTGGCCCTCCACCAAGGGGCCTCTGACAGCAGGAAGCTGCCCAGGGGTCCACTTCTCTCCCTGGACTTGCAGTACAGGCCCCAGGGTGCCCACTGACCCTCCTTCTAGGGGCCTCTGACCACAGCAAGCTACCCAGGGGTCCACCTCTCTCCCTGGACTTGCAATGGAGGCCCCAGGGTGCTCCCTTGCCCTCCACCTATTGACTCTGACCCCAGCAAGCTACCCAGGGGTTCCACCTCTCTCCCTGGACTTGCAGTAGAGGCCCTAGGGTGCCCGCTGGCCCTTCACCTAGAGCCACTGACCCCAGCAAGCTACCCAGGGGTCCACCTCTCTCCCTGGACTTGCAGTAGAGGCCCTCTGGTGCCCCCTGGCCCTTCACCAAGGGGCCTCTGACAGCAGGAAGCTAGCCAGGGGATCCACCTCTCTTCCTGGACTTGCAGTAGAGGCCCTAGGGTCCCCCCTGGCCCTTCACCTAGGGGCCTCTGACCACAGCAAGCTACCCAGGGCTCCACCTCTCTCCCTGGACTTGCTGTAGAGGCCCCAGGGTGCTCCCTGGCCCTCCACCTATTGCCTCTGACCCCAGCAAGCTACCCAGAGATCCACCTCCCTTCCTGGACTTGCAGTAGAGGCCCTAGGGTCCCCCCTGGGCCTTCACCTAGGGGCCTCCGACCCCAGCAAGCTACCCAGGGGTCCACCTCTCTCCCTGGCCTTGCAGTAGAGGCACT
Organism: Danio rerio; assembly: GCF_052040795.2. Taxonomy (NCBI): domain Eukaryota; kingdom Metazoa; phylum Chordata; class Actinopteri; order Cypriniformes; family Danionidae; genus Danio; species Danio rerio. The sequence goes on from NC_141027.1 coordinate 67,915,347, forward strand.
AAGGAACCCACTGGCCCTTCACTTAGGGGCCTCTGACCCCAGCAAGCTACCCAGGGCTCCACCTCTATCCCTGGACTTGCAGTATAGGGTTCAGGGTGCCCCCTTGCCCTCAACCTAGGGGCCTCTGACCCCAGCAAGCTACACAGGGGTCAACCTCTCTCCCTGGACATGCAGTGGAGGCCCCAAGGTGCCATCTGGCCCACCACCTTATGGCCTCTGACCCCAGCAAGCTAACCAGGGGTCCACCTCTCTCTCTGGACTTGCATTAGAGGCCCTAGGGTGCCCCCTGGCCCTCCACCAAGGGCCTCTGACAGCAGGAAGCTGCCCAGGGGTCCACCTCTCTCCCTGGACTTGAAGTACAGGCCCCAGGGTGACCACTGGCCCTCCTCCTAGGGGCCTCTGACCACAGCAAGCTACCCAGGGGTCCACCTCTCTCCTTGGACTTGCAGTAGAGGCCCCAGGGTGCTCCCTGGCCCTCCACCTATTGCCTATGACCCCAGCAAGCTACCTAGGGGTCCACCTCTCTCCCTGGACTTGCAGTAGAGGCCACAGGGTGCCCACTGGCCCTCCTCCTAGGGGCCTCTGACCCCAGCAAGCTACCCAGGGCTCCACCTCTCCCCCTGGACTTGCAGTAGAGGCCCCAGGGTGCCCCGTGGCCCTCAACCTAGGGGCCTCTGACCCCAGCAAGCTACCCAGGGGTCCACCTGTTTCCCTGGACTTGCAGTAGAGGCCCCAGGGTGCCCCCTGGCCCTCCAACTAGGGGCCTCTGACCCCAGCAAGCTACCCAGGGGTCCACCTCTCTCACTGGACTTGCAGTAGAGGCCCCAGGGTGCCCCTTGGCCCCCCTTCTAGGGGCCTCTGACTCCAGCAAGCTACCCAGGGGTCCACCTCTCTCCCTGGACTTGCAGTAGAGGCACTAGGGCACCCCCTGGCCCTTCACTTAGGGGCCTCTGACCCCAGCAAGCTACCCAGGGCTCCACCTCTATCCCTGGACTTGCGGTATAGGCCCCAGGGTGCCCCCTGGCCCTCCACCTAGGGGCCTCTGACCCCAGCAAGCTACACAGGGGTCAACCTCTCTCCCTGGACTTGCAGTAGAGGCCCCAAGGTGCCCCCTGGCCCTCCACCTTATGGCCTCTGACCCCAGCAAGCTACCCAGGGGTCCACCTCTCTCCCTGGACTTGCATTAGAGGCCCTAGGGTGCCCCCTGGCCCTCCACCAAGGGGCCTCTGATAGCAGGAAGCTGCCCAGGGGTCCACTTCTCTCCCTGGACTTGCAGTACAGGCCCCAGGGAGCCCAATGACCCTCCTCCTAGGGGCCTATCACCAAAGCAAGCTACCCAGGGATCCAGCTCTCTCCCTGGACTTGCAGTGGAGGCCCCAGCGTGCTCCCTGGCCCTCCACCTATTGCCTCTGACCCCAGCTAGCTACCCAGGGGTTCCACTTCTCTCCCTGGACTTGCAGTAGAGGCCCTAGGGTGCCCCCTGGCCCTTCACCTAGATCCTCTGACCCCAGCAAGTTACCCAGGGGTCCACCTCTCTCTCTGGACTTGGAGTAGAGGCCCCAGGGTGCCCACTGGACCTCCACCTAGGGGCCTTTGACCCCAGCAAGCTACCCAGGGGTCCACCTCTCTCCCTGGACTTGCAGTAGAGGCCACAGGGTGCCCACTGGCCCTCTTCCTAGGGGCCTCTGACCCCAGCAAGCTACCCAGGGCTCCACCTCTCCCCCTGGACATGCAGTAGAGGCCCCTGGGTGCCCCGTGGCCCTCAACCTAGGGGCCTCTGACCCCAGCAAGCTACCCTGGGGTCCACCTCTCTCCCTGGACTTGCAGTAGAGGCCCCAGGGTGCCCCCTGGCCCTCCACCTAGGGGCCTCTGACCCCAGCAAGCTACACAGGGGTCCACCTCTCTCATTGGACTTGCAGTAGAGGCCACAGGGTGCCCCTGGCCCTCTTCCTAGGGGCCTCTGACCCCAGCAAGCTACCCAAGGGTCCACCTCTCTTCCTGGACTTGAAGTAGAGGCACTAGGGTGCCCCCTGGCCCTTCACCTAGGGGCCTCTGACCCCAGCAAGCTACCCAGGGGTCCACCTCTCTCCCTGGACTTCCAGTAGAGGCCCCAGGGTGCTCCCTGGCCCTCCACCTATTGCCTCTGACCCCAGCAAGCTACCCAGGGGTGCACCTCTCTCCCTGGACTTGCAGTAGAGGCCACAGGGTGCCCACTGGCCCTCTTCCTAGGGGCCTCTGACCCCAGCAAGCTACCCAGGGCTCCACCTCTCTCCCTGGACTTGCAGTAGAGGCCCCAGGGTGCCCCGTGGCCATCAACCTAGGGGCCTCTGACCCCAGCTAGCTACCCAGGGGTCCACCTGTTTCCCTGGACTTGCAGTAGAGGCCCAAGGGTGCCCCCTGGCCCTCCAACTAGGGGCCTCTGACCCCAGCAAGCTACCCAGGGGTCCACCTCTCTCACTGGACTAAGAGTAGTGGCCCCAGGGTGCCCCTTGGCCCCCCTCCTAGGGGCCTCTGACCCCAGCAAGCTACCCAGGGCTCCACCTCTCTCCCTGGACTTGCAGTAGAGGCACTAGGGCACCCCCTGGCCCTTCACTTAGGGGCCTTTGACCCCAGCAAGCTACCCAGGGCTCCACCTCTATCCCTGGACTTGCGGTATAGGCCCCAGGGTGCCCCCTTGCCCTCAACCTACGGCCCTCTGGCCCCAGCAAGCTACACAGGGGTCAACCTCTCTCCCTGGACTTGCAGTAGAGGCCCCAAGGTGCCCCCTGGCCCTCCACCTTATGGCCTCTGACCCCAGCAAGCTACACAGGGGTCAACTTCTCTCCCTGGACTTGCATTAGAGGCCCTAGGGTGTCCCCTGTCCCTCCACCAAGGGGCCTCTGACAGCAGGAAGCTGCCCAGGGGTCCACTTCTCTCCCTGGACTTGCAGTACAGGCCCAAGGGTGCCCACTGACCCTCCTCCTGGGGGCCTCTGACCACAGCAAGCTACCCAGGGGTCCACCTCTCTCCCTGGACTTGCAGTGGAGAACCCAGGGTGCTCCCTGGCCCTCCACCTATTGCCTCTGACCCCAGCAAGCTACCCAGGGGTTCCACCTCTCTCCCTGGACTTGCAGTAGAGGCCCCAGGGTGCCCCTGGCCCTCCACCTAGGGCCTTCTGACCTCAGCAAGCTACCCAGGGGTTCACCTCTCTCCCTGGACTTGCAGCAGAGGCACTAGGGCACCCCCTGGCCCTTCACTTAGGGGCCTTTGACCCCAGCAAGCTACCCAGGGCTCCACCTCTATCCCTGGACTTGCGGTATAGGCCCCAAGGTGCCCCTTTGCCCTCAACCTAGGGGCCTCTGACCCCAGCAAGCTACACAGGGGTCAACCTCTCTCCCTGGACTTGCATTAGAGGCCCTAGGGTGCCCCCTGGCCCTCCACCAAGGGGCCTCTGACAGCAGGAAGCTGCCCAGGGGTTCACCTCTCTCCCTGGACTTGCAGCAGAGGCACTAGGGCACCCCCTGGCCCTTCACTTAGGGGCCTTTGACCCCAGCAAGTTACCCAGGGGTCCACCTCTCTCTCTGGACTTGCAGTAAAGGCCCCAGGGTGCCCCCTGGCCCTCCACCTAGGGGCCTCTGACCCTAGCAAGCTACCCAGGGGTCCACCTCTCTCCCTTGACTTGCAGTAGAGGCCACAGGGTGCCCACTGGCCCTCTTCCTAGGGGCATCTGACCCCAGCATGCTACCCAGGGCTCCACCTCTCCCCCTGGACTTGCAGTAGAGGCCCCAGGGTGCCCCGTGGCCCTCTACCTAGGGGCCTCTGACCCCAGCAAGCTACCCTGGGGTCCACCTCTCTCCCTGGACTTGCAGTAGAGGCCCCAGGGTGCCCCCTGGCCCTCCACCTAGGGCCTTCTGACCCCAGCAAGCTAACTAGGAGTCCACCTCTCTACCTGGACTTTGAGTGGATTTCCCAGGGTGCTCCCTGGCCCTCCACCTATTGCCTCTGACCCCAGCAAGCTACCCAGGGGTTCCACCTCTCTCCCTGGACTTGCAGTAGAGGCCCCAGGGTGCCCCTGGCCCTCCACCTAGGGCCTTCTGAACTCAGCAAGCTACCCAGGGGTTTACCTCTCTCCCTGGACTTGCAGTAGAGGCCCTAGGGTGCCCGCTGGCCCTTCACCTAGAGCCTCTGACCCCAGCAAGTTACCCAGGGGTCCACATTTCTCTCTGGACTTGCAGTAAAGGCCACAGGGTGCCCCCTGGCGCTCCACCTACGGGCCTCTGACCCCAGCAAGCTACCCAGGGGTCCACCTCTCTCCCTTGACTAGCAGTATAGGCCACAGGGTGCCCACTGGCCCTCTTCCTAGGGGCCTCTGACCCCAGCAAGCTACCCAGGGCTCCACCTCTCCCCCTGGAGTTGCAGTAGAGGCCCCAGGGTGCCCCGTGGCCCTCTACCTGGGGGCCTCTGACCCCAGCAAGCTACCCTGGGGTCCACCTCTCTCCCTGGACTTGCAGTAGAGGCCCCAGGGTGCCCCCTGGCCCTCCACGTAGGGGCCTCTGACCCCAGCAAGCTACCTAGGAGTCCACCTCTCTACCTGGACTAGCAGTAGAGGCCACAGGGTGCCCCCTGGCCCTCCTCCTAGGGGCCTCTGACCCCAGCAAGCTACCCAAGGGTCCACCTCTCTTCCTGGACTTGAAGTAGAGGCACTAGGGTGCCCCCTGGCCCTTCACCTAGGGGCCTCTGACCCCAGCAAGCTACCCAGGGGTCCACCTCTCTCCCTGAACTTGCAGTAGAGGCCCCAGGCTGTCCCCTCGCCCTCCACCTAGGGGCCTTTGACCCCAGCAAGCTACCCAGGGGTCCACCTCTCTCCCTGGACTGGCAGTAGAGGCCCCAAGGTGCCCCCTGGCCCTCCACCTTATGGCCTCTGACCCCAGCAAGCTACCCAGGGGTCCACCTCTCTCCCTGGACTTGCAGTAGAGGCCCTAGGGTGCCCCTTGGCCCTCCATCTAGTGGGCATCTGACCCCAGCAAGCTACCCAGGGGTCCACCTCTCTCCCTGACCTTGCAGTATAGGCCCCAGGGTGCCCCCTTGCCCTCCACCTAGGGGACTCTGACAGCAGGAAGTTTCCCAGGGGTCCAACTCTTTCCCTGGACTTGCAGTAGAAGCCCCAGCGTGCCCGCTGGCCCTCCACCTAGGGGCCTCTTACCCCAGCTAGCTTCTCAGGGGTCCACATCTCTCCCTGGACTTGCAGTAGAGGCTCTAGGGTGCCCCCTGGCCCTCCATCTAGGGGCGTCTGACCCCAACAAGCAACCCATGGATCCAGCTCTATCTCTGGACTTGCAGTATAGGCCCCAGGGTGCCCCTTTGCCCTCCACCTGTGGGCCTCTGACCCTAGCAAGCTACCCAGGGGTCCACCTCTCTCCCTGGACTTGCAGTATAGGCCCCAGGGTGCCCCCTTGCCCTCCACCTAGGGGACTCTGACAGCAGGAAGCTTCCCAGGGGTCCACCTCTTTCCCTGGACTTGCAGTAGAGAACCCAGCGTGCCAGCTGGCCCTCTACCTAGGGGCCTCTTACCCCAGCTAGCTTCTCAGGGGTTCACCTCTATCCCTGGACTTGCAGTAGAGGCCCCAGCGTGCCCGCTGGCCCTCTACCTAGGGGCCTCTTACCCCAGCTAGCTTCTCAGGGGTCCACCTCTCTCCCTGGACTTGCAGTAGAGGCCCTAGGGTGCCCCCTGGCCCTCCATCTAGGGGTGTCTGACCCCCTCAAGCAACTCAGGGATCCAGCTCTCTCTCTGGACTTGCAGTAGAGGCCCCAGGGTGCCTCGTGGCCCTCAAACTAGGGGCCTCTCACCCCAGCAAGCTACCCAGGGGTCCACCTCTCTCCCTGGCCTTGCAGCAGAGGCACTAGGGTGCCCCCTGGCCCTTCACCTAGGGGACTCTGACCCCAGCAAGCTACCCAGGGGTCCACCTCTCTCCCTGGACTTGCAGTAGAGGCACTAGGGCACCCCCTGGCCCTTCACTTAGGGGCCTTTGACCGCAGCAAGCTACCCAGGGCTCCACCTCTATCCCTGGACTTGCGGTATAGGCCCCAGGGTGCCCCCTTGCCCTCAACCTAGGGGCCTCTGACCCCAGCAAGCTACATAGGGGTCAACCTCTCTCCCAGGACTTGCAGTAGAGGCCCCAAGGTGCCCCCTGGCCCTCCACCTTATGGCCTCTTACTCCAGCAAGCTACCTAGGGGTCCACCTCTCTCCCTGGACTTGCATTAGAGGCCCTAGGGTGCACCCTGGCCCTCCACCAAGGGGCCTCTGACAGCAGGAAGCTGCCCAGGGGTCCACTTCTCTCCCTGGACTTGCAGTACAGGCCCCAGGGTGCCCACTGACCCTCCTTCTAGGGGCCTCTGACCACAGCAAGCTACCCAGGGGTCCACCTCTCTCCCTGGACTTGCAATGGAGGCCCCAGGGTGCTCCCTTGCCCTCCACCTATTGCCTCTGACCCCAGCAAGCTACCCAGGGGTTCCACCTCTCTCCCTGGACTTGCAGTAGAGGCCCTAGGGTGCCCGCTGGCCCTTCACCTAGAGCCACTGACCCCAGCAAGCTACCCAGGGGTCCACCTCTCTCCCTGGACTTGCAGTAGAGGCCCTCTGGTGCCCCCTGGCCCTTCACCAAGGGGCCTCTGACAGCAGGAAGCTAGCCAGGGGATCCACCTCTCTTCCTGGACTTGCAGTAGAGGCCCTAGGGTCCCCCCTGGCCCTTCACCTAGGGGCCTCTGACCACAGCAAGCTACCCAGGGCTCCACCTCTCTCCCTGGACTTGCTGTAGAGGCCCCAGGGTGCTCCCTGGCCGTCCACCTATTGCCTCTGACCCCAGCAAGCTACCCAGAGATCCACCTCTCTTCCTGGACTTGCAGTAGAGGCCCTAGGGTCCCCCCTGGGCCTTCACCTAGGGGCCTCCGACCCCAGCAAGCTACCCAGGGGTCCACCTCTCTCCCTGGACTTGCAGTAGAGGCACTAAGGAACCCACTGGCCCTCCACCTAGGGCCTTCTGACCTCAGCAAGCTACCCAGGGGTTCACCTCTCTCCCTGGACTTGCAGTAGAGGCCCTAGGGTGCCCCCTGGCCCTTCACCTAGGGGCCTCTGACCCCAGCAAGCTACCCAGGGGTCCACCTCTCTCTCTGGACTTGCAGTAGAGGCCCCAGGGTGCCCTCTGGCCCTCCACCTAGGGGCCTCTGACCCCAGCAGGCTACCCAGGCGTCCACCTCTCTCCCTGGACTTGCAGTAGAGGCCACAGGGTGCCCACTGGCCCTCCTCCTAGGGGCCTCTGACCCCAGCAAGCTACCCAGGGCTTCACCTCTCCCCCTGGACTTGCAGTAGAGGCCCCAGGGTGCCCCGTGAACCTCAACCTAGGGGCCTCTGACCCCAGCAAGCTACCCAGGGGTCCACCTCTCTTCCTGGACTTGAAGTAGAGTCACTAGGGTGCCCCTTTACCCTTCACCTAGGGGCCTGTGACCACAGCAAGCTACCTAGGGGTCCACCTCTCTTCCTGGACTTGCAGTAGAGGCCACAGGGTGCCCCCTGGCCCTCCTACTAGGGGCCTCTGACCCCAGCAAGCTACCCAGGGGTCCACCTCTCTTCCTGGACTTGAAGTAGAGGCACTAGGGTGCCCCTTTGCCCTCCACCTAGGGGCCTGTGACCACAGCAAGCTTTCCAGGGGTCCACCTCTCTCCCTGGACTTGCAGTATAGGGCCCAGGGTGCCCCCTGGCTCACCACCCAGGGGCCTCTGACCCTAGCAAGCTACCCAGGGGTATACCTCTCTCCCTGGACTTGCAGTATAGGCCCAAGAGTGCCCCCTCGCCCTCCACATAGGGGCCTCTGTCCCTATCAAGCTTCCCAGGGGTCCAACTCTCTCCCTGGACTTGCAGTAGAGGCACTAGGGCACCCCCTGCCACTTCACTTAGGGGCCTCTGACCCCAGCAAGCTACCGATGGCTCCACCTCTATCCCTGCACTTGCATTAGAGGCCCTAGGGTGCCCCTTGGCCCTCCACCAAGGGGCCTCTGACAGCAGGAAGCTACCCAGGGGTCCACCTCTCTCCCTGGACTTGCAGTAGAGGCCTCAGGGTGCTCCCTGGCCCTCCACCTATTGCCTTTGACCTCAGCAAGCTACCCAGGGGTTCCACCTCTCTCCCTGGACTTGCAGTAGAGGCCCCAGGCTGCCCCTGGCCCCCTACCTTGGGCCTTCTGACCTCATCAATCTACCCAGGGGTTCACCTCTCTCCCTGGACTTGCAGTAGAGGCCCTAGGGTGCCCTCTGGCCGTTCACCTAGGGGTTTCTGACCACAGCAAGCTACCCAGGGGTCCACCTCTCTCTCTGGACTTGCAGTAGAGGCCCCAGGGTGCCCCCTGGCCCTTCACCTAGGGGCCTCTGACCCCAGCAAGCTACCCAGGGCTCCACCTCTATCCCTGGACTTGCGTTATAGGCCCCAGGGTGCCCCCTTGCCCTCCACCTTATGGCCTCTTACTCCAGCAAGCTACCCAGGGGTCCACCTCTCTCCCTGGACTTGCATTAGAGGCCCTAGGGTGCACCCTGGCCCTCCACCAAGGGGCCTCTGACAGCAGGAAGCTGCCCAGGGGTCCACTTCTCTCCCTGGACTTGCAGTACAGGCCCCAGGGTGCCCACTGACCCTCCTTCTAGGGGCCTCTGACCACAGCAAGCTACCCAGGGGTCCACCTCTCTCCCTGGACTTGCAATGGAGGCCCCAGGGTGCTCCCTTGCCCTCCACCTATTGACTCTGACCCCAGCAAGCTACCCAGGGGTTCCACCTCTCTCCCTGGACTTGCAGTAGAGGCCCTAGGGTGCCCGCTGGCCCTTCACCTAGAGCCACTGACCCCAGCAAGCTACCCAGGGGTCCACCTCTCTCCCTGGACTTGCAGTAGAGGCCCTCTGGTGCCCCCTGGCCCTTCACCAAGGGGCCTCTGACAGCAGGAAGCTAGCCAGGGGATCCACCTCTCTTCCTGGACTTGCAGTAGAGGCCCTAGGGTCCCCCCTGGCCCTTCACCTAGGGGCCTCTGACCACAGCAAGCTACCCAGGGCTCCACCTCTCTCCCTGGACTTGCTGTAGAGGCCCCAGGGTGCTCCCTGGCCCTCCACCTATTGCCTCTGACCCCAGCAAGCTACCCAGAGATCCACCTCCCTTCCTGGACTTGCAGTAGAGGCCCTAGGGTCCCCCCTGGGCCTTCACCTAGGGGCCTCCGACCCCAGCAAGCTACCCAGGGGTCCACCTCTCTCCCTGGCCTTGCAGTAGAGGCACTAAGGAACCCACTGGCCCTTCACTTAGGGGCCTCTGACCCCAGCAAGCTACCCAGGGCTCCACCTCTATCCCTGGACTTGCAGTATAGGGTTCAGGGTGCCCCCTTGCCCTCAACCTAGGGGCCTCTGACCCCAGCAAGCTACACAGGGGTCAACCTCTCTCCCTGGACATGCAGTGGAGGCCCCAAGGTGCCATCTGGCCCACCACCTTATGGCCTCTGACCCCAGCAAGCTAACCAGGGGTCCACCTCTCTCTCTGGACTTGCATTAGAGGCCCTAGGGTGCCCCCTGGCCCTCCACCAAGGGCCTCTGACAGCAGGAAGCTGCCCAGGGGTCCACCTCTCTCCCTGGACTTGAAGTACAGGCCCCAGGGTGACCACTGGCCCTCCTCCTAGGGGCCTCTGACCACAGCAAGCTACCCAGGGGTCCACCTCTCTCCTTGGACTTGCAGTAGAGGCCCCAGGGTGCTCCCTGGCCCTCCACCTATTGCCTATGACCCCAGCAAGCTACCTAGGGGTCCACCTCTCTCCCTGGACTTGCAGTAGAGGCCACAGGGTGCCCACTGGCCCTCCTCCTAGGGGCCTCTGACCCCAGCAAGCTACCCAGGGCTCCACCTCTCCCCCTGGACTTGCAGTAGAGGCCCCAGGGTGCCCCGTGGCCCTCAACCTAGGGGCCTCTGACCCCAGCAAGCTACCCAGGGGTCCACCTGTTTCCCTGGACTTGCAGTAGAGGCCCCAGGGTGCCCCCTGGCCCTCCAACTAGGGGCCTCTGACCCCAGCAAGCTACCCAGGGGTCCACCTCTCTCACTGGACTTGCAGTAGAGGCCCCAGGGTGCCCCTTGGCCCCCCTTCTAGGGGCCTCTGACTCCAGCAAGCTACCCAGGGGTCCACCTCTCTCCCTGGACTTGCAGTAGAGGCACTAGGGCACCCCCTGGCCCTTCACTTAGGGGCCTCTGACCCCAGCAAGCTACCCAGGGCTCCACCTCTATCCCTGGACTTGCGGTATAGGCCCCAGGGTGCCCCCTGGCCCTCCACCTAGGGGCCTCTGACCCCAGCAAGCTACACAGGGGTCAACCTCTCTCCCTGGACTTGCAGTAGAGGCCCCAAGGTGCCCCCTGGCCCTCCACCTTATGGCCTCTGACCCCAGCAAGCTACCCAGGGGTCCACCTCTCTCCCTGGACTTGCATTAGAGGCCCTAGGGTGCCCCCTGGCCCTCCACCAAGGGGCCTCTGATAGCAGGAAGCTGCCCAGGGGTCCACTTCTCTCCCTGGACTTGCAGTACAGGCCCCAGGGTGCCCAATGACCCTCCTCCTAGGGGCCTATCACCAAAGCAAGCTACCCAGGGATCCAGCTCTCTCCCTGGACTTGCAGTGGAGGCCCCAGCGTGCTCCCTGGCCCTCCACCTATTGCCTCTGACCCCAGCAAGCTACCCAGGGGTTCCACTTCTCTCCCTGGACTTGCAGTAGAGGCCCTAGGGTGCCCCCTGGCCCTTCACCTAGATCCTCTGACCCCAGCAAGTTACCCAGGGGTCCACCTCTCTCTCTGGACTTGGAGTAGAGGCCCCAGGGTGCCCACTGGACCTCCACCTAGGGGCCTTTGACCCCAGCAAGCTACCCAGGGGTCCACCTCTCTCCCTGGACTTGCAGTAGAGGCCACAGGGTGCCCACTGGCCCTCTTCCTAGGGGCCTCTGACCCCAGCAAGCTACCCAGGGCTCCACCTCTCCCCCTGGACATGCAGTAGAGGCCCCTGGGTGCCCCGTGGCCCTCAACCTAGGGGCCTCTGACCCCAGCAAGCTACCCTGGGGTCCACCTCTCTCCCTGGACTTGCAGTAGAGGCCCCAGGGTGCCCCCTGGCCCTCCACCTAGGGGCCTCTGACCCCAGCAAGCTACACAGGGGTCCACCTCTCTCATTGGACTTGCAGTAGAGGCCACAGGGTGCCCCTGGCCCTCTTCCTAGGGGCCTCTGACCCCAGCAAGCTACCCAAGGGTCCACCTCTCTTCCTGGACTTGAAGTAGAGGCACTAGGGTGCCCCCTGGCCCTTCACCTAGGGGCCTCTGACCCCAGCAAGCTACCCAGGGGTCCACCTCTCTCCCTGGACTTCCAGTAGAGGCCCCAGGGTGCTCCCTGGCCCTCCACCTATTGCCTCTGACCCCAGCAAGCTACCCAGGGGTGCACCTCTCTCCCTGGACTTGCAGTAGAGGCCACAGGGTGCCCACTGGCCCTCTTCCTAGGGGCCTCTGACCCCAGCAAGCTACCCAGGGCTCCACCTCTCTCCCTGGACTTGCAGTAGAGGCCCCAGGGTGCCCCGTGGCCATCAACCTAGGGGCCTCTGACCCCAGCTAGCTACCCAGGGGTCCACCTGTTTCCCTGGACTTGCAGTAGAGGCCCAAGGGTGCCCCCTGGCCCTCCAACTAGGGGCCTCTGACCCCAGCAAGCTACCCAGGGGTCCACCTCTCTCACTGGACTAACAGTAGTGGCCCCAGGGTGCCCCTTGGCCCCCCTCCTAGGGGCCTCTGACCCCAGCAAGCTACCCAGGGCTCCACCTCTCTCCCTGGACTTGCAGTAGAGGCACTAGGGCACCCCCTGGCCCTTCACTTAGGGGCCTTTGACCCCAGCAAGCTACCCAGGGCTCCACCTCTATCCCTGGACTTGCGGTATAGGCCCCAGGGTGCCCCCTTGCCCTCAACCTACGGCCCTCTGGCCCCAGCAAGCTACACAGGGGTCAACCTCTCTCCCTGGACTTGCAGTAGAGGCCCCAAGGTGCCCCCTGGCCCTCCACCTTATGGCCTCTGACCCCAGCAAGCTACACAGGGGTCAACTTCTCTCCCTGGACTTGCATTAGAGGCCCTAGGGTGTCCCCTGTCCCTCCACCAAGGGGCCTCTGACAGCAGGAAGCTGCCCAGGGGTCCACTTCTCTCCCTGGACTTGCAGTACAGGCCCAAGGGTGCCCACTGACCCTCCTCCTGGGGGCCTCTGACCACAGCAAGCTACCCAGGGGTCCACCTCTCTCCCTGGACTTGCAGTGGAGAACCCAGGGTGCTCCCTGGCCCTCCACCTATTGCCTCTGACCCCAGCAAGCTACCCAGGGGTTCCACCTCTCTCCCTGGACTTGCAGTAGAGGCCCCAGGGTGCCCCTGGCCCTCCACCTAGGGCCTTCTGACCTCAGCAAGCTACCCAGGGGTTCACCTCTCTCCCTGGACTTGCAGCAGAGGCACTAGGGCACCCCCTGGACCTTCACTTAGGGGCCTTTGACCCCAGCAAGCTACCCAGGGCTCCACCTCTATCCCTGGACTTGCGGTATAGGCCCCAAGGTGCCCCTTTGCCCTCAACCTAGGGGCCTCTGACCCCAGCAAGCTACACAGGGGTCAACCTCTCTCCCTGGACTTGCATTAGAGGCCCTAGGGTGCCCCCTGGCCCTCCACCAAGGGGCCTCTGACAGCAGGAAGCTGCCCAGGGGTTCACCTCTCTCCCTGGACTTGCAGCAGAGGCACTAGGGCACCCCCTGGCCCTTCACTTAGGGGCCTTTGACCCCAGCAAGTTACCCAGGGGTCCACCTCTCTCTCTGGACTTGCAGTAAAGGCCCCAGGGTGCCCCCTGGCCCTCCACCTAGGGGCCTCTGACCCTAGCAAGCTACCCAGGGGTCCACCTCTCTCCCTTGACTTGCAGTAGAGGCCACAGGGTGCCCACTGGCCCTCTTCCTAGGGGCATCTGACCCCAGCATGCTACCCAGGGCTCCACCTCTCCCCCTGGACTTGCAGTAGAGGCCCCAGGGTGCCCCGTGGCCCTCTACCTAGGGGCCTCTGACCCCAGCAAGCTACCCTGGGGTCCACCTCTCTCCCTGGACTTGCAGTAGAGGCCCCAGGGTGCCCCCTGGCCCTCCACCTAGGGCCTTCTGACCCCAGCAAGCTAACTAGGAGTCCACCTCTCTACCTGGACTTTGAGTGGATTTCCCAGGGTGCTCCCCGGCCCTCCACCTATTGCCTCTGACCCCAGCAAGCTACCCAGGGGTTCCACCTCTCTCCCTGGACTTGCAGTAGAGGCCCCAGGGTGCCCCTGGCCCTCCACCTAGGGCCTTCTGAACTCAGCAAGCTACCCAGGGGTTTACCTCTCTCCCTGGACTTGCAGTAGAGGCCCTAGGGTGCCCGCTGGCCCTTCACCTAGAGCCTCTGACCCCAGCAAGTTACCCAGGGGTCCACATTTCTCTCTGGACTTGCAGTAAAGGCCACAGGGTGCCCCCTGGCGCTCCACCTAGGGGCCTCTGACCCCAGCAAGCTACCCAGGGGTCCACCTCTCTCCCTTGACTAGCAGTATAGGCCACAGGGTGCCCACTGGCCCTCTTCCTAGGGGCCTCTGACCCCAGCAAGCTACCCAGGGCTCCACCTCTCCCCCTGGAGTTGCAGTAGAGGCCCCAGGGTGCCCCGTGGCCCTCTACCTGGGGGCCTCTGACCCCAGCAAGCTACCCTGGGGTCCACCTCTCTCCCTGGACTTGCAGTAGAGGCCCCAGGGTGCCCCCTGGCCCTCCACGTAGGGGCCTCTGACCCCAGCAAGCTACCTAGGAGTCCACCTCTCTACCTGGACTAGCAGTAGAGGCCACAGGGTGCCCCCTGGCCCTCCTCCTAGGGGCCTCTGACCCCAGCAAGCTACCCAAGGGTCCACCTCTCTTCCTGGACTTGAAGTAGAGGCACTAGGGTGCCCCCTGGCCCTTCACCTAGGGGCCTCTGACCCCAGCAAGCTACCCAGGGGTCCACCTCTCTCCCTGAACTTGCAGTAGAGGCCCCAGGCTGTCCCCTCGCCCTCCACCTAGGGGCCTCTGACCCCAGCAAGCTACCCAGGGGTCCACCTCTCTCCCTGGACTGGCAGTAGAGGCCCCAAGGTGCCCCCTGGCCCTCCACCTTATGGCCTCTGACCCCAGCAAGCTACCCAGGGGTCCACCTCTCTCCCTGGACTTGCAGTAGAGGCCCTAGGGTGCCCCTTGGCCCTCCATCTAGTGGGCATCTGACCCCAGCAAGCTACCCAGGGGTCCACCTCTCTCCCTGACCTTGCAGTATAGGCCCCAGGGTGCCCCCTTGCCCTCCACCTAGGGGACTCTGACAGCAGGAAGTTTCCCAGGGGTCCAACTCTTTCCCTGGACTTGCAGTAGAAGCCCCAGCGTGCCCGCTGGCCCTCCACCTAGGGGCCTCTTACCCCAGCTAGCTTCTCAGGGGTCCACATCTCTCCCTGGACTTGCAGTAGAGGCTCTAGGGTGCCCCCTGGCCCTCCATCTAGGGGCGTCTGACCCCAACAAGCAACCCATGGATCCAGCTCTATCTCTGGACTTGCAGTATAGGCCCCAGGGTGCCCCTTTGCCCTCCACCTGTGGGCCTCTGACCCTAGCAAGCTACCCAGGGGTCCACCTCTCTCCCTGGACTTGCAGTATAGGCCCCAGGGTGCCCCCTTGCCCTCCACCTAGGGGACTCTGACAGCAGGAAGCTTCCCAGGGGTCCACCTCTTTCCCTGGACTTGCAGTAGAGAACCCAGCGTGCCAGCTGGCCCTCTACCTAGGGGCCTCTTACCCCAGCTAGCTTCTCAGGGGTTCACCTCTATCCCTGGACTTGCAGTAGAGGCCCCAGCGTGCCCGCTGGCCCTCTACCTAGGGGCCTCTTACCCCAGCTAGCTTCTCAGGGGTCCACCTCTCTCCCTGGACTTGCAGTAGAGGCCCTAGGGTGCCCCCTGGCCCTCCATCTAGGGGTGTCTGAACCCCTCAAGCAACTCAGGGATCCAGCTCTCTCTCTGGACTTGCAGTAGAGGCCCCAGGGTGCCTCGTGGCCCTCAAACTAGGGGCCTCTCACCCCAGCAAGCTACCCAGGGGTCCACCTCTCTCCCTGGCCTTGCAGCAGAGGCACTAGGGTGCCCCCTGGCCCTTCACCTAGGGGACTCT
The DNA here is from genome assembly GCF_052040795.2 of Danio rerio. Classification (NCBI taxonomy): domain Eukaryota; kingdom Metazoa; phylum Chordata; class Actinopteri; order Cypriniformes; family Danionidae; genus Danio; species Danio rerio. The sequence goes on from NC_141027.1 coordinate 67,930,544, forward strand.
GACCCCAGCAAGCTACCCAGGGGTCCACCTCTCTCCCTGGACTTGCAGTAGAGGCACTAGGGCACCCCCTGGCCCTTCACTTAGGGGCCTTTGACCGCAGCAAGCTACCCAGGGCTCCACCTCTATCCCTGGACTTGCGGTATAGGCCCCAGGGTGCCCCCTTGCCCTCAACCTAGGGGCCTCTGACCCCAGCAAGCTACATAGGGGTCAACCTCTCTCCCAGGACTTGCAGTAGAGGCCCCAAGGTGCCCCCTGGCCCTCCACCTTATGGCCTCTTACTCCAGCAAGCTACCTAGGGGTCCACCTCTCTCCCTGGACTTGCATTAGAGGCCCTAGGGTGCACCCTGGCCCTCCACCAAGGGGCCTCTGACAGCAGGAAGCTGCCCAGGGGTCCACTTCTCTCCCTGGACTTGCAGTACAGGCCCCAGGGTGCCCACTGACCCTCCTTCTAGGGGCCTCTGACCACAGCAAGCTACCCAGGGGTCCACCTCTCTCCCTGGACTTGCAATGGAGGCCCCAGGGTGCTCCCTTGCCCTCCACCTATTGCCTCTGACCCCAGCAAGCTACCCAGGGGTTCCACCTCTCTCCCTGGACTTGCAGTAGAGGCCCTAGGGTGCCCCCTGGCCCTCCACCTAGGGGCCTCTGACCCTAGCAAGCTACCCAGGGGTCCACCTCTCTCCCTTGACTTGCAGTAGAGGCCACAGGGTGCCCACTGGCCCTCTTCCTAGGGGCATCTGACCCCAGCATGCTACCCAGGGCTCCACCTCTCCCCCTGGACTTGCAGTAGAGGCCCCAGGGTGCCCCGTGGCCCTCTACCTAGGGGCCTCTGACCCCAGCAAGCTACCCTGGGGTCCACCTCTCTCCCTGGACTTGCAGTAGAGGCCCCAGGGTGCCCCCTGGCCCTCCACCTAGGGCCTTCTGACCCCAGCAAGCTAACTAGGAGTCCACCTCTCTACCTGGACTTTGAGTGGATTTCCCAGGGTGCTCCCCGGCCCTCCACCTATTGCCTCTGACCCCAGCAAGCTACCCAGGGGTTCCACCTCTCTCCCTGGACTTGCAGTAGAGGCCCCAGGGTGCCCCTGGCCCTCCACCTAGGGCCTTCTGAACTCAGCAAGCTACCCAGGGGTTTACCTCTCTCCCTGGACTTGCAGTAGAGGCCCTAGGGTGCCCGCTGGCCCTTCACCTAGAGCCTCTGACCCCAGCAAGTTACCCAGGGGTCCACATTTCTCTCTGGACTTGCAGTAAAGGCCACAGGGTGCCCCCTGGCGCTCCACCTAGGGGCCTCTGACCCCAGCAAGCTACCCAGGGGTCCACCTCTCTCCCTTGACTAGCAGTATAGGCCACAGGGTGCCCACTGGCCCTCTTCCTAGGGGCCTCTGACCCCAGCAAGCTACCCAGGGCTCCACCTCTCCCCCTGGAGTTGCAGTAGAGGCCCCAGGGTGCCCCGTGGCCCTCTACCTGGGGGCCTCTGACCCCAGCAAGCTACCCTGGGGTCCACCTCTCTCCCTGGACTTGCAGTAGAGGCCCCAGGGTGCCCCCTGGCCCTCCACGTAGGGGCCTCTGACCCCAGCAAGCTACCTAGGAGTCCACCTCTCTACCTGGACTAGCAGTAGAGGCCACAGGGTGCCCCCTGGCCCTCCTCCTAGGGGCCTCTGACCCCAGCAAGCTACCCAAGGGTCCACCTCTCTTCCTGGACTTGAAGTAGAGGCACTAGGGTGCCCCCTGGCCCTTCACCTAGGGGCCTCTGACCCCAGCAAGCTACCCAGGGGTCCACCTCTCTCCCTGAACTTGCAGTAGAGGCCCCAGGCTGTCCCCTCGCCCTCCACCTAGGGGCCTCTGACCCCAGCAAGCTACCCAGGGGTCCACCTCTCTCCCTGGACTGGCAGTAGAGGCCCCAAGGTGCCCCCTGGCCCTCCACCTTATGGCCTCTGACCCCAGCAAGCTACCCAGGGGTCCACCTCTCTCCCTGGACTTGCAGTAGAGGCCCTAGGGTGCCCCTTGGCCCTCCATCTAGTGGGCATCTGACCCCAGCAAGCTACCCAGGGGTCCACCTCTCTCCCTGACCTTGCAGTATAGGCCCCAGGGTGCCCCCTTGCCCTCCACCTAGGGGACTCTGACAGCAGGAAGTTTCCCAGGGGTCCAACTCTTTCCCTGGACTTGCAGTAGAAGCCCCAGCGTGCCCGCTGGCCCTCCACCTAGGGGCCTCTTACCCCAGCTAGCTTCTCAGGGGTCCACATCTCTCCCTGGACTTGCAGTAGAGGCTCTAGGGTGCCCCCTGGCCCTCCATCTAGGGGCGTCTGACCCCAACAAGCAACCCATGGATCCAGCTCTATCTCTGGACTTGCAGTATAGGCCCCAGGGTGCCCCTTTGCCCTCCACCTGTGGGCCTCTGACCCTAGCAAGCTACCCAGGGGTCCACCTCTCTCCCTGGACTTGCAGTATAGGCCCCAGGGTGCCCCCTTGCCCTCCACCTAGGGGACTCTGACAGCAGGAAGCTTCCCAGGGGTCCACCTCTTTCCCTGGACTTGCAGTAGAGAACCCAGCGTGCCAGCTGGCCCTCTACCTAGGGGCCTCTTACCCCAGCTAGCTTCTCAGGGGTTCACCTCTATCCCTGGACTTGCAGTAGAGGCCCCAGCGTGCCCGCTGGCCCTCTACCTAGGGGCCTCTTACCCCAGCTAGCTTCTCAGGGGTCCACCTCTCTCCCTGGACTTGCAGTAGAGGCCCTAGGGTGCCCCCTGGCCCTCCATCTAGGGGTGTCTGAACCCCTCAAGCAACTCAGGGATCCAGCTCTCTCTCTGGACTTGCAGTAGAGGCCCCAGGGTGCCTCGTGGCCCTCAAACTAGGGGCCTCTCACCCCAGCAAGCTACCCAGGGGTCCACCTCTCTCCCTGGCCTTGCAGCAGAGGCACTAGGGTGCCCCCTGGCCCTTCACCTAGGGGACTCTGACCCCAGCAAGCTACCCAGGGGTCCACCTCTCTCCCTGGACTTGCAGTAGAGGCACTAGGGCACCCCCTGGCCCTTCACTTAGGGGCCTTTGACCGCAGCAAGCTACCCAGGGCTCCACCTCTATCCCTGGACTTGCGGTATAGGCCCCAGGGTGCCCCCTTGCCCTCAACCTAGGGGCCTCTGACCCCAGCAAGCTACATAGGGGTCAACCTCTCTCCCAGGACTTGCAGTAGAGGCCCCAAGGTGCCCCCTGGCCCTCCACCTTATGGCCTCTTACTCCAGCAAGCTACCTAGGGGTCCACCTCTCTCCCTGGACTTGCATTAGAGGCCCTAGGGTGCACCCTGGCCCTCCACCAAGGGGCCTCTGACAGCAGGAAGCTGCCCAGGGGTCCACTTCTCTCCCTGGACTTGCAGTACAGGCCCCAGGGTGCCCACTGACCCTCCTTCTAGGGGCCTCTGACCACAGCAAGCTACCCAGGGGTCCACCTCTCTCCCTGGACTTGCAATGGAGGCCCCAGGGTGCTCCCTTGCCCTCCACCTATTGCCTCTGACCCCAGCAAGCTACCCAGGGGTTCCACCTCTCTCCCTGGACTTGCAGTAGAGGCCCTAGGGTGCCCGCTGGCCCTTCACCTAGAGCCACTGACCCCAGCAAGCTACCCAGGGGTCCACCTCTCTCCCTGGACTTGCAGTAGAGGCCCTCTGGTGCCCCCTGGCCCTTCACCAAGGGGCCTCTGACAGCAGGAAGCTAGCCAGGGGATCCACCTCTCTTCCTGGACTTGCAGTAGAGGCCCTAGGGTCCCCCCTGGCCCTTCACCTAGGGGCCTCTGACCACAGCAAGCTACCCAGGGCTCCACCTCTCTCCCTGGACTTGCTGTAGAGGCCCCAGGGTGCTCCCTGGCCCTCCACCTATTGCCTCTGACCCCAGCAAGCTACCCAGAGATCCACCTCTCTTCCTGGACTTGCAGTAGAGGCCCTAGGGTCCCCCCTGGGCCTTCACCTAGGGGCCTCCGACCCCAGCAAGCTACCCAGGGGTCCACCTCTCTCCCTGGACTTGCAGTAGAGGCACTAAGGAACCCACTGGCCCTCCACCTAGGGCCTTCTGACCTCAGCAAGCTACCCAGGGGTTCACCTCTCTCCCTGGACTTGCAGTAGAGGCCCTAGGGTGCCCCCTGGCCCTTCACCTAGGGGCCTCTGACCCCAGCAAGCTACCCAGGGGTCCACCTCTCTCTCTGGACTTGCAGTAGAGGCCCCAGGGTGCCCTCTGGCCCTCCACCTAGGGGCCTCTGACCCCAGCAGGCTACCCAGGGGTCCACCTCTCTCCCTGGACTTGCAGTAGAGGCCACAGGGTGCCCACTGGCCCTCCTCCTAGGGGCCTCTGACCCCAGCAAGCTACCCAGGGCTTCACCTCTCCCCCTGGACTTGCAGTAGAGGCCCCAGGGTGCCCCGTGAACCTCAACCTAGGGGCCTCTGACCCCAGCAAGCTACCCAGGGGTCCACCTCTCTTCCTGGACTTGAAGTAGAGTCACTAGGGTGCCCCTTTACCCTTCACCTAGGGGCCTGTGACCACAGCAAGCTACCTAGGGGTCCACCTCTCTTCCTGGACTTGCAGTAGAGGCCACAGGGTGCCCCCTGGCCCTCCTACTAGGGGCCTCTGACCCCAGCAAGCTACCCAGGGGTCCACCTCTCTTCCTGGACTTGAAGTAGAGGCACTAGGGTGCCCCTTTGCCCTCCACCTAGGGGCCTGTGACCACAGCAAGCTTTCCAGGGGTCCACCTCTCTCCCTGGACTTGCAGTATAGGGCCCAGGGTGCCCCCTGGCTCACCACCCAGGGGCCTCTGACCCTAGCAAGCTACCCAGGGGTATACCTCTCTCCCTGGACTTGCAGTATAGGCCCAAGAGTGCCCCCTCGCCCTCCACATAGGGGCCTCTGTCCCTATCAAGCTTCCCAGGGGTCCAACTCTCTCCCTGGACTTGCAGTAGAGGCACTAGGGCACCCCCTGCCACTTCACTTAGGGGCCTCTGACCCCAGCAAGCTACCGATGGCTCCACCTCTATCCCTGCACTTGCATTAGAGGCCCTAGGGTGCCCCTTGGCCCTCCACCAAGGGGCCTCTGACAGCAGGAAGCTACCCAGGGGTCCACCTCTCTCCCTGGACTTGCAGTAGAGGCCTCAGGGTGCTCCCTGGCCCTCCACCTATTGCCTTTGACCTCAGCAAGCTACCCAGGGGTTCCACCTCTCTCCCTGGACTTGCAGTAGAGGCCCCAGGCTGCCCCTGGCCCCCTACCTTGGGCCTTCTGACCTCATCAATCTACCCAGGGGTTCACCTCTCTCCCTGGACTTGCAGTAGAGGCCCTAGGGTGCCCTCTGGCCGTTCACCTAGGGGTTTCTGACCACAGCAAGCTACCCAGGGGTCCACCTCTCTCTCTGGACTTGCAGTAGAGGCCCCAGGGTGCCCCCTGGCCCTTCACCTAGGGGCCTCTGACCCCAGCAAGCTACCCAGGGCTCCACCTCTATCCCTGGACTTGCGGTATAGGCCCCAGGGTGCCCCCTTGCCCTCAACCTAGGGGACTCTGACCCCAGCAAGCTACACAGGGGTCAACCTCTCTCCCTGGACATGCAGTAGAGGCCCCAAGGTGCCCCCTGGCCCACCACCTTATGGCCTCTGACCCCAGCAAGCTACCCAGGGGTCCACCTCTCTCCCTGGACTTGCAGTAGAGGACATAGGGTGCCCCCTGGCCCTCCACCAAGGGGCCTCTGACAGCAGGAAAATGCCCAGGGGTCCACCTCTCTCCCTGGACTTGCAGTACAGGCCCCAGGGTGACCACTGGCCCTCCTCCTAGAGGCCTCTGACCACAGCAAGCTACCCAGGGGTCCACCTCTCTCCCTGGACTTGCAGTAGAGGCCCCAGTGTGCTCCCTGGCCCTCCACCTATTGCCTATGACCCCAGCAAGCTACCCAGGGGTCCACCTCTCTCCCTGGACTTGCAGTAGAGGCCACAGGGTGCCCACTGGCCCTCCTCCTAGGGGCCTCTGACCCCAGCAAGCTACCCAGGGCTCCACCTCTCCCCCTGGACTTGCAGTAGAGGCCCCAGGGTGCCCCGTGGCCCTCAACCTAGGGGCCTCTGACCCCAGCAAGCTACCCAGGGGTCCAGCTGTTTCCCTGGACTTGCAGTATAGGCCCCAGGGTGCCCCCTGGCCCTCCAACTAGGGGCCTCTGACCCCAGCAAGCTACCCAGGGGTCCACCTCTCTCACTGGACTTTCAATAGAGGCCCCAGGGTGCCCCTTGGCCCCCCGCCTAGGGGCCTCTGACCCCAGCAAGCTACCCAGGGGTCCACCTGTTTCCCTGGACTTGCAGAAGAGGCCCCAGGGTGCCCCCTGGCCCTCAAACTAGGGGCCTCTGACCCCAGCAAGCTACCCAGGGGCCCACCTCTCTCACTGGACTTACAGTAGAGGCCCCAGGGTGCCCCTTGGCCCCCCTCCTAGGGGCCTCTGACCCCAGCAAGCTACCCAGGGGTCCACCTCTCTCCCTGGACTTGCAGTAGAGGCACTAGGTCACCCCCTGGCCCTTCACTTAGGGGCCTTTGACCCCAGCAAGCTACCCAGGGCTCCACCTCTATCCCTGGACTTGCGGTATAGGCCCCAGGGTGCCCCCTTGCCCTCAACCTAGGGGCCTCTGACCCCAGCAAGCTACATAGGGGTCAACCTCTCTCCCAGGACTTGCAGTAGAGGCCCCAAGGTGCCCCCTGGCCCTCCACCTTATGGCCTCTTACTCCAGCAAGCTACCCAGGGGTCCACCTCTCTCCCTGGACTTGCATTAGAGGCCCTAGGGTGCACCCTGGCCCTCCACCAAGGGGCCTCTGACAGCAGGAAGCTGCCCAGGGGTCCACTTCTCTCCCTGGACTTGCAGTACAGGCCCCAGGGTGCCCACTGACCCTCCTTCTAGGGGCCTCTGACCACAGCAAGCTACCCAGGGGTCCACCTCTCTCCCTGGACTTGCAATGGAGGCCCCAGGGTGCTCCCTTGCCCTCCACCTATTGCCTCTGACCCCAGCAAGCTACCCAGGGGTTCCACCTCTCTCCCTGGACTTGCAGTAGAGGCCCTAGGGTGCCCGCTGGCCCTTCACCTAGAGCCACTGACCCCAGCAAGCTACCCAGGGGTCCACCTCTCTCCCTGGACTTGCAGTAGAGGCCCTCTGGTGCCCCCTGGCCCTTCACCAAGGGGCCTCTGACAGCAGGAAGCTAGCCAGGGGATCCACCTCTCTTCCTGGACTTGCAGTAGAGGCCCTAGGGTCCCCCCTGGCCCTTCACCTAGGGGCCTCTGACCACAGCAAGCTACCCAGGGCTCCACCTCTCTCCCTGGACTTGCTGTAGAGGCCCCAGGGTGCTCCCTGGCACTCCACCTATTGCCTCTGACCCCAGCAAGCTACCCAGAGATCCACCTCCCTTCCTGGACTTGCAGTAGAGGCCCTAGGGTCCCCCCTGGGCCTTCACCTAGGGGCCTCCGACCCCAGCAAGCTACCCAGGGGTCCACCTCTCTCCCTGGCCTTGCAGTAGAGGCACTAAGGAACCCACTGGCCCTTCACTTAGGGGCCTCTGACCCCAGCAAGCTACCCAGGGCTCCACCTCTATCCCTGGACTTGCAGTATAGGGTTCAGGGTGCCCCCTTGCCCTCAACCTAGGGGCCTCTGACCCCAGCAAGCTACACAGGGGTCAACCTCTCTCCCTGGACATGCAGTGGAGGCCCCAAGGTGCCATCTGGCCCACCACCTTATGGCCTCTGACCCCAGCAAGCTAACCAGGGGTCCACCTCTCTCTCTGGACTTGCATTAGAGGCCCTAGGGTGCCCCCTGGCCCTCCACCAAGGGCCTCTGACAGCAGGAAGCTGCCCAGGGGTCCACCTCTCTCCCTGGACTTGAAGTACAGGCCCCAGGGTGACCACTGGCCCTCCTCCTAGGGGCCTCTGACCACAGCAAGCTACCCAGGGGTCCACCTCTCTCCTTGGACTTGCAGTAGAGGCCCCAGGGTGCTCCCTGGCCCTCCACCTATTGCCTATGACCCCAGCAAGCTACCTAGGGGTCCACCTCTCTCCCTGGACTTGCAGTAGAGGCCACAGGGTGCCCACTGGCCCTCCTCCTAGGGGCCTCTGACCCCAGCAAGCTACCCAGGGCTCCACCTCTCCCCCTGGACTTGCAGTAGAGGCCCCAGGGTGCCCCGTGGCCCTCAACCTAGGGGCCTCTGACCCCAGCAAGCTACCCAGGGGTCCACCTGTTTCCCTGGACTTGCAGTAGAGGCCCCAGGGTGCCCCCTGGCCCTCCAACTAGGGGCCTCTGACCCCAGCAAGCTACCCAGGGGTCCACCTCTCTCACTGGACTTGCAGTAGAGGCCCCAGGGTGCCCCTTGGCCCCCCTTCTAGGGGCCTCTGACTCCAGCAAGCTACCCAGGGGTCCACCTCTCTCCCTGGACTTGCAGTAGAGGCACTAGGGCACCCCCTGGCCCTTCACTTAGGGGCCTCTGACCCCAGCAAGCTACCCAGGGCTCCACCTCTATCCCTGGACTTGCGGTATAGGCCCCAGGGTGCCCCCTGGCCCTCCACCTAGGGGCCTCTGACCCCAGCAAGCTACACAGGGGTCAACCTCTCTCCCTGGACTTGCAGTAGAGGCCCCAAGGTGCCCCCTGGCCCTCCACCTTATGGCCTCTGACCCCAGCAAGCTACCCAGGGGTCCACCTCTCTCCCTGGACTTGCATTAGAGGCCCTAGGGTGCCCCCTGGCCCTCCACCAAGGGGCCTCTGATAGCAGGAAGCTGCCCAGGGGTCCACTTCTCTCCCTGGACTTGCAGTACAGGCCCCAGGGTGCCCAATGACCCTCCTCCTAGGGGCCTATCACCAAAGCAAGCTACCCAGGGATCCAGCTCTCTCCCTGGACTTGCAGTGGAGGCCCCAGCGTGCTCCCTGGCCCTCCACCTATTGCCTCTGACCCCAGCAAGCTACCCAGGGGTTCCACTTCTCTCCCTGGACTTGCAGTAGAGGCCCTAGGGTGCCCCCTGGCCCTTCACCTAGATCCTCTGACCCCAGCAAGTTACCCAGGGGTCCACCTCTCTCTCTGGACTTGGAGTAGAGGCCCCAGGGTGCCCACTGGACCTCCACCTAGGGGCCTTTGACCCCAGCAAGCTACCCAGGGGTCCACCTCTCTCCCTGGACTTGCAGTAGAGGCCACAGGGTGCCCACTGGCCCTCTTCCTAGGGGCCTCTGACCCCAGCAAGCTACCCAGGGCTCCACCTCTCCCCCTGGACATGCAGTAGAGGCCCCTGGGTGCCCCGTGGCCCTCAACCTAGGGGCCTCTGACCCCAGCAAGCTACCCTGGGGTCCACCTCTCTCCCTGGACTTGCAGTAGAGGCCCCAGGGTGCCCCCTGGCCCTCCACCTAGGGGCCTCTGACCCCAGCAAGCTACACAGGGGTCCACCTCTCTCATTGGACTTGCAGTAGAGGCCACAGGGTGCCCCTGGCCCTCTTCCTAGGGGCCTCTGACCCCAGCAAGCTACCCAAGGGTCCACCTCTCTTCCTGGACTTGAAGTAGAGGCACTAGGGTGCCCCCTGGCCCTTCACCTAGGGGCCTCTGACCCCAGCAAGCTACCCAGGGGTCCACCTCTCTCCCTGGACTTCCAGTAGAGGCCCCAGGGTGCTCCCTGGCCCTCCACCTATTGCCTCTGACCCCAGCAAGCTACCCAGGGGTGCACCTCTCTCCCTGGACTTGCAGTAGAGGCCACAGGGTGCCCACTGGCCCTCTTCCTAGGGGCCTCTGACCCCAGCAAGCTACCCAGGGCTCCACCTCTCTCCCTGGACTTGCAGTAGAGGCCCCAGGGTGCCCCGTGGCCATCAACCTAGGGGCCTCTGACCCCAGCAAGCTACCCAGGGGTCCACCTGTTTCCCTGGACTTGCAGTAGAGGCCCAAGGGTGCCCCCTGGCCCTCCAACTAGGGGCCTCTGACCCCAGCAAGCTACCCAGGGGTCCACCTCTCTCACTGGACTAACAGTAGTGGCCCCAGGGTGCCCCTTGGCCCCCCTCCTAGGGGCCTCTGACCCCAGCAAGCTACCCAGGGCTCCACCTCTCTCCCTGGACTTGCAGTAGAGGCACTAGGGCACCCCCTGGCCCTTCACTTAGGGGCCTTTGACCCCAGCAAGCTACCCAGGGCTCCACCTCTATCCCTGGACTTGCGGTATAGGCCCCAGGGTGCCCCCTTGCCCTCAACCTACGGCCCTCTGGCCCCAGCAAGCTACACAGGGGTCAACCTCTCTCCCTGGACTTGCAGTAGAGGCCCCAAGGTGCCCCCTGGCCTTCCACCTTATGGCCTCTGACCCCAGCAAGCTACACAGGGGTCAACTTCTCTCCCTGGACTTGCATTAGAGGCCCTAGGGTGTCCCCTGTCCCTCCACCAAGGGGCCTCTGACAGCAGGAAGCTGCCCAGGGGTCCACTTCTCTCCCTGGACTTGCAGTACAGGCCCAAGGGTGCCCACTGACCCTCCTCCTGGGGGCCTCTGACCACAGCAAGCTACCCAGGGGTCCACCTCTCTCCCTGGACTTGCAGTGGAGAACCCAGGGTGCTCCCTGGCCCTCCACCTATTGCCTCTGACCCCAGCAAGCTACCCAGGGGTTCCACCTCTCTCCCTGGACTTGCAGTAGAGGCCCCAGGGTGCCCCTGGCCCTCCACCTAGGGCCTTCTGACCTCAGCAAGCTACCCAGGGGTTCACCTCTCTCCCTGGACTTGCAGCAGAGGCACTAGGGCACCCCCTGGCCCTTCACTTAGGGGCCTTTGACCCCAGCAAGCTACCCAGGGCTCCACCTCTATCCCTGGACTTGCGGTATAGGCCCCAAGGTGCCCCTTTGCCCTCAACCTAGGGGCCTCTGACCCCAGCAAGCTACACAGGGGTCAACCTCTCTCCCTGGACTTGCATTAGAGGCCCTAGGGTGCCCCCTGGCCCTCCACCAAGGGGCCTCTGACAGCAGGAAGCTGCCCAGGGGTTCACCTCTCTCCCTGGACTTGCAGCAGAGGCACTAGGGCACCCCCTGGCCCTTCACTTAGGGGCCTTTGACCCCAGCAAGTTACCCAGGGGTCCACCTCTCTCTCTGGACTTGCAGTAAAGGCCCCAGGGTGCCCCCTGGCCCTCCACCTAGGGGCCTCTGACCCTAGCAAGCTACCCAGGGGTCCACCTCTCTCCCTTGACTTGCAGTAGAGGCCACAGGGTGCCCACTGGCCCTCTTCCTAGGGGCATCTGACCCCAGCATGCTACCCAGGGCTCCACCTCTCCCCCTGGACTTGCAGTAGAGGCCCCAGGGTGCCCCGTGGCCCTCTACCTAGGGGCCTCTGACCCCAGCAAGCTACCCTGGGGTCCACCTCTCTCCCTGGACTTGCAGTAGAGGCCCCAGGGTGCCCCCTGGCCCTCCACCTAGGGCCTTCTGACCCCAGCAAGCTAACTAGGAGTCCACCTCTCTACCTGGACTTTGAGTGGATTTCCCAGGGTGCTCCCTGGCCCTCCACCTATTGCCTCTGACCCCAGCAAGCTACCCAGGGGTTCCACCTCTCTCCCTGGACTTGCAGTAGAGGCCCCAGGGTGCCCCTGGCCCTCCACCTAGGGCCTTCTGAACTCAGCAAGCTACCCAGGGGTTTACCTCTCTCCCTGGACTTGCAGTAGAGGCCCTAGGGTGCCCGCTGGCCCTTCACCTAGAGCCTCTGACCCCAGCAAGTTACCCAGGGGTCCACATTTCTCTCGGGACTTGCAGTAAAGGCCACAGGGTGCCCCCTGGCGCTCCACCTACGGGCCTCTGACCCCAGCAAGCTACCCAGGGGTCCACCTCTCTCCCTTGACTAGCAGTATAGGCCACAGGGTGCCCACTGGCCCTCTTCCTAGGGGCCTCTGACCCCAGCAAGCTACCCAGGGCTCCACCTCTCCCCCTGGAGTTGCAGTAGAGGCCCCAGGGTGCCCCGTGGCCCTCTACCTGGGGGCCTCTGACCCCAGCAAGCTACCCTGGGGTCCACCTCTCTCCCTGGACTTGCAGTAGAGAACCCAGGGTGCCCCCTGGCCCTCCACGTAGGGGCCTCTGACCCCAGCAAGCTACCTAGGAGTCCACCTCTCTACCTGGACTAGCAGTAGAGGCCACAGGGTGCCCCCTGGCCCTCCTCCTAGGGGCCTCTGACCCCAGCAAGCTACCCAAGGGTCCACCTCTCTTCCTGGACTTGAAGTAGAGGCACTAGGGTGCCCCCTGGCCCTTCACCTAGGGGCCTCTGACCCCAGCAAGCTACCCAGGGGTCCACCTCTCTCCCTGAACTTGCAGTAGAGGCCCCAGGCTGTCCCCTCGCCCTCCACCTAGGGGCCTCTGACCCCAGCAAGCTACCCAGGGGTCCACCTCTCTCCCTGGACTGGCAGTAGAGGCCCCAAGGTGCCCCCTGGCCCTCCACCTTATGGCCTCTGACCCCAGCAAGCTACCCAGGGGTCCACCTCTCTCCCTGGACTTGCAGTAGAGGCCCTAGGGTGCCCCTTGGCCCTCCATCTAGTGGGCATCTGACCCCAGCAAGCTACCCAGGGGTCCACCTCTCTCCCTGACCTTGCAGTATAGGCCCCAGGGTGCCCCCTTGCCCTCCACCTAGGGGACTCTGACAGCAGGAAGTTTCCCAGGGGTCCAACTCTTTCCCTGGACTTGCAGTAGAAGCCCCAGCGTGCCCGCTGGCCCTCCACCTAGGGGCCTCTTACCCCAGCTAGCTTCTCAGGGGTCCACATCTCTCCCTGGACTTGCAGTAGAGGCTCTAGGGTGCCCCCTGGCCCTCCATCTAGGGGCGTCTGACCCCAACAAGCAACCCATGGATCCAGCTCTATCTCTGGACTTGCAGTATAGGCCCCAGGGTGCCCCTTTGCCCTCCACCTGTGGGCCTCTGACCCTAGCAAGCTACCCAGGGGTCCACCTCTCTCCCTGGACTTGCAGTATAGGCCCCAGGGTGCCCCCTTGCCCTCCACCTAGGGGACTCTGACAGCAGGAAGCTTCCCAGGGGTCCACCTCTTTCCCTGGACTTGCAGTAGAGAACCCAGCGTGCCAGCTGGCCCTCTACCTAGGGGCCTCTTACCCCAGCTAGCTTCTCAGGGGTTCACCTCTATCCCTGGACTTGCAGTAGAGGCCCCAGCGTGCCCGCTGGCCCTCTACCTAGGGGCCTCTTACCCCAGCTAGCTTCTCAGGGGTCCACCTCTCTCCCTGGACTTGCAGTAGAGGCCCTAGGGTGCCCCCTGGCCCTCCATCTAGGGGTGTCTGACCCCCTCAAGCAACTCAGGGATCCAGCTCTCTCTCTGGACTTGCAGTAGAGGCCCCAGGGTGCCTCGTGGCCCTCAAACTAGGGGCCTCTCACCCCAGCAAGCTACCCAGGGGTCCACCTCTCTCCCTGGCCTTGCAGCAGAGGCACTAGGGTGCCCCCTGGCCCTTCACCTAGGGGACTCTGACCCCAGCAAGCTACCCAGGGGTCCACCTCTCTCCCTGGACTTGCAGTAGAGGCACTAGGGCACCCCCTGGCCCTTCACTTAGGGGCCTTTGACCGCAGCAAGCTACCCAGGGCTCCACCTCTATCCCTGGACTTGCGGTATAGGCCCCAGGGTGCCCCCTTGCCCTCAACCTAGGGGCCTCTGACCCCAGCAAGCTACATAGGGGTCAACCTCTCTCCCAGGACTTGCAGTAGAGGCCCCAAGGTGCCCCCTGGCCCTCCACCTTATGGCCTCTTACTCCAGCAAGCTACCTAGGGGTCCACCTCTCTCCCTGGACTTGCATTAGAGGCCCTAGGGTGCACCCTGGCCCTCCACCAAGGGGCCTCTGACAGCAGGAAGCTGCCCAGGGGTCCACTTCTCTCCCTGGACTTGCAGTACAGGCCCCAGGGTGCCCACTGACCCTCCTTCTAGGGGCCTCTGACCACAGCAAGCTACCCAGGGGTCCACCTCTCTCCCTGGACTTGCAATGGAGGCCCCAGGGTGCTCCCTTGCCCTCCACCTATTGCCTCTGACCCCAGCAAGCTACCCAGGGGTTCCACCTCTCTCCCTGGACTTGCAGTAGAGGCCCTAGGGTGCCCGCTGGCCCTTCACCTAGAGCCACTGACCCCAGCAAGCTACCCAGGGGTCCACCTCTCTCCCTGGACTTGCAGTAGAGGCCCTCTGGTGCCCCCTGGCCCTTCACCAAGGGGCCTCTGACAGCAGGAAGCTAGCCAGGGGATCCACCTCTCTTCCTGGACTTGCAGTAGAGGCCCTAGGGTCCCCCCTGGCCCTTCACCTAGGGGCCTCTGACCACAGCAAGCTACCCAGGGCTCCACCTCTCTCCCTGGACTTGCTGTAGAGGCCCCAGGGTGCTCCCTGGCCCTCCACCTATTGCCTCTGACCCCAGCAAGCTACCCAGAGATCCACCTCTCTTCCTGGACTTGCAGTAGAGGCCCTAGGGTCCCCCCTGGGCCTTCACCTAGGGGCCTCCGACCCCAGCAAGCTACCCAGGGGTCCACCTCTCTCCCTGGACTTGCAGTAGAGGCACTAAGGAACCCACTGGCCCTCCACCTAGGGCCTTCTGACCTCAGCAAGCTACCCAGGGGTTCACCTCTCTCCCTGGACTTGCAGTAGAGGCCCTAGGGTGCCCCCTGGCCCTTCACCTAGGGGCCTCTGACCCCAGCAAGCTACCCAGGGGTCCACCTCTCTCTCTGGACTTGCAGTAGAGGCCCCAGGGTGCCCTCTGGCCCTCCACCTAGGGGCCTCTGACCCCAGCAGGCTACCCAGGGGTCCACCTCTCTCCCTGGACTTGCAGTAGAGGCCACAGGGTGCCCACTGGCCCTCCTCCTAGGGGCCTCTGACCCCAGCAAGCTACCCAGGGCTTCACCTCTCCCCCTGGACTTGCAGTAGAGGCCCCAGGGTGCCCCGTGAACCTCAACCTAGGGGCCTCTGACCCCAGCAAGCTACCAAGGGGTCCACCTCTCTTCCTGGACTTGAAGTAGAGGCACTAGGGTGCCCCTTTACCCTTCACCTAGGGGCCTGTGACCACAGCAAGCTACCTAGGGGTCCACCTCTCTTCCTGGACTTGCAGTAGAGGCCACAGGGTGCCCCCTGGCCCTCCTACTAGGGGCCTCTGACCCCAGCAAGCTACCCAGGGGTCCACCTCTCTTACTGGACTTGAAGTAGAGGCACTAGGGTGCCCCTTTGCCCTCCACCTAGGGGCCTGTGACCACAGCAAGCTTTCCAGGGGTCCACCTCTCTCCCTGGACTTGCAGTATAGGGCCCAGGGTGCCCCCTGGCTCACCACCCAGGGGCCTCTGACCCTAGCAAGCTACCCAGGGGTATACCTCTCTCCCTGGACTTGCAGTATAGGCCCAAGAGTGCCCCCTCGCCCTCCACATAGGGGCCTCTGTCCCTATCAAGCTTCCCAGGGGTCCAACTCTCTCCCTGGACTTGCAGTAGAGGCACTAGGGCACCCCCTCCCACTTCACTTAGGGGCCTCTGACCCCAGCAAGCTACCGATGGCTCCACCTCTATCCCTGCACTTGCATTAGAGGCCCTAGGGTGCCCCTTGGCCCTCCACCAAGGGGCCTCTGACAGCAGGAAGCTACCCAGGGGTCCACCTCTCTCCCTGGACTTGCAGTAGAGGCCTCAGGGTGCTCCCTGGCCCTCCACCTATTGCCTTTGACCTCAGCAAGCTACCCAGGGGTTCCACCTCTCTCCCTGGACTTGCAGTAGAGGCCCCAGGCTGCCCCTGGCCCCCTACCTTGGGCCTTCTGACCTCATCAATCTACCCAGGGGTTCACCTCTCTCCCTGGACTTGCAGTAGAGGCCCTAGGGTGCCCTCTGGCCGTTCACCTAGGGGTTTCTGACCACAGCAAGCTACCCAGGGGTCCACCTCTCTCTCTGGACTTGCAGTAGAGGCCCCAGGGTGCCCCCTGGCCCTTCACCTAGGGGCCTCTGACCCCAGCAAGCTACCCAGGGCTCCACCTCTATCCCTGGACTTGCGGTATAGGCCCCAGGGTGCCCCCTTGCCCTCAACCTAGGGGACTCTGACCCCAGCAAGCTACACAGGGGTCAACCTCTCTCCCTGGACATGCAGTAGAGGCCCCAAGGTGCCCCCTGGCCCACCACCTTATGGCCTCTGACCCCAGCAAGCTACCCAGGGGTCCACCTCTCTCCCTGGACTTGCAGTAGAGGACATAGGGTGCCCCCTGGCCCTCCACCAAGGGGCCTCTGACAGCAGGAAGCTGCCCAGGGGTCCACCTCTCTCCCTGGACTTGCAGTACAGGCCCCAGGGTGACCACTGGCCCTCCTCCTAGAGGCCTCTGACCACAGCAAGCTACCCAGGGGTCCACCTCTCTCCCTGGACTTGCAGTAGAGGCCCCAGTGTGCTCCCTGGCCCTCCACCTATTGCCTATGACCCCAGCAAGCTACCCAGGGGTCCACCTCTCTCCCTGGACTTGCAGTAGAGGCCACAGGGTGCCCACTGGCCCTCCTCCTAGGGGCCTCTGACCCCAGCAAGCTACCCAGGGCTCCACCTCTCCCCCTGGACTTGCAGTAGAGGCCCCAGGGTGCCCCGTGGCCCTCAACCTAGGGGCCTCTGACCCCAGCAAGCTACCCAGGGGTCCACCTGTTTCCCTGGACTTGCAGTAGAGGCCCCAGGGTGCCCCCTGGCCCTCCAACTAGGGGCCTCTGACCCCAGCAAGCTACCCAGGGGTCCACCTCTCTCACTGGACTTTCAATAGAGGCCCCAGGGTGCCCCTTGGCCCCCCGCCTAGGGGCCTCTGACCCCAGCAAGCTACCCAGGGGTCCACCTGTTTCCCTGGACTTGCAGAAGAGGCCCCAGGGTGCCCCCTGGCCCTCAAACTAGGGGCCTCTGACCCCAGCAAGCTACCCAGGGGCCCACCTCTCTCACTGGACTTACAGTAGAGGCCCCAGGGTGCCCCTTGGCCCCCCTCCTAGGGGCCTCTGACCCCAGCAAGCTACCCAGGGGTCCACCTCTCTCCCTGGACTTGCAGTAGAGGCACTAGGTCACCCCCTGGCCCTTCACTTAGGGGCCTTTGACCCCAGCAAGCTACCCAGGGCTCCACCTCTATCCCTGGACTTGCGGTATAGGCCCCAGGGTGCCCCCTTGCCCTCAACCTAGGGGCCTCTGACCCCAGCAAGCTACATAGGGGTCAACCTCTCTCCCAGGACTTGCAGTAGAGGCCCCAAGGTGCCCCCTGGCCCTCCACCTTATGGCCTCTTACTCCAGCAAGCTACCCAGGGGTCCACCTCTCTCCCTGGACTTGCATTAGAGGCCCTAGGGTGCACCCTGGCCCTCCACCAAGGGGCCTCTGACAGCAGGAAGCTGCCCAGGGGTCCACTTCTCTCCCTGGACTTGCAGTACAGGCCCCAGGGTGCCCACTGACCCTCCTTCTAGGGGCCTCTGACCACAGCAAGCTACCCAGGGGTCCACCTCTCTCCCTGGACTTGCAATGGAGGCCCCAGGGTGCTCCCTTGCCCTCCACCTATTGCCTCTGACCCCAGCAAGCTACCCAGGGGTTCCACCTCTCTCCCTGGACTTGCAGTAGAGGCCCTAGGGTGCCCGCTGGCCCTTCACCTAGAGCCACTGACCCCAGCAAGCTACCCAGGGGTCCACCTCTCTCCCTGGACTTGCAGTAGAGGCCCTCTGGTGCCCCCTGGCCCTTCACCTAGGGGCCTCAGACAGCAGGAAGCTAGCCAGGGGATCCACCTCTCTTCCTGGACTTGCAGTAGAGGCCCTAGGGTCCCCCCTGGCCCTTCACCTAGGGGCCTCTGACCACAGCAAGCTACCCAGGGCTCCACCTCTCTCCCTGGACTTGCTGTAGAGGCCCCAGGGTGCTCCCTGGCCCTCCACCTATTGCCTCTGACCCCAGCAAGCTACCCAGAGATCCACCTCCCTTCCTGGAATTGCAGTAGAGGCCCTAGGGTCCCCCCTGGGCCTTCACCTAGGGGCCTCCGACCCCAGCAAGCTACCCAGGGGTCCACCTCTCTCCCTGGCCTTGCAGTAGAGGCACTAAGGAACCCCCTGGCCCTTCACTTAGGGGCCTCTGACCCCAGCAAGCTACCCAGGGCTCCACCTCTATCCCTGGACTTGCAGTATAGGGTTCAGGGTGCCCCCTTGCCCTCAACCTAGGGGCCTCTGACCCCAGCAAGCTACACAGGGGTCAACCTCTCTCCCTGGACATGCAGTGGAGGCCCCAAGGTGCCATCTGGCCCACCACCTTATGGCCTCTGACCCCAGCAAGCTAACCAGGGGTCCACCTCTCTCTCTGGACTTGCATTAGAGGCCCTAGGGTGCCCCCTGGCCCTCCACCAAGGGCCTCTGACAGCAGGAAGCTGCCCAGGGGTCCACCTCTCTCCCTGGACTTGAAGTACAGGCCCCAGGGTGACCACTGGCCCTCCTCCTAGGGGCCTCTGACCACAGCAAGCTACCCAGGGGTCCACCTCTCTCCTTGGACTTGCAGTAGAGGCCCCAGGGTGCTCCCTGGCCCTCCACCTATTGCCTATGACCCCAGCAAGCTACCTAGGGGTCCACCTCTCTCCCTGGACTTGCAGTAGAGGCCACAGGGTGCCCACTGGCCCTCCTCCTAGGGGCCTCTGACCCCAGCAAGCTACCCAGGGCTCCACCTCTCCCCCTGGACTTGCAGTAGAGGCCCCAGGGTGCCCCGTGGCCCTCAACCTAGGGGCCTCTGACCCCAGCAAGCTACCCAGGGGTCCACCTGTTTCCCTGGACTTGCAGTAGAGGCCCCAGGGTGCCCCCTGGCCCTCCAACTAGGGGCCTCTGACCCCAGCAAGCTACCCAGGGGTCCACCTCTCTCACTGGACTTGCAGTAGAGGCCCCAGGGTGCCCCTTGGCCCCCCTTCTAGGGGCCTCTGACTCCAGCAAGCTACCCAGGGGTCCACCTCTCTCCCTGGACTTGCAGTAGAGGCACTAGGGCACCCCCTGGCCCTTCACTTAGGGGCCTCTGACCCCAGCAAGCTACCCAGGGCTCCACCTCTATCCCTGGACTTGCGGTATAGGCCCCAGGGTGCCCCCTGGCCCTCCACCTAGGGGCCTCTGACCCCAGCAAGCTACACAGGGGTCAACCTCTCTCCCTGGACTTGCAGTAGAGGCCCCAAGGTGCCCCCTGGCCCTCCACCTTATGGCCTCTGACCCCAGCAAGCTACCCAGGGGTCCACCTCTCTCCCTGGACTTGCATTAGAGGCCCTAGGGTGCCCCCTGGCCCTCCACCAAGGGGCCTCTGATAGCAGGAAGCTGCCCAGGGGTCCACTTCTCTCCCTGGACTTGCAGTACAGGCCCCAGGGTGCCCAATGACCCTCCTCCTAGGGGCCTATTACCAAAGCAAGCTACCCAGGGATCCAGCTCTCTCCCTGGACTTGCAGTGGAGGCCCCAGCGTGCTCCCTGGCCCTCCACCTATTGCCTCTGACCCCAGCAAGCTACCCAGGGGTTCCACTTCTCTCCCTGGACTTGCAGTAGAGGCCCTAGGGTGCCCCCTGGCCCTTCACCTAGATCCTCTGACCCCAGCAAGTTACCCAGGGGTCCACCTCTCTCTCTGGACTTGGAGTAGAGGCCCCAGGGTGCCCACTGGACCTCCACCTAGGGGCCTTTGACCCCAGCAAGCTACCCAGGGGTCCACCTCTCTCCCTGGACTTGCAGTAGAGGCCACAGGGTGCCCACTGGCCCTCTTCCTAGGTGCCTCTGACCCCAGCAAGCTACCCAGGGCTCCACCTCTCCCCCTGGACATGCAGTAGAGGCCCCTGGGTGCCCCGTGGCCCTCAACCTAGGGGCCTCTGACCCCAGCAAGCTACCCTGGGGTCCACCTCTCTCCCTGGACTTGCAGTAGAGGCCCCAGGGTGCCCCCTGGCCCTCCACCTAGGGGCCTCTGACCCCAGCAAGCTACACAGGGGTCCACCTCTCTCATTGGACTTGCAGTAGAGGCCACAGGGTGCCCCTGGCCCTCTTCCTAGGGGCCTCTGACCCCAGCAAGCTACCCAAGGGTCCACCTCTCTTCCTGGACTTGAAGTAGAGGCACTAGGGTGCCCCCTGGCCCTTCACCTAGGGGCCTCTGACCCCAGCAAGCTACCCAGGGGTCCACCTCTCTCCCTGGACTTCCAGTAGAGGCCCCAGGGTGCTCCCTGGCCCTCCACCTATTGCCTCTGACCCCAGCAAGCTACCCAGGGGTTCCACCTCTCTCCCTGGACTTGCAGTAGAGGCCCCAGGATGCCCTGGCCCTCCACCTAGGGCCTTCTGACCTCAGCAAGCTACCCAGGTGTTCACCTCTCTCCCTGGACTTGCAGTAGAGGCCCTAGGGTGCCCCCTGTCCCTTCACCTAGGGGCCTCTGACCCCAGCAAGCTACCCAGGGGTGCACCTCTCTCCCTGGACTTGCAGTAGAGGCCACAGGGTGCCCACTGGCCCTCTTCCTAGGGGCCTCTGACCCCAGCAAGCTACCCAGGGCTCCACCTCTCTCCCTGGACTTGCAGTAGAGGCCCCAGGGTGCCCCGTGGCCATCAACCTAGGGGCCTCTGACCCCAGCAAGCTACCCAGGGGTCCACCTGTTTCCCTGGACTTGCAGTAGAGGCCCAAGGGTGCCCCCTGGCCCTCCAACTAGGGGCCTCTGACCCCAGCAAGCTACCCAGGGGTCCACCTCTCTCACTGGACTAACAGTAGTGGCCCCAGGGTGCCCCTTGGCCCCCCTCCTAGGGGCCTCTGACCCCAGCAAGCTACCCAGGGCTCCACCTCTCTCCCTGGACTTGCAGTAGAGGCACTAGGGCACCCCCTGGCCCTTCACTTAGGGGCCTTTGACCCCAGCAAGCTACCCAGGGCTCCACCTCTATCCCTGGACTTGCGGTATAGGCCCCAGGGTGCCCCCTTGCCCTCAACCTACGGCCCTCTGGCCCCAGCAAGCTACACAGGGGTCAACCTCTCTCCCTGGACTTGCAGTAGAGGCCCCAAGGTGCCCCCTGGCCCTCCACCTTATGGCCTCTGACCCCAGCAAGCTACACAGGGGTCAACTTCTCTCCCTGGACTTGCATTAGAGGCCCTAGGGTGTCCCCTGTCCCTCCACCAAGGGGCCTCTGACAGCAGGAAGCTGCCCAGGGGTCCACTTCTCTCCCTGGACTTGCAGTACAGGCCCAAGGGTGCCCACTGACCCTCCTCCTGGGGGCCTCTGACCACAGCAAGCTACCCAGGGGTCCACCTCTCTCCCTGGACTTGCAGTGGAGAACCCAGGGTGCTCCCTGGCCCTCCACCTATTGCCTCTGACCCCAGCAAGCTACCCAGGGGTTCCACCTCTCTCCCTGGACTTGCAGTAGAGGCCCCAGGGTGCCCCTGGCCCTCCACCTAGGGCCTTCTGACCTCAGCAAGCTACCCAGGGGTTCACCTCTCTCCCTGGACTTGCAGCAGAGGCACTAGGGCACCCCCTGGCCCTTCACTTAGGGGCCTTTGACCCCAGCAAGCTACCCAGGGCTCCACCTCTATCCCTGGACTTGCGGTATAGGCCCCAAGGTGCCCCTTTGCCCTCAACCTAGGGGCCTCTGACCCCAGCAAGCTACACAGGGGTCAACCTCTCTCCCTGGACTTGCATTAGAGGCCCTAGGGTGCCCCCTGGCCCTCCACCAAGGGGCCTCTGACAGCAGGAAGCTGCCCAGGGGTTCACCTCTCTCCCTGGACTTGCAGCAGAGGCACTAGGGCACCCCCTGGCCCTTCACTTAGGGGCCTTTGACCCCAGCAAGTTACCCAGGGGTCCACCTCTCTCTCTGGACTTGCAGTAAAGGCCCCAGGGTGCCCCCTGGCCCTCCACCTAGGGGCCTCTGACCCCAGCGAGCTACCCAGGGGTCCACCTCTCTCCCTGGACTTTTAGTAGAGGCCACAGGGTGCCCCCTGGCCCTACTTCTAGGGGCCTCTGACCCCAGCAAGCTACCCAGGGGTCCACCTCTCTCACTGGACTTGAAGTAGAGGCAGTAGGGTGCCCCCTGGCCCTTCGCCTAGGGGCCTCTGACCCCAGCAAGCTAGCCAGGGGTCCACCTCTCTCACTGGACTTGCAGTAGAGGCCCCAGGGTGTCCCCTGGCCCTCCACCTAGGGGCTTCTGACCCCAGCAAGCTACCCAGGGGTCCACCTCTCTCACTGGACTTAGAGTAGAGGCTCTAGGGTGCCCCCTGGCCCTTCAACTAGGGGCCTCTTACCCCAGCTAGCTTCTCAGGGGTGCACCTCTCTCCCTGGACTTGCAGTAGAGGCCCTAGGGTGCCCCCTGGCCCTCCATCTAGGGGCGTCTGACCCCATCAAGCAACCCATGGATCCAGCTCTCTCTCTGGACTTGCAGTATAGGCCCCAGGGTGCCCTCTTGCCCTCAACCTAGGGGCCTCTGATCCCAGCAACTACCCATGGGTCCAGCTCTCTCTCTGGACTTGCAGTAAAGGCCCCAGGGTGCCCCCTTGCCCTCCACCTGTGGGCCTCTGACCCTAGCAAGCTACCCAGGGGTCCACCTCTCTCCCTGGACTTGCAGTATAGGCCCCAGGGTGACCCCTTGCCCTCCACGTAGGGGACTCTGACAGCAGGAAGCTTCCCAGGGGTCCACCTCTTTCCCTAGACTTGCAGTAGAGGCCACAGGGTGCCCATGGCCCTCTTCCTAGGGACCTCTGACCCCAGCAAGCTACCAAAGGGTCCACCTCTCTTCCTGGACTTGAAGTAGAGGCACTAGGGTGCCCCCTGGCCCTTCACCTAGGGGCCTCTGACCCCATCAAGCTACCCAGGGGTCCACCTCTCTCCCTGGACTTCCAGTAGAGGCCCCAGGGTGCTCCCTGGCCCTCCACCTATTGCCTCTGACCCCAGCAAGCTACCCAGGGGTTCCACCTCTCTCCCTGGACTTGCAGTAGAGGCCCCAGGGTGCCCCTGGCCCTCCACCTAGGGCCTTCTGACCTCAGCAAGCTACCCAGGGGTTCACCTCTCTCCCTGGACTTGCAGTAGAGGCCCTAGGGTGCCCCCTGGCCCTTCACCTAGGGGCCTCTGACCCCAGCAAGCTACCCAGGGGTCCACCTCTCTCTCTGGACTTGCAGTAGAGGCCCCAGGGTGCCCCCTGGCCCTCCACATAGGGGCCTCTGACCCCAGCAAGCTACCCAGGGGTCCACCTCTCTCCCTGGACTTGCGGTAGAGGCCACAGGGTGCCCACTGGCCCTCTTCCTAGGGGCCTCTGACCCCAGCAACATACCCAGGGCTCCACCTCTCCCCCTGGACTTGCAGTAGAGGCCCCAGGGTGCTCCCTGGCCCTCCACCTATTGCCTTTGACCCCAGCAAGCTACCCAGGGGTTCCACCTCTCTTCCTGGACTTGCAGTAGAGGCCCTAGGGTGCCCCCTGGCCCTCCATCTAGGGGCGTCTGACCCCTTCAAGCAACCCACGGATCCAGCCCTCTCCCTCGTCTTGCAGTATAGGCCCCAGGGTGCCCCCTTGCCCTCCACCCAGGGCCCTCTGACCCCAACAAGCTACCAAGGGGTCCAGCTCTCTGTCTGGACTAGCAGTATAGGCCCCAGGTTGCCCCTTTGCCCTCCACCTAGGGGCCTGTGACCACAGCAAGCTTCCCAGGGGTCCACCTCTCTCCCTGGACTTGCAGTATAGGCCCCAGGGTCCCCCCTGGCCCTCCACCCAGGGGCCTCTGACCCTAGCAAGCTACCCAGGGGTATATATCTCTCCCTGGACTTGCAGTATAGGCCCAAGTGTGCCCCCTCGCCCTCCACATAAGGGCCTCTGTCCCTATCAAGCTTCTCAGGGGTCCACATCTCCCCCTGGACTTGCAGTAGAGGTCCCAGGGTGCCCCCTGGCCCTCCACCTATGGGCCTCTGACCCCAGCAAGCTACCCAGGGGTCCACCTCTCTCACTGGACTTGCAGTAGAGGCCCTAGGGTGCCCCCTGGCCCTTCAACTAGGGGCCTCTGACACCAGCAAGCTACCCAGGGGTCCACCTCTCTCACTGGACTTGCAGTAGAGGCCCCAGGGTGCCCCCTGGCCCTCCACCTAGGGGCCTCTGACCCCAGCAAGCTACCCAGGGGTCCACCTTTCTCCCAGGACTTGCAGTAGAGGCACTAGGGCACCCCCTGGCCCTTCACTTAGGGGCCTCTGACCCCAGCAAGCTACCCAGGGCTCCACCTCTATCCCTGGACTTGCGGTATAGGCCACAGGGTGCCCCCTTGCCCTCAACCTAGGGGCCTCTGACCCCAGCAAGCTACACAGGGGTCAACCTCTCTCCCTGGACATGCAGTAGAGGCCCCAAGGTGCCCCCTGGCCCCCCACCTTATGGCCTCTGACCCCAGCAAGCTACCCAGGGGTCCACCTCTCTCCCTGGACTTAAATTAGAGGCCCTAGGGTGCCCCCTGGCCCTCCACCAAGGGGCCTCTGACAGCAGAAAGCTGCCCAGGGGTCCACCTCTCTCCCTGGACTTGCAGTACAGGCCCCAGGGTGACCACTGGCCCTCCACCTATTGCCTTTGACCTCAGCAAGCTACTCAGGGGTTCCACCTCTCTCCCTGGACTTGCAGTAGAGGCCCCAGGGTGCCCCTGGCCCTTCACCTAGGGGTCTCTGACCCCAGCAAGCTACCCAGGGTTCCACCTCTCTCTCTGGAAATGCAGTAGAGGCCCCAGGGTGCCCCCTGGCCCTCCACCTAGGGGCCTCTGACCCCAGCGAGCTACCCAGGGGTCCACCTCTCTCCCTGGACTTTTAGTAGAGGCCACAGGGTGCCCCCTGGCCCTTCGCCTAGGGGCCTCTGACCCCAGCAAGCTAGCCAGGGGTCCACCTCTCTCACTGGACTTGCAGTAGAGGCCCCAGGGTGTCCCCTGGCCCTCCACCTAGGGGCCTCTGACCCCAGCAAGCTACCCAGGGGTCCACCTCTCTCACTGGACTTAGAGTAGAGGCTCTAGGGTGCCCCCTGGCCAATCAACTAGGGGCCTCTGACACCAGCAAGCTACCCAGGGGTCCACCTCTCTCACTGGACTTGCAGTAGAGGCCACATGTTGCCCCCTGGCCCTACTTCTAGGGGCCTCTGACCCCAGCAAGCTACTCAGGGGTTCACCTCTCTCCCAGGACTTGCAGTAGAGGCACTAGGGCACCCCCTGGCCCTTAACTTAGGGGCCTCTGACCCCAGCAAGCTACCCAGGGCTCCACCTCTATCCCTGGACTTGCGGTATAGGCCCCAGGGTGCCCCCTTGCCCTCAACCTAGGGGCCTCTGACCCCAGCAAGCTACACAGGGGTCAACCTCTCTCCCTGGACATGCAGTAGAGGCCCCAAGGTGCCCCCTGGCCCTCCACCTTATGGCCTCTGACCCTAGCAAGCTACCCAGGGGTCCACCTCTCTACCTGGACTTGCATTAGAGGCCCTAGGGTGCCCCCTGGCCCTCCACCAAGGGTCCTCTGACCCCAGCAAGCTACACAGGGGTCAACCTCTCTCTCTGGAAATGCAGTAGAGGCCCCAGGGTGCCCTCTGGCCCTCCACCTAGGGGTCTCTGACCCCAGTAAGCTACCCAGGGCTCCACCTCTCCCCCTGGACTTTTAGTAGAGGCCACAGGGTGCCCCCTGGCCCTACTTCTAGGGGCCTCTGACCCCAGCAAGCTACCCAGGGGTCCACCTCTCTCACTGGACTTGAAGTAGAGGCACTAGGGTGCCCCCTGGCCCTTCGCCTAGGGGCCTCTGACCCCAGCAAGCTAGCCAGGGGTCCACCTCTCTCACTGGACTTGCAGTAGAGGCCCCAAGGTGCCCCCTGGCCCTCCACCTTTTGGCCTCTGACCCCAGCAAGCTACCCAGGGGTCCACCTCTCTCCCTGGACTTGCAGTAGAGGCCCTAGGGTGCCCCCTGGCCATCCACCAAGGGGCCACTGACAGCAGGAAGCTGCCCAGGGGTCCACCTCTTTCCCTGGACTTGCAGTATAGGCCCCAGGATGCCCGCTGGCCTTCCACCTAGGGGCCTCTGACCCCAGCAAGCTTCTCATGGGTCCACCTTTCTCTCTGGACTTGCAGTAGAGGCCCTAGGGTGCCCCCTGGCCCTTCATCTAC
Organism: Danio rerio; assembly: GCF_052040795.2. Classification (NCBI taxonomy): domain Eukaryota; kingdom Metazoa; phylum Chordata; class Actinopteri; order Cypriniformes; family Danionidae; genus Danio; species Danio rerio. The sequence goes on from NC_141027.1 coordinate 67,956,545, forward strand.
GGGTCTCTGACCCCAGCAAGCTACCCAGGGGTCCACCTCTCTCTCTGGAAATGCAGTAGAGGCCCCAGGGTGCCCCCTGGCCCTCCACCTAGGGGCCTCTGACCCCAGCGAGCTACCCAGGGGTCCACCTCTCTCCCTGGACTTGCAGTAGAGGCCACAGGGTGCCCACTGGCCCTCCTCCTAGGGGCCTCTGACCCCATCAAGCTACCCAGGAGTCCAACTCTCCCCCTGGACTTGCAGTAGAGGCCCCTGGGTGCCCCGTGGCCCTCAACCTAGGGGCCTCAGACCCCAGCAAGCTTCCCAGGGGACCACCTCTCTCCCTGGACTTGCAGTAGAGGCCCCAGGGTGCCCCCTGGCCCTCCACCTAGGGGCCTCTGACCCCAGCAAGCTACCTAGGGGTCCAGCTCTCTGTCTGGACTAGCAGTATAGGCCCTAGGGTGCCCCTTTGCCCTCCGCCTAGGGGCCTTTGACCACAGCAAGCTTCCCGGGGGTCCACCTCTCTCCCTGGACTTGCAGTATAGGCCCCAGGGTGCCCCCTGGCCCTCCACCCAGGGGCCTCTGACCCTAGCAAGCTACCCAGGGGTATACCTCTCTCCCTGGACTTGCAGTATAGGCCCAAGAGTGCCCCCTGGCCCTCCACATAGGGGCCTCTGTCCCCATCAAGCTTCCCAGGGGTCCACCTCTCCCCCTGGACTTGCAGTAGAGGCCCCTGGGTGCCCCCTTGCCCTCCACCCAGGTTCCTCTGACCCCAGCAAGCTACACAGGGGTCAACCTCTCTCCCTGGACTTGCAGTAGAGGCCCCAAGGTGCCCCCTGGCCCTCCACCTTATGGCCTCTGACCCCAGCAAGCTACACAGGGGTCAACCTCTCTCCCTGGACTTGCATTAGAGGCCCTAGGGTGCCCCCTGGCCCTTCACCAAGGGGCCTCTGACAGCAGGAAGCTGCCCAGGGGTCCACTTCTCTCCCAGGACTTGCAGTACAGGCCCCAGGGTGCCCACTGACCCTCCTCCTAGGGGCCTCTGACCCCAGCAAGCTACACAGGGGTCAACCTCTCTCCCTGGACTTGCAGTAGAGGCCCCAAGGTGCCCCCTGGCCCTCCACCTTATGGCCTCTGACCCCAGCAAGCTACACAGGGGTCAACCTTTCTCCCTGGACTTGCATTAGAGGCCCTAGGGTGCCCCCTGGCCCTCCACCAAGGGGCCTCTGACAGCAGGAAGCTGCCCAGGGGTCCACTTCTCTCCCAGGACTTGCAGTACAGGCCCCAGGGTGCCCACTGACCCTCTTCCTAGGGGCCTCTGACCACAGCAAGCTACCCAGGGGTCCACCTCTCTCCCTGGACTTGCAGTAGAGGCCCCAGGGTGCCCCTGGCCCTCCACCTAGGGCCTTCTGACCTCAGCAAGCTACCCAGGGGTTCACCTCTCTCCCTGCACTTGCAGTAGAGGCCCTAGGGTGCCCGCTGGCCCTTCACCTAGAGCTTCTGACCCCAGCAAGCTACCCAGGGGTCCACCTCTCTCCCTGGACTTATAGTAGAGGCACTAGGGAACCCCCTGGCCCTTCACTTAGGGGCCTCTGACCCCAGCAAGTTACCCAGGGGTCCACCTCTCTCTCTGGACTTGCAGTAGAGGCCACAGGGTGCCCACTGGCCCTCTTCCTAGGGGTCTCTGACCCCAGTAAGCTACCCAGGGCTCCACCTCTCCCCCTGGACTTGCAGTAGAGGCCCCAGGGTGCCCCGTGGCCCTCAACCTAGGGGCCTCTGACCCCAGCAAGCTACACAGGAGTCCACCTCTTTCCCTGGACTTGCATTAGAGGCCCTAGGGTGCCCCCTGGCCCTCCACCAAGGGGCCTCTGATAGCAGGAAGCTGCCCAGGGGTCCATTTCTCTCCCTGGACTTGCAGTAGAGGCCCCAGGGTGCCCACTGACCCTCCTCCTAGGGGCCTATTACCACAGCAAGCTACCCAGGGGTCCACCTCTCTCCCTGGACCTGCAGTGGAGGCCCCAGCGTGCTCCCTGGCCCTCCACCTATTGCCTCTGACCCCAGCAAGCTACCTAGGGGTTCCACCTCTCTCCCTGGAATTGCAGTAGAGGCCCCAGGGTGCCCCTGGCCCTCCACCTAGGGCCTTCTGACCTTAGCAAGCTACCCAGGGGTCCACCTCTCTCCCTGGACTTGCAGTAGAGGCCCTAGGGTGCCCCCTGGCCCTTCACCTAGAGCCTCTGACCCCAACAAGTTACCCAGGGGTCCACCTCTCTCTCTGGACTTGCAGTAGAGGCCACAGGGTGCCCACTGGCCCTCTTCCTAGGGGTCTCTGACCCCAGTAAGCTACCCAGGGCTCCACCTCTCCCCCTGGACTTGCAGTAGAGGCCCCAGGGTGCCCCGTGGCCCTCAACCTAGGGGCCTCTGACCCCAGCAAGCTACCCAGGGCTCCACCTCTATCCCTGGACTTGCGGTATAGGCCCCAGGGTGCCCCCTTGCCCTCAACCTAGGGGCCTCTGACCCCAGCAAGCTACACAGGGGTCAACCTCTCTCCCTGGACATGCAGTAGAGGCCCCAAGGTGCCCCCTGGCCCTCCACCTTATGGCCTCTGACCCCAGCAAGCTACCCTGGGGTCCACCTCTCACCCTGGACTTGCAGTAGAGGCCCCAGGGTGCCCCTTGGCCCTCCAGCTAGGGGCCTCTGACCCCAGCAAGCTACCTAGGGGTCCACCTCTCTCTTTGGACTTGCAGTAGAGGCCACAGGGTGCCCCTGGCCCTCTTCCTAGGGGCCTCTGACCCCAGCAAGCTACCAAGGGGTCCACCTCTCTTCCTGGAGTTGAAGTAGAGGCACTAGGGTGCCCCCTGGCCCTTCACCTAGGGGCCTTTGACCCCAGCAAGCTACCCAGGGGTCCACCTCTCTCCCTGGACTTCCATCAGAGGCCCCAGGGTGCTCCCTGGCCCTCCACCTATTGCCTCTGACCCCAGCAAGCTACCCAGGGGTTCCACCTCTCTCCCTGGACTTGCAGTAGAGGCCCCAGGGTGCCCCTGGCCCTCCACCTAGGGCCTTCTGACCTCAGCAAGCTACCCAGGGGTTCACCTCTCTCCCTGGACTTGCAGTAGAGGCCCTAGGGTGCCCCCTGGCCCTTCACCTAGGGGCCTCTGACCCCAGCAAGCTACCCAGGGGTCCACCTCTCTCTCTGGACTTGCAGTAGAGGCCCCAGGGTGCCCCCTGGCCCTCCACATAGGGGCCTCTGACCCCAGCAAGCTACCCAGGGGTCAACCTCTCTCCCTGGACTTGCAGTAGAGGCCACAGGGTGCCCACTGGCCCTCTTCCTAGGGGCCTCTGACCCCAGCAAGCTACACAGGGCTCCACCTCTATCCCTGGACTTGCAGTAGAGGCCCCAGGGTGCCCCCTGGCCCTCAACCTAGGGGCCTCTGACCCCAGCAAGCTACACAGGGGTCAACCTCTCTCCCTGGACTTGCAGTAGAGGCCCCAAGGTGCCCCCTGGCCCTCCACCTTATGGCCTCTTACCCCAGCAAGCTACACAGGGGTCAACCTCTCTCCCTGGACTTGCTTTAGAGGCCCTAGGGTGCCCCCTGGCCCTCCACCAAGGGGCCTCTGACAGCAGGAAGCTGCCCAGGGGTCCACTTCTCTCCCAGGACTTGCAGTACAGGCCCCAGGGTGCCCACTGACCCTCCTCCTAGGGGCCTATTACCACAGCAAGCTACCCAGGGGTCCACCTCTCTCCCTGGACCTGCAGTGGAGGCCCCAGCGTGCTCCCTGGCCCTCCACCTATTGCCTCTCACCCAAGCAAGCTACCCAGGGGTTCCACATCTCTCCCTGGACTTGCAGTAGAGGCCCCAGGGTGCCCCTGGCCCTCCACCTAGGGCCTTCTGACCTTAGCAAGCTACCCAGGGGTCCACCTCTCTCCCTGGACTTGCAGTAGAGGCCCTAGGGTGCCCCCTGGCCCTTCACCTAGAGCCTCTGTCCCCAGCAAGTTACCCAGGGGTCCACGTCTCTCTCTGGACTTGCAGTAGAGGCCCCAGGGTGCCCCCTGGCCCTCCACCTAGGGGCCTCTGACCCCAGCAAGCTACCCAGGGGTCCACCTCTCTCCCTGGACTTGCAGTAGAGGCCACAGGATGCCCACTGGCCCTCTTCCTAGGGGTCTCTGACCCCAGTAAGCTACCCAGGGCTCCACCTCTCCCCCTGGACTTGCAGTAGAGGCCCCAGGGTGCCCCGTGGCCCTCAACCTAGGGGCCTCCGACCCCAGCAAGCTACCCTGGGGTCCACCTCTCACCCTGGACTTGCAGTAGAGGCCCCAGGGTGCCCCCTGGCCCTCCACCTAGGGGCCTCTGACCCCAGCAAGCTACCTAGGGGTCAACCTCTCTCATTGGACTTGCAGTAGAGGCCACAGGGTGCCCCTGGCCCTCTTCCTAGGGGCCTCTGACCCCAGCAAGCTACCAAGGGGTCCACCTCTCTTCCTGGACTTGAAGTAGAGGCACTAGGGTGCCCCCTGGCCCTTCACCCAGGGGCCTTTGACCCCAGCAAGCTACCCAGGGGTCCACCTCTCTCCCTGGAGTTCCATCAGAGGCCCCAGGGTGCTCCCTGGCCCTCCACCTATTGCCTCTGACCCCAGCAAGCTACCCAGGGGTTCCACCTCTCTCCCTGGACTTGCAGTAGAGGCCCCAGGGTGCCCCTGGCCCTCCACCTAGGGCCTTCTGACCTCAGCAAGCTACCCAGGGGTTCACCTCTCTCCCTGGACTTGCAGTAGAGAACCTAGGGTGCCCCCTGGCCCTTCACCTAGGGGCCTCTGACCCCAGCAAGCTACCCAGGGGTTCACCTCTCTCCCTGGACTTGCAGTAGAGGCCCTAGGGTGCCCCGTGGCCCTCAACCTAGGGGCCTCTGACCCCAGCAAGCTACCCTGGGGTCCACCTCTCACCCTGGACTTGCAGTAGAGGCCCCAGGGTGCCCCCTGGCCCTCCACCTAGGGGCCTCTGACCCCAGCAAGCTACCTATTGGTCCACCTCTCTCATTGGACTTGCAGTAGAGGAAACAGGGTGCCCCTGGCCCTCTTCCTAGGGGCCTCTGACCCCAGCAAGCTACCAAAGGGTCCACCTCTCTTCCTGGACTTGAAGTAGAGGCACTAGGGTGCCCCCTGGCCCTTCACCTAGGGGCCTTTGACCCCAGCAAGCTACCCAGGGGTCCACCTCTCTCCCTGGACTTCCAGTAGAGGCCCCAGGGTGCTCCCTGGCCCTCCACCTATTGCCTCTGACCCCAGCAAGCTACCCAGGGGTTCCACCTCTCTCCCTGGACTTGCAGTAGAGGCCCCAGGGTGCCCCTGGCCCTCCACCTAGGGCCTTCTGACCTCAGCAAGCTACCCAGGGGTTCACCTCTCTCCCTGGACTTGCAGTAGAGGCCCTAGGGTGCCCCCTGGCCCTCCACATAGGGGCCTCTGACCCCAGCAAGCTACCCAGGGGTCCACCTCTCTCCCTGGACTTGCAGTAGAGGCCACAGGGTGCCCACTGGCCCTCTTCCTAGGGGCCTCTGACCCCAGCAAGCTACCCAGGGCTCCACCCCTCCCCCTGGACTTGCAGTAGAGGCCCTAGGGTGCCCCCTGGCCCTCCACATAGGGGCCTCTGACCCCAGCAAGCTACCCAGGGGTCCATCTCTCTCCCTGGACTTGCAGTAGAGGCCACAGGGTGCCCACTGGCCCTCTTCCTAGGGGCCTCTGACCCCAGCAAGCTACCCAGGGCTCCACCCCTCCCCCTGGACTTGCAGTAGAGGCCCCAGGGTGCCCCGTGGCCCTCAACCTAGGGGCCTCTGACCCCAGCAAGCTACACAGGGGTCAACCTCTCTCCCTGGACTTGCAGTAGAGGCCCTAGGGTGCCCCCTGGCCCTTCACCTAGAGCCTCTGACCCCAGCAAGTTACCCAGGGGTCCACCTCTCTCTCTGGACTTGCAGTAGAGGCCCCAAGGTGCCCCCTGGCCCTCCACCTTATGGCCTCTGACCCCAGCAAGCTACACAGGGGTCAACCTCTCTCCCTGGACTTGCATTAGAGGCCCTAGGGTGCCCCCTGGCCCTCCACCAAGGGGCCTCTGACAGCAGGAAGCTGCCCAGGGGTCCACTTCTCTCCCAGGACTTGCAGTACAGGCCCCAGGGTGCCCACTGACCCTCCTCCTAGGGGCCTCTGACCCCAGCAAGCTACACAGGGGTCAACCTCTCTCCCTGGACTTGCAGTAGAGGCCCCAAGGTGCCCCCTGGCCCTCCACCTTATGGCCTCTGACCCAAGCAAGCTACACAGGGGTCAACCTTTCTCCCTGGACTTGCATTAGAGGCCCTAGGGTGCCCCCTGGCCCTCCACCAAGGGGCCTCTGACAGCAGGAAGCTGCCCAGGGGTCCACTTCTCTCCCAGGACTTGCAGTACAGGCCCCAGGGTGCCCACTGACCCTCTTCCTAGGGGCCTCTGACCACAGCAAGCTACCCAGGGGTCCACCTCTCTCCCTGGACTTGCAGTAGAGGCCCCAGGGTGCCCCTGGCCCTCCACCTAGGGCCTTCTGACCTCAGCAAGCTACCCAGGGGTTCACCTCTCTCCCTGCACTTGCAGTAGAGGCCCTAGGGTGCCCGCTGGCCCTTCACCTAGAGCTTCTGACCCCAGCAAGCTACCCAGGGGTCCACCTCTCTCCCTGGACTTATAGTAGAGGCACTAGGGAACCCCCTGGCCCTTCACTTAGGGGCCTCTGACCCCAGCAAGTTACCCAGGGGTCCACCTCTCTCCCTGGACTTGCAGTAGAGGCCACAGGGTGCCCACTGGCCCTCTTCCTAGGGGTCTCTGACCCCAGTAAGCTACCCAGGGCTTCACCTCTCCCCCTGGACTTGCAGTAGAGGCCCCAGGGTGCCCCGTGGCCCTCAACCTAGGGGCCTCTGACCCCAGAAGCTACACAGGAGTCCACCTCTTTCCCTGGACTTGCATTAGAGGCCCTAGGGTGCCCCCTGGCCCTCCACCAAGGGGCCTCTGATAGCAGGAAGCTGCCCAGGGGTCCACTTCTCTCCCTGGACTTGCAGTAGAGGCCCCAGGGTGCCCACTGACCCTCCTCCTAGGGGCCTATTACCACAGCAAGCTACCAAGGGGTCCACCTCTCTCCCTGGACCTGCAGTGGAGGCCCCAGCGTGCTCCCTGGCCCTCCACCTATTGCCTCTGACCCCAGCAAGCTACCTAGGGGTTCCACCTCTCTCCCTGGAATTGCAGTAGAGGACCCAGGGTGCCCCTGGCCCTCCACCTAGGGCCTTCTGACCTTAGCAAGCTACCCAGGGGTCCACCTCTCTCCCTGGACTTGCAGTAGAGGCCCTAGGGTGCCCCCTGGCCCTTCACCTAGAGCCTCTGACCCCAACAAGTTACCCAGGGGTCCACCTCTCTCTCTGGACTTGCAGTAGAGGCCACAGGGTGCCCACTGGCCCTCTTCCTAGGGGTCTCTGACCCCAGTAAGCTACCCAGGGCTCCACCTCTCCCCCTGGACTTGCAGTAGAGGCCCCAGGGTGCCCCGTGGCCCTCAACCTAGGGGCCTCTGACCCCAGCAAGCTACCCAGGGCTCCACCTCTATCCCTGGACTTGCGGCATAGGCCCCAGGGTGCCCCCTTGCCCTCAACCTAGGGGCCTTTGACCCCAGCAAGCTACACAGGGGTCAACCTCTCTCCCTGGACATGCAGTAGAGGCCCCAAGGTGCCCCCTGGCCCTCCACCTTATGGCCTCTGACCCCAGCAAGCTACCCTGGGGTCCACCTCTCACCCTGGACTTGCAGTAGAGGCCCCAGGGTGCCCCTTGGCCCTCCAGCTAGGGGCCTCTGACCCCAGCAAGCTACCTAGGGGTCCACCTCTCTCATTGGACTTGCAGTAGAGGCCACAGGGTGCCCCTGGCCCTCTTCCTAGGGGCCTCTGACCCCAGCAAGCTACCCAGGGGTCCACCTCTCTCCCTGGACTTCCATCAGAGGCCCCAGGGTGCTCCCTGGCCCTCCACCTATTGCCTCTGACCCCAGCAAGCTACCCAGGGGTTCCACCTCTCTCCCTGGACTTGCAGTAGAGGCCCCAGGGTGCCCCTGGCCCTCCACCTAGGGCCTTCTGACCTCAGCAAGCTACCCAGGGGTTCACCTCACTCCCTGGACTTGCAGTAGAGGCCCTAGGGTGCCCCCTGGCCCTTCACCTAGGGGCCTCTGACCCCAGCAAGCTACCCAGGGGTCCACCTCTCTCTCTGGACTTGCAGTAGAGGCCCCAGGGTGCCCCCTGGCCCTCCACATAGGGGCCTCTGACCCCAGCAAGCTACCCAGGGGTCCACCTCTCTCCCTGGACTTGCAGTATAGGCCACAGGGTGCCCACTGGCCCTCTTCCTAGGGGCCTCTGACCCCAGCAAGCTACCCAGGGCTCCACCTCTATCCCTGGACTTGCAGTAGAGGCCCCAGGGTGCCCCCTGGCCCTCAACCTAGGGGCCTCTGACCCCAGCAAGCTACACAGGGGTCAACCTCTCTCCCTGGACTTGCAGTAGAGGCCCCAAGGTGCCCCCTGGCCCTCCACCTTATGGCCTCTTACCCCAGCAAGCTACACAGGGGTCAACCTCTCTCCCTGGACTTGCTTTAGAGGCCCTAGGGTGCCCCCTGGCCCTCCACCAAGGGGCCTCTGACAGCAGGAAGCTGCCCAGGGGTCCACTTCTCTCCCAGGACTTGCAGTACAGGCCCCAGGGTGCCCACTGACCCTCCTCCTAGGGGCCTATTACCACAGCAAGCTACCCAGGGGTCCACCTCTCTCCCTGGACCTGCAGTGGAGGCCCCAGCGTGCTCCCTGGCCCTCCACCTATTGCCTCTCACCCAAGCAAGCTACCCAGGGGTTCCACCTCTCTCCCTGGACTTGCAGTAGAGGCCCCAGGGTGCCCCTGGCCCTCCACCTAGGGCCTTCTGACCTTAGCAAGCTACCCAGGGGTCCACCTCTCTCCCTGGACTTGCAGTAGAGGCCCTAGGGTGCCCCCTGGCCCTTCACCTAGAGCCTCTGTCCCCAGCAAGTTACCCAGGGGTCCACCTCTCTCTCTGGACTTGCAGTAGAGGCCCCAGGGTGCCCCCTGGCCCTCCACCTAGGGGCCTCTGACCCCAGCAAGCTACCCAGGGGTCCACCTCTCTCCCTGGACTTGCAGTAGAGGCCACAGGATGCCCACTGGCCCTCTTCCTAGGGGTCTCTGACCCCAGTAAGCTACCCAGGGCTCCACCTCTCCCCCTGGACTTGCAGTAGAGGCCCCAGGGTGCCCCGTGGCCCTCAACCTAGGGGCCTCCGACCCCAGCAAGCTACCCTGGGGTCCACCTCTCACCCTGGACTTGCAGTAGAGGCCCCAGGGTGCCCCCTGGCCCTCCACCTAGGGGCCTCTGACCCCAGCAAGCTACCTAGGGGTCCACCTCTCTCATTGGACTTGCAGTAGAGGCCACAGGGTGCCCATGGCCCTCTTCCTAGGGGCCTCTGACCCCAGCAAGCTACCAAGGGGTCCACCTCTCTTCCTGGACTTGAAGTAGAGGCACTAGGGTGCCCCCTGGCCCTTCACCCAGGGGCCTTTGACCCCAGCAAGCTACCCAGGGGTCCACCTCTCTCCCTGGACTTCCATCAGAGGCCCCAGGGTGCTCCCTGGCCCTCCACCTATTGCCTCTGACCCCAGCAAGCTACCCAGGGGTTCCACCTCTCTCCCTGGACTTGCAGTAGAGGCCCCAGGGTGCCCCTGGCCCTCCACCTAGGGCCTTCTGACCTCAGCAAGCTACCCAGGGGTTCACCTCTCTCCCTGGACTTGCAGTAGAGGCCCTAGGGTGCCCCCTGGCCCTTCACCTAGGGGCCTCTGACCCCAGCAAGCTACCCAGGGGTCCACCTCTCTCTCTGGACTTGCAGTAGAGGCCCCAGGGTGCCCCCTGGCCCTCCACATAGGGGCCTCTGACCCCAGCAAGCTATCCAGGGGTCCACCTCTCTCCCTGGACTTGCAGTAGAGGCCACAGGGTGCCCACTGGCCCTCTTCCTAGGGGCCTCTGACCCAGCAAGCTACCCAGGGCTCCACCTCTCCCCCTGGACTTGCAGTAGAGGCCCCAGGGTGCCCCCTGGCCCTCAACCTAGGGGCCTCTGACCCCAGCAAGCTACACAGGGGTCAACCTCTCTCCCTGGACTTGCAGTAGAGGCCACAGGGTGCCCCCTGGCCCTCCTCCTAGGGGCCTCTGACCCCAGCAAGCTACCCAAGGGTCCACCTCTCTTCCTGGACTTGAAATAGAGGCACTAGGGTGCCCCCTGGCCCTTCACTTAGGGGCCTTTGACCCCAGCAAGCTACTCAGGGCTCCACCTCTATCCCTGGACTTGCGGTATAGGCCCCAGGGTGCCCCCTTGCCCTCAACCTAGGGGCCTCTGACCCCAGCAAGCTACACAGGGGTCAACCTCTCTCCCTGGACTTGCAGTAGAGGCCCCAAGGTGCCCCCTGGCCCTCCACCTTATGGCCTCTGACCCCACCAAGCTACCCAGGGGTCCATCTCTCTCCCTGGACTTGCATTAAAGGCCCTAGGGTGCCCCCTGGCCCTCCACCAAGGGGCCTCTGACAGCAGGAAGCTGCCCTGGGGTCTACTTCTCTCCCTGGACTTGCAGTACAGGCCCCAAGGTGCCCACTGACCCTCCTCCTAGCGGTCTTTGACCACAGCAAGCTACCCAGGGCTCCACCTCTCTCCCTGGACTTGCAGTGGAGGCCCCAGGGTGCTCCCTGGCCCTCCACCTATTGCCTCTGACCCCAGCAAGCTACCCAGGGGTTCCACCTCTCTCCCTGGACTTGCAGTAGAGGTCCCAGGGTGCCCCTGGCCCTCCACCTAGGGCCTTCTGACCTCAGCAAGCTACCCAGGGGTCCACCTCTCTCCCTGGACTTGCAGTAGAGGCCCTAGGGTGCCCCTTGGCCCTCCATCTAGTGGATGTCTGACCCCAGCAAGCTACCCAAGGGTCCACCTCTCTCCCTGGACTTGCAGTATAGGCCCCAGGGTGCCCCCTTGCCCTCCACCTTGGGGACTCTGACAGCAGGAAGTTTCCCAGGGGTCCACCTCTTTCCCTGGATTTGCAGTAGGGGCCCCAGCGTGCCCGCTGGCCCTCCACCTAGGGGCCTCTTACCCCAGCTAGCTTCTCAGGGGTGCACTTCTCTCCCTGGACTTGCAGTAGAGGCCCTAGGGTGCCCCCTGGCCCTCCATCTAGGGGCGTCTGACCCCATCAAGCAACCCATGGATCCAGCTCTCTCTCTGGACTTGCAGTATAGGCCCCATGGTGCCCCCTTGCCCTCAACCTAGGGGCCTCTGATCCCAGCAAGCTACCCACGGGTCCAGCTCTCTCTAGACTTGCAGTAAAGGCCCCAGGGTGCCCCTTTGCCCTCCACCTGTGGGCCTCTGACCCTAGCAAGCTACCCAGGGGTCAACCTCTCTCCCTGGACTTGCAGTATAGGCCCCAGGGTGACCCCTTGCCCTCCACCTAGGGGACTCTGACAGCAGGAAGCTTCCCAGGGGTCCACCTCTTTCCCTAGACTTGCAGTAGAGGCCCCAGCGTGCCCGCTGGCCCTCTACCTAGGGGCCTCTTACCCCAGCTAGCTTCTCAGGGGTCCACCTCTTTCCCTGGACTTGCAGTAGAGGCCCCAGCGTGCCCGCTGGCCCTCCACCTAGGGCCTTCTGACCTCAGCAAGCTACCCAGGGGTCCACCTCTCTCCCTGGACTTGCAGTAGAGGCCCTAGGGTGCCCCTTGGCCCTCCATCTAGTGGGCGTCTGACCCCAGCAAGCTACCCAGGGGTCCACCTCTCTCCCTGGACTTGCAGTATAGGCCCCAGGGTGCCCCCTTGCCCTCCACCTAGGGGACTCTGACAGCAGGAAGTTTCCCAGGGGTCCACCTCTTTCCCTGGATTTGCAGTAGGGGCCCCAGCGTGCCCGCTGGCCCTCCACCTAGGGGCCTCTTACCCCAGCTAGCTTCTCAGGGGTGCACTTCTCTCCCTGGACTTGCAGTAGAGGCCCTAGGGTGCCCCCTGGCCCTCCATCTAGGGGCGTCTGACCCCATCAAGCAACCCATGGATCCAGCTCTCTCTGGACTTGCAGTATAGGCCCCATAATGCCCCCTTGCCCTCAACCTAGGGGCCTCTGATCCCAGCAAGCTACCCACGGGTCCAGCTCTCTCTCTGGACTTGCAGTAAAGGCCCCAGGGTGCCCCTTTGCCCTCCACCTGTGGGCCTCTGACCCTAGCAAGCTACCCAGGGGTCCACCTCTCTCCCTGGACTTGCAGTATAGGCCCCAGGGTGACCCCTTGCCCTCCACCTAGGGGACTCTGACAGCAGGAAGCTGCCCAGGGGTCCACCTCTTTCCCTAGACTTGCAGTAGAGGCCCCAGCGTGCCCGCTGGCCCTCTACCTAGGGGCCTCTTACCCCAGCTAGCTTCTCAGGGGTCCACCTCTCTCCCTGGACTTGCAGTAGAGGCCCTAGGGTAACCCCTGGCCCTCCATCTAGGGGCGTCTGACCCCATCAAGCAACCCAGGGATCCAGCTCTCTCTCTGGACTTGCAGTAGAGGCCCCAGGGTGCCCCGTGGCCCTCAAACTAGAGGCCTCTCACCCCAGCAAGCTACCCAGGTGTCCACCTCTCTCCCTGGACTTGCATTAGAGGCCCTAGGGTGCCCCCTGGCCCTCCACCAAGGGGCCTCTGACAGCAGGAAGCTGCCCAGGGGTCCACTTCTCTCCCAGGACTTGCAGTACAGGCCCCAGGGTGCCCACTGACCCTCCTCCTAGGGGCCTATTACCACAGCAAGCTACCCAGGGGTCCACCTCTCTCCCTGGACCTGCAGTGGAGGCCCCAGCGTGCTCCCTGGCCCTCCACCTATTGCCTCTGACCCCAGCAAGCTACCCAGGGGTTCCACCTCTCTCCCTGGACTTGCAGTAGAGGCCCCAGGGTGCCCCTGGCCCTCCACCTAGGGCCTTCTGACCTTAGCAAGCTACCCAGGTGTCCACCTCTCTCCCTGGACTTGCAGTAGAGGCCCTAGGGTGCCCCCTGGCCCTTCACCTAGAGCCTCTGACCCCAGCAAGTTACCCAGGGGTCCACCTCTCTCTCTGGACATGCAGTAGAGGCCCCAGGGTGCCCCCTGGCCCTCCACCTAGGGGCTTCTGACCCCAGCAAGCTACCCAGGGGTCCACCTCTCTCCCTGGACTTGCAGTAGAGGCCCCAGGGTGCCCACTGGCCCTCTTCCTAGGGGTCTCTGACCCCAGCAAGCTACCCAGGGCTCTACCTCTCTCCCTGGACTTGCAGTGGAGGCCCCAGCGTGCTCCCTGGCCCTCCACCTATTGCCTCTGACCCCAGCAAGCTACCCAGGGGGTCCACCTCTCTCATTGGACTTGCAGTAGAGGCCCCAGGGTGCCCCTGGCCCTCCACCTAGGGCCTTCTGACCTTAGCAAGCTACCCAGGTGTCCACCTCTCTCCCTGGACTTGCAGTAGAGGCCCTAGGGTGCCCCCTGGCCCTTCACCTAGAGCCTCTGACCCCAGCAAGTTACCCAGGGGTCCACCTCTCTCTCTGGACTTGCAGTAGAGGCCCCAGGGTGCCCCCTGGCCCTCCACCTAGGGGCCTCTGACCCCAGCAAGCTACCCAGGGGTCCACCTCTCTCCCTGGACTTGCAGTAGAGGCCACAGGATGCCCACTGGCCCTCCACCTAGGGCCTTCTGACCTCAGCAAGCTACCCCAGGGTTCACCTCTCTCCCTGGACTTGCAGTAGAGGCCCTAGGGTGCCCCCTGGCCCTTCACCTAGGGGCCTCTGACCCCAGCAAGCTACCCAGGGGTCCACCTCTCTCTCTGGACTTGCAGTAGAGGCCCCAGGGTGCCCCCTGGCCCTCCACCAAGGGGCCTCTGACAGAAGGAAGCTGCCAGGGGTCCACCTCTCTCCCTGGACTTGCAGTACAGGCCCCAGGGTGACCACTGGCCCTCCTCCTAGAGGCCTCTGACCACAGCAAGCTAACCAGGGGTCCACCTCTCTCCCTGGACTTGCAGTAGAGGCCCCAGGGTGCTCCCTGGCCCTCCACCTATTGCCTATGACCCCAGCAAGCAACCCAGGGGTTCCACCTCTCTCCCTGGACTTGCAGTAGAGGCCCTAGGGTGCCCCCTGGCCCTCCACCTAGGGGCCTCTGACCCCAGCAAGCTACCCAGGGGTCCACCTCTCTCCCTTGACTTGCAGTAGAGGCCACAGGGTGCCCACTGGCACTCTTCCTAGGGGCCTCTGACCCCAGCAAGCTACCCAGGGGTCCACCTCTCTCCCTTGACTTGCAGTAGAGGCCACAGGGTGCCCCCTGGCCCTCCTCCTAGGGGCCTCTGACCCCAGCAAGCTACCCAAGGGTCCACCTCTCTTCCTGGACTTGAAATAGAGGCACTAGGGTGCCCCCTGGCCCTTCACTTAGGGGCCTTTGACCCCAGCAAGCTACTCAGGGCTCCACCTCTATCCCTGGACTTGCGGTATAGGCCCCAGGGTGCCCCCTTGCCCTCAACCTAGGGGCCTCTGACCCCAGCAAGCTACACAGGGGTCAACCTCTCTCCCTGGACTTGCAGTAGAGGCCCCAAGGTGCCCCCTGGCCCTCCACCTTATGGCCTCTGACCCCACCAAGCTACCCAGGGGTCCATCTCTCTCCCTGGACTTGCATTAAAGGCCCTAGGGTGCCCCCTGGCCCTCCACCAAGGGGCCTCTGACAGCAGGAAGCTGCCCTGGGGTCTACTTCTCTCCCTGGACTTGCAGTACAGGCCCCAAGGTGCCCACTGACCCTCCTCCTAGCGGCCTTTGACCACAGCAAGCTACCCAGGGGTCCACCTCTCTCCCTGGACTTGCAGTGGAGGCCCCAGGGTGCTCCCTGGCCCTCCACCTATTGCCTCTGACCCCAGCAAGCTACCCAGGGGTTCCACCTCTCTCCCTGGACTTGCAGTAGAGGTCCCAGGGTGCCCCTGGCCCTCCACCTAGGGCCTTCTGACCTCAGCAAGCTACCCAGGGGTCCACCTCTCTCCCTGGACTTGCAGTAGAGGCCCTAGGGTGCCCCTTGGCCCTCCATCTAGTGGATGTCTGACCCCAGCAAGCTACCCAAGGGTCCACCTCTCTCCCTGGACTTGCAGTATAGGCCCCAGGGTGCCCCCTTGCCCTCCACCTTGGGGACTCTGACAGCAGGAAGTTTCCCAGGGGTCCACCTCTTTCCCTGGATTTGCAGTAGGGGCCCCAGCGTGCCCGCTGGCCCTCCACCTAGGGGCCTCTTACCCCAGCTAGCTTCTCAGGGGTGCACTTCTCTCCCTGGACTTGCAGTAGAGGCCCTAGGGTGCCCCCTGGCCCTCCATCTAGGGGCGTCTGACCCCATCAAGCAACCCATGGATCCAGCTCTCTCTCTGGACTTGCAGTATAGGCCCCATGGTGCCCCCTTGCCCTCAACCTAGGGGCCTCTGATCCCAGCAAGCTACCCACGGGTCCAGCTCTCTCTAGACTTGCAGTAAAGGCCCCAGGGTGCCCCTTTGCCCTCCACCTGTGGGCCTCTGACCCTAGCAAGCTACCCAGGGGTCAACCTCTCTCCCTGGACTTGCAGTATAGGCCCCAGGGTGACCCCTTGCCCTCCACCTAGGGGACTCTGACAGCAGGAAGCTTCCCAGGGGTCCACCTCTTTCCCTAGACTTGCAGTAGAGGCCCCAGCATGCCCGCTGGCCCTCTACCTAGGGGCCTCTTACCCCAGCTAGCTTCTCAGGGGTCCACCTCTTTCCCTGGACTTGCAGTAGAGGCCCCAGCGTGCCCGCTGGCCCTCCACCTAGGGCCTTCTGACCTCAGCAAGCTACCCAGGGGTCCACCTCTCTCCCTGGACTTGCAGTAGAGGCCCTAGGGTGCCCCTTGGCCCTCCATCTAGTGGGCGTCTGACCCCAGCAAGCTACCCAGGGGTCCACCTCTCTCCCTGGACTTGCAGTATAGGCCCCAGGGTGCCCCCTTGCCCTCCACCTAGGGGACTCTGACAGCAGGAAGTTTCCCAGGGGTCCACCTCTTTCCCTGGATTTGCAGTAGGGGCCCCAGCGTGCCCGCTGGCCCTCCACCTAGGGGCCTCTTACCCCAGCTAGCTTCTCAGGGGTGCACTTCTCTCCCTGGACTTGCAGTAGAGGCCCTAGGGTGCCCCCTGGCCCTCCATCTAGGGGCGTCTGACCCCATCAAGCAACCCATGGATCCAGCTCTCTCTCTGGACTTGCAGTATAGGCCCCATGGTGCCCCCTTGCCCTCAACCTAGGGGCCTCTGATCCCAGCAAGCTACCCACGGGTCCAGCTCTCTCTCTGGACTTGCAGTAAAGGCCCCAGGGTGCCCCTTTGCCCTCCACCTGTGGGCCTCTGACCCTAGCAAGCTACCCAGGGGTCCACCTCTCTCCCTGGACTTGCAGTATAGGCCCCAGGGTGACCCCTTGCCCTCCACCTAGGGGACTCTGACAGCAGGAAGCTGCCCAGGGGTCCACCTCTTTCCCTAGACTTGCAGTAGAGGCCCCAGCGTGCCCGCTGGCCCTCTACCTAGGGGCCTCTTACCCCAGCTAGCTTCTCAGGGGTCCACCTCTCTCCCTGGACTTGCAGTAGAGGCCCTAGGGTAACCCCTGGCCCTCCATCTAGGGGCGTCTGACCCCATCAAGCAACCCAGGGATCCAGCTCTCTCTCTGGACTTGCAGTAGAGGCCCCAGGGTGCCCCGTGGCCCTCAAACTAGAGGCCTCTCACCCCAGCAAGCTACCCAGGTGTCCACCTCTCTCCCTGGACTTGCATTAGAGGCCCTAGGGTGCCCCCTGGCCCTCCACCAAGGGGCCTCTGACAGCAGGAAGCTGCCCAGGGGTCCACTTCTCTCCCAGGACTTGCAGTACAGGCCCCAGGGTGCCCACTGACCCTCCTCCTAGGGGCCTATTACCACAGCAAGCTACCCAGGGGTCCACCTCTCTCCCTGGACCTGCAGTGGAGGCCCCAGCGTGCTCCCTGGCCCTCCACCTATTGCCTCTGACCCCAGCAAGCTACCCAGGGGTTCCACCTCTCTCCCTGGACTTGCAGTAGAGGCCCCAGGGTGCCCCTGGCCCTCCACCTAGGGCCTTCTGACCTTAGCAAGCTACCCAGGTGTCCACCTCTCTCCCTGGACTTGCAGTAGAGGCCCTAGGGTGCCCCCTGGCCCTTCACCTAGAGCCTCTGACCCCAGCAAGTTACCCAGGGGTCCACCTCTCTCTCTGGACATGCAGTAGAGGCCCCAGGGTGCCCCCTGGCCCTCCACCTAGGGGCTTCTGACCCCAGCAAGCTACCCAGGGGTCCACCTCTCTCCCTGGACTTGCAGTAGAGGCCCCAGGGTGCCCACTGGCCCTCTTCCTAGGGGTCTCTGACCCCAGCAAGCTACCAAGGGCTCTACCTCTCTCCCTGGACTTGCAGTGGAGGCCCCAGCGTGCTCCCTGGCCCTCCACCTATTGCCTCTGACCCCAGCAAGCTACCCAGGGGGTCCACCTCTCTCATTGGACTTGCAGTAGAGGCCCCAGGGTGCCCCTGGCCCTCCACCTAGGGCCTTCTGACCTTAGCAAGCTACCCAGGTGTCCACCTCTCTCCCTGGACTTGCAGTAGAGGCCCTAGGGTGCCCCCTGGCCCTTCACCTAGAGCCTCTGACCCCAGCAAGTTACCCAGGGGTCCACCTCTCTCTCTGGACTTGCAGTAGAGGCCCCAGGGTGCCCCCTGGCCCTCCACCTAGGGGCCTCTGACCCCAGCAAGCTACCCAGGGGTCCACCTCTCTCCCTGGACTTGCAGTAGAGGCCACAGGATGCCCACTGGCCCTCCACCTAGGGCCTTCTGACCTCAGCAAGCTACCCCAGGGTTCACCTCTCTCCCTGGACTTGCAGTAGAGGCCCTAGGGTGCCCCCTGGCCCTTCACCTAGGGGCCTCTGACCCCAGCAAGCTACCCAGGGGTCCACCTCTCTCTCTGGACTTGCAGTAGAGGCCCCAGGGTGCCCCCTGGCCCTCCACCAAGGGGCCTCTGACAGAAGGAAGCTGCCAGGGGTCCACCTCTCTCCCTGGACTTGCAGTACAGGCCCCAGGGTGACCACTGGCCCTCCTCCTAGAGGCCTCTGACCACAGCAAGCTAACCAGGGGTCCACCTCTCTCCCTGGACTTGCAGTAGAGGCCCCAGGGTGCTCCCTGGCCCTCCACCTATTGCCTATGACCCCAGCAAGCAACCCAGGGGTTCCACCTCTCTCCCTGGACTTGCAGTAGAGGCCCTAGGGTGCCCCCTGGCCCTCCACCTAGGGGCCTCTGACCCCAGCAAGCTACCCAGGGGTCCACCTCTCTCCCTTGACTTGCAGTAGAGGCCACAGGGTGCCCACTGGCACTCTTCCTAGGGGCCTCTGACCCCAGCAAGCTACCCAGGGGTCCACCTCTCTCCCTTGACTTGCAGTAGAGGCCACAGGGTGCCCCCTGGCCCTCCTCCTAGGGGCCTCTGACCCCAGCAAGCTACCCAAGGGTCCACCTCTCTTCCTGGACTTGAAATAGAGGCACTAGGGTGCCCCCTGGCCCTTCACTTAGGGGCCTTTGACCCCAGCAAGCTACTCAGGGCTCCACCTCTATCCCTGGACTTGCGGTATAGGCCCCAGGGTGCCCCCTTGCCCTCAACCTAGGGGCCTCTGACCCCAGCAAGCTACACAGGGGTCAACCTCTCTCCCTGGACTTGCAGTAGAGGCCCCAAGGTGCCCCCTGGCCCTCCACCTTATGGCCTCTGACCCCACCAAGCTACCCAGGGGTCCATCTCTCTCCCTGGACTTGCATTAAAGGCCCTAGGGTGCCCCCTGGCCCTCCACCAAGGGGCCTCTGACAGCAGGAAGCTGCCCTGGGGTCTACTTCTCTCCCTGGACTTGCAGTACAGGCCCCAAGGTGCCCACTGACCCTCCTCCTAGCGGCCTTTGACCACAGCAAGCTACCCAGGGGTCCACCTCTCTCCCTGGACTTGCAGTGGAGGCCCCAGGGTGCTCCCTGGCCCTCCACCTATTGCCTCTGACCCCAGCAAGCTACCCAGGGGTTCCACCTCTCTCCCTGGACTTGCAGTAGAGGTCCCAGGGTGCCCCTGGCCCTCCACCTAGGGCCTTCTGACCTCAGCAAGCTACCCAGGGGTCCACCTCTCTCCCTGGACTTGCAGTAGAGGCCCTAGGGTGCCCCTTGGCCCTCCATCTAGTGGATGTCTGACCCCAGCAAGCTACCCAAGGGTCCACCTCTCTCCCTGGACTTGCAGTATAGGCCCCAGGGTGCCCCCTTGCCCTCCACCTTGGGGACTCTGACAGCAGGAAGTTTCCCAGGGGTCCACCTCTTTCCCTGGATTTGCAGTAGGGGCCCCAGCGTGCCCGCTGGCCCTCCACCTAGGGGCCTCTTACCCCAGCTAGCTTCTCAGGGGTGCACTTCTCTCCCTGGACTTGCAGTAGAGGCCCTAGGGTGCCCCCTGGCCCTCCATCTAGGGGCGTCTGACCCCATCAAGCAACCCATGGATCCAGCTCTCTCTCTGGACTTGCAGTATAGGCCCCATGGTGCCCCCTTGCCCTCAACCTAGGGGCCTCTGATCCCAGCAAGCTACCCACGGGTCCAGCTCTCTCTAGACTTGCAGTAAAGGCCCCAGGGTGCCCCTTTGCCCTCCACCTGTGGGCCTCTGACCCTAGCAAGCTACCCAGGGGTCAACCTCTCTCCCTGGACTTGCAGTATAGGCCCCAGGGTGACCCCTTGCCCTCCACCTAGGGGACTCTGACAGCAGGAAGCTTCCCAGGGGTCCACCTCTTTCCCTAGACTTGCAGTAGAGGCCCCAGCGTGCCCGCTGGCCCTCTACCTAGGGGCCTCTTACCCCAGCTAGCTTCTCAGGGGTCCACCTCTTTCCCTGGACTTGCAGTAGAGGCCCCAGCGTGCCCGCTGGCCCTCCACCTAGGGCCTTCTGACCTCAGCAAGCTACCCAGGGGTCCACCTCTCTCCCTGGACTTGCAGTAGAGGCCCTAGGGTGCCCCTTGGCCCTCCATCTAGTGGGCGTCTGACCCCAGCAAGCTACCCAGGGGTCCACCTCTCTCCCTGGACTTGCAGTATAGGCCCCAGGGTGCCCCCTTGCCCTCCACCTAGGGGACTCTGACAGCAGGAAGTTTCCCAGGGGTCCACCTCTTTCCCTGGATTTGCAGTAGGGGCCCCAGCGTGCCCGCTGGCCCTCCACCTAGGGGCCTCTTACCCCAGCTAGCTTCTCAGGGATGCACTTCTCTCCCTGGACTTGCAGTAGAGGCCCTAGGGTGCCCCCTGGCCCTCCATCTAGGGGCGTCTGACCCCATCAAGCAACCCATGGATCCAGCTCTCTCTCTGGACTTGCAGTATAGGCCCCATGGTGCCCCCTTGCCCTCAACCTAGGGGCCTCTGATCCCAGCAAGCTACCCACGGGTCCAGCTCTCTCTCTGGACTTGCAGTAAAGGCCCCAGGGTGCCCCTTTGCCCTCCACCTGTGGGCCTCTGACCCTAGCAAGCTACCCAGGGGTCCACCTCTCTCCCTGGACTTGCAGTATAGGCCCCAGGGTGACCCCTTGCCCTCCACCTAGGGGACTCTTACCCCAGCTAGCTTCTCAGGGGTCCACCTCTCTCCCTGGACTTGCAGTAGAGGCCCTAGGGTAACCCCTGGCCCTCCATCTAGGGGCGTCTGACCCCATCAAGCAACCCAGGGATCCAGCTCTCTCTCTGGACTTGCAGTAGAGGCCCCAGGGTGCCCCGTGGCCCTCAAACTAGAGGCCTCTCACCCCAGCAAGCTACCCAGGTGTCCACCTCTCTCCCTGGACTTGCATTAGAGGCCCTAGGGTGCCCCCTGGCCCTCCACCAAGGGGCCTCTGACAGCAGGAAGCTGCCCAGGGGTCCACTTCTCTCCCAGGACTTGCAGTACAGGCCCCAGGGTGCCCACTGACCCTCCTCCTAGGGGCCTCTGACCACAGCAAGCTACCCAGGTGTCCACCTCTCTCCCTGGACTTGCAGTAGAGGCCCCAGGGTGCCCCTGGCCCTCCACCTAGGGCCTTCTGACCTCAGCAAGCTACCCAGGGGTTCACCTCTCTCCCTGGACTTGCAGTAGAGGCCCTAGGGTGCCCGCTGGCCCTTCACCTAGAGCCTCTGACCCCAGCAAGCTAACCAGGGGTCCACCTCTCTCCCTGGACTTGCAGTGGAGGCCCCAGGGTGCTCCGTGGCCCTCCACCTATTGCCTCTGACCCCAGCAAGCTACCCAGGGGTTCCACCTCTCTCCCTGGACTTGCAGTAGAGGCCCCAGGGTGCCCCGTGGCCCTCAACCTAGGGGCCTCTGACCCCAGCAAGCTACACAGGGGTCAACCTCTCTCCCTGGACTTGCAGTAGAGGCCCCAAGGTGCCCCCTGGCCCTCCACCTTATGGCCTCTGACCCCAGCAAGCTACACAGGGGTCAACCTCTCTCCCTGGACTTGCATTAGAGGCCCTAGGGTGCCCCCTGGCCCTCCACCAAGGGGCCTCTGACAGCAGGAAGCTGCCCAGGGGTCCACTTCTCACCCAGGACTTGCAGTACAGGCCCCAGGATGCCCACTGACCCTCTTCCTAGGGACCTCTGACCACAGCAAGCTACCCAGGGGTCCACCTCTCTCCCTGGACTTGCAGTAGAGGCCCCAGGGTGCCCCTGGCCCTCCACCTAGGGCCTTCTGACCTCAGCAAGCTACCCAGGGGTTCACCTCTCTCCCTGGACTTGCAGTAGAGGCCCTAGGGTGCCCGCTGGCCCTTCACCTAGAGCCTCTGACCCCAGCAAGCTACCCAGGGGTCCACCTCTCTCCCTGGACTTGCAGTAGAGGCCCCAGGGTGCTCCCTGGCCCTCCACCTATTGCCTATGACCCCAGCAAGCAACCCAGGGGTTCCACCTCTCTCCCTGGACTTGCATTAGAGGCCCTAGGGTGCCCCCTGGCCCTCCACCAAGGGGCCTCTGACAGAAGGAAGCTGCCAGGGGTCCACCTCTCTCCCTGGACTTGCGGTATAGGCCCCAGGGTGCCCCCTTGCCCTCAACCTAGGGGCCTCTGACCCCAGTAAGCTACACAGGGGTCAACCTTTCTCCCTGGACATGCAGTAGAGGCCCCATGGTGCCCCCTGGCCCACCACCTTATGGCCTCTGACCCCAGCAAGCTACCCAGGGGTCCACCTCTCTCCCTGGACTTGCATTAGAGGCCCTAGGGTGCCCCCTGGCCCTCCACCAAGGGGCCTCTGACAGAAGGAAGCTGCCAGGGGTCCACCTCTCTCCCTGGACTTGCAGTACAGGCCCCAGGGTGACCACTGGCCCTCCTCCTAGAGGCCTCTGACCACAGCAAGCTAACCAGGGGTCCACCTCTCTCCCTGGACTTGCAGTAGAGGCCCCAGGGTGCTCCCTGGCCCTCCACCTATTGCCTATGACCCCAGCAAGCAACCCAGGGGTTCCACCTCTCTCCCTGGACTTGCAGTAGAGGCCCTAGGGTGCCCCCTGGCCCTCCATCTAGGGGCCTCTGACCCCAGCAAGCTACCCAGGGGTCCACTTCTCTCCCTGGACTTGCAGTAGAGGTCCCAGGGTGCCCCTGGCCCTCCACCTAGGGCCTTCTGACCTCAGCAAGCTACCCAGGGGTCCACCTCTCTCCCTGGACTTGCAGTAGAGGCCCTAGGGTGCCCCTTGGCCCTCCATCTAGTGGATGTCTGACCCCAGCAAGCTACCCAAGGGTCCACCTCTCTCCCTGGACTTGCAGTATAGGCCCCAGGGTGCCCCCTTGCCCTCCACCTTGGGGACTCTGACAGCAGGAAGTTTCCCAGGGGTCCACCTCTTTCCCTGGATTTGCAGTAGGGGCCCCAGCGTGCCCGCTGGCCCTCCACCTAGGGGCCTCTTACCCCAGCTAGCTTCTCAGGGGTGCACTTCTCTCCCTGGACTTGCAGTAGAGGCCCTAGGGTGCCCCCTGGCCCTCCATCTAGGGGCGTCTGACCCCATCAAGCAACCCATGGATCCAGCTCTCTCTCTGGACTTGCAGTATAGGCCCCATGGTGCCCCCTTGCCCTCAACCTAGGGGCCTCTGATCCCAGCAAGCTACCCACGGGTCCAGCTCTCTCTAGACTTGCAGTAATGGCCCCAGGGTGCCCCTTTGCCCTCCACCTGTGGGCCTCTGACCCTAGCAAGCTACCCAGGGGTCAACCTCTCTCCCTGGACTTGCAGTATAGGCCCCAGGGTGACCCCTTGCCCTCCACCTAGGGAACTCTGACAGCAGGAAGCTTCCCAGGGGTCCACCTCTTTCCCTAGACTTGCAGTAGAGGCCCCAGCGTGCCCGCTGGCCCTCTACCTAGGGGCCTCTTACCCCAGCTAGCTTCTCAGGGGTCCACCTCTTTCCCTGGACTTGCAGTAGAGGCCCCAGCGTGCCCGCTGGCCCTCCACCTAGGGCCTTCTGACCTCAGCAAGCTACCCAGGGGTCCACCTCTCTCCCTGGACTTGCAGTAGAGGCCCTAGGGTGCCCCTTGGCCCTCCATCTAGTGGGCGTCTGACCCCAGCAAGCTACCCAGGGGTCCACCTCTCTCCCTGGACTTGCAGTATAGGCCCCAGGGTGCCCCCTTGCCCTCCACCTAGGGGACTCTGACAGCAGGAAGTTTCCCAGGGGTCCACCTCTTTCCCTGGATTTGCAGTAGGGGCCCCAGCGTGCCCGCTGGCCCTCCACCTAGGGGCCTCTTACCCCAGCTAGCTTCTCAGGGGTGCACTTCTCTCCCTGGACTTGCAGTAGAGGCCCTAGGGTGCCCCCTGGCCCTCCATCTAGGGGCGTCTGACCCCATCAAGCAACCCATGGATCCAGCTCTCTCTCTGGACTTGCAGTATAGGCCCCATGGTGCCCCCTTGCCCTCAACCTAGGGGCCTCTGATCCCAGCAAGCTACCCACGGGTCCAGCTCTCTCTCTGGACTTGCAGTAAAGGCCCCAGGGTGCCCCTTTGCCCTCCACCTGTGGGCCTCTGACCCTAGCAAGCTACCCAGGGGTCCACCTCTCTCCCTGGACTTGCAGTATAGGCCCCAGGGTGACCCCTTGCCCTCCACCTAGGGGACTCTGACAGCAGGAAGCTGCCCAGGGGTCCACCTCTTTCCCTAGACTTGCAGTAGAGGCCCCAGCGTGCCCGCTGGCCCTCTACCTAGGGGCCTCTTACCCCAGCTAGCTTCTCAGGGGTCCACCTCTCTCCCTGGACTTGCAGTAGAGGCCCTAGGGTAACCCCTGGCCCTCCATCTAGGGGCGTCTGACCCCATCAAGCAACCCAGGGATCCAGCTCTCTCTCTGGACTTGCAGTAGAGGCCCCAGGGTGCCCCGTGGCCCTCAAACTAGAGGCCTCTCACCCCAGCAAGCTACCCAGGTGTCCACCTCTCTCCCTGGACTTGCATTAGAGGCCCTAGGGTGCCCCCTGGCCCTCCACCAAGGGGCCTCTGACAGCAGGAAGCTGCCCAGGGGTCCACTTCTCTCCCAGGACTTGCAGTACAGGCCCCAGGGTGCCCACTGACCCTCCTCCTAGGGGTCTCTGACCACAGCAAGCTACCCAGGTGTCCACCTCTCTCCCTGGACTTGCAGTAGAGGCCCCAGGGTGCCCCTGGCCCTCCACCTAGGGCCTTCTGACCTCAGCAAGCTACCCAGGGGTTCACCTCTCTCCCTGGACTTGCAGTAGAGGCCCCAAGGTGCCCCCTGGCCCTCCACCTTATGGCCTCTGACCCCAGCAAGCTACCCATGGCTCCACCTCTATCCCTGGACTTGCGGTATAGGCCCCAGGGTGCCCCCTTGCCCTCAACCTAGGGGCCTCTGACCCCAGTAAGCTACACAGGGGTCAACCTTTCTCCCTGGACATGCAGTAGAGGCCCCATGGTGCCCCCTGGCCCACCACCTTATGGCCTCTGACCCCAGCAAGCTACCCAGGGGTCCACCTCTCTCCCTGGACTTGCATTAGAGGCCCTAGGGTGCCCCCTGGCCCTCCACCAAGGGGCCTCTGACAGAAGGAAGCTGCCAGGGGTCCACCTCTCTCCCTGGACTTGCAGTAGAGGCCCCAGGGTGCTCCCTGGCCCTCCACCTATTGCCTATGACCCCAGCAAGCAACCCAGGGGTTCCACCTCTCTCCCTGGACTTGCAGTAGAGGCCCTAGGGTGCCCCCTGGCCCTCCATCTAGGGGCCTCTGACCCCAGCAAGCTACCCAGGGGTCCACCTCTCTCCCTTGACTTGCAGTAGAGGCCACAGGGTGCCCCCTGGCCCTCCTCCTAGGGGCCTCTGACCCCAGCAAGCTACCCAAGGGTCCACCTCTCTTCCTGGACTTGAAATAGAGGCACTAGGGTTTCCCCTGGCCCTTCACCTAGGGGCCTCTGACCCCAGCAAGCTACCCAGGGGTCCACCTCTCTCCCTGGACTTGCAGTAGAGACCCCAGGGTGTCCCCTCGCCCTCCACCTAGGGGCCTCTGACCCCAGCAAGCTACCCAGGGGTCCACCTCTCTCCCTGGACTGGCAGTAGAGGCCCCAAGGTGCCTCCTGGCCTCCACCTTATGGCCTCTGACCCCAGCAAGCTACCCAGGGGTTCACCTCTGTCCCTGGACTTGCAGTAGAGGCACTAGGGCACCCCCTGGCCCTTCACTTAGGGGCCTTTGACCCCAGCAAGCTACTCAGGGCTCCACCTCTGTCCCTGGACTTGCGGTATAGGCCCCAGGGTGCCCCCTTGCCCTCAACCTAGGGGCCTCTGACCCCAGCAAGCTACACAGGGGTCAACCTCTCTCCCTGGACTTGCAGTAGAGGCCCCAAGGTGCCCCCTGGCCCTCCACCTTATGGCCTCTGACCCCATCAAGCAACCCATGGATCCAGCTCTCTCTCTGGACTTGCAGTATAGGCCCCAGGGTGCCCCCTTGCCCTCAACCTAGGGGCCTCTGATCCCAGCAAGCTACCCACGGGTCCAGCTCTCTCTCTGGACTTGCAGTAAAGGCCCCAGGGTGCCCCTTTGCCCTCCACCTGTGGGCCTCTGACCCTAGCAAGCTACCCAGGGGTCCACCTCTCTCCCTGGACTTGCAGTATAGGCCCCAGGCTGACCCCTTGCCCTCCACCTAGGGGACTCTGACAGCAGGAAGCTTCCCAGGGGTCCACCTCTTTCCCTAGACTTGCAGTAGAGGCCCCAGCGTGCCCGCTGGCCCTCTACCTAGGGGCCTCTTACCCCAGCTAGCTTCTCAGGGGTCCAACTCTTTCCCTGGACTTGCAGTAGAGGCCCCAGCGTGCCCGCTGGCCCTCCACCTAGGGGCCTCTGACCCCAGCAAGCTACCCAGGGGTCCATCTCTCTCCCTGGACTTGCATTAGAGGCCCTAGGGTGCCCCCTGGCCCTCCACCAAGGGGCCTCTGACGGCAGGAAGCTGCCCTGGGGTCTACATCTCTCCCTGGACTTGCAGTACAGGCCCCAAGGTGCCCACTGACCCTCCTCCTAGCGGCCTTTGACCACAGCAAGCTACCCAGGGGTCCACCTCTCTCCCTGGACTTGCAGTGGAGGCCCCAGGGTGCTCCCTGGCCCTCTACCTATTGCCTCTGACCCCAGCAAGCTACCCAGGGGTTCCACCTCTCTCCCTGGACTTGCAGTAGAGGCCCCAGGGTGCCCCTGGCCCTCCACCTAGGGCCTTCTGACCTCAGCAAGCTACCCAGGGGTCCACCTCCCTCCCTGGACTTGCAGTAGAGGCCCTAGGGTGCCCCTTGGCCCTCCATCTAGTGGGCGTCTGACCCCAGCAAGCTACCCAGGGGTCCACCTCTCTCCCTGGACTTGCAGTATAGGCCCCAGGGTGACCCCTTGCCCTCCACCTAGGGGACTCTGACAGCAGGAAGTTTCCCAGGGGTCCACCTCTTTCCCTGCATTTGCAGTAGGGGCCCCAGCGTGCCCGCTGGCCCTCCACCTAGGGGCCTCTCACCCCAGCTAGCTTCTCAGGGGTGCACTTCTCTCCCTGGACTTGCAGTAGAGGCCCTAGGGTTCCCCCTGGCCCTCCATCTAGGGGCGTCTGACCCCATCAAGCAACCCATGGATCCAGCTCTCTCTCTGGACTTGCAGTATAGGCCCCATGGTGCCCCCTTGCCCTCAACCTAGGGGCCTCTGATCCCAGCAAGCTACCCAGGTGTCCACCTCTCTTCCTGGACTTAAAGTAGAGGCACTAGGGTGCCCCCTGGCCCTTCACCTAGGGGACTCTGACCCCAGCAGGCTACCCAGGGGTCCACATCTCTCACTGGACTTGCAGTAGAGGCCCCAGGGTGTCCCCTGGCCCTCCACCTAGGGGCCTCTGACCCCAGCAAGCTACCCAGGGGTCCACCTCTCTCCCTGGACTTGCATTAGAGGCCCAAGGGTGCCCCCTGGCCCTCCACCAAGGGGCCTCAGACAGCAGGAAGCTGCCCAGGGGTCCACCTCTCTCCCTGGACTTGCAGTACAGGCCCCAGGGTGACCACTGGCCCTCTTCCTAGGGGCCTCTGACCACAGCAAGCTACCCAGGGGTACACCTCTCTTCCTGGACTTGAAGTAGAGGCACAAGGGTGCCACCTGGCCCTTCACCTAGGGGCCTCTGACCCCAGCAAGCTACCCAGTGGTCCACCTCTCTCCCTGGACTTGCAGTAGAGGCCCCAGGGTGTCCCCTCGCCCTCCACCTAGGGGCCTCTGACCCCAGCAAGCTACCCAGGGGTCCACCTCTCTCTCTGGACTGGCAGTAGAGGCCCCAAAGTGCCCCCTGGCCCTCCACCTTATGGCCTCTGACCCCAGCAAGCTACCCAGGGTTCCACCTCTATCCCTGGACTTGCGGTATAGGCCCCAGGGTGCCCCCTTGCCCTAAACCTAGGGGCCTCTGACCCCAGCAAGCTACACAGGGGTCAACCTCTCTCCCTGGACTTGCAGTAGAGGCCCCAAGGTGCCCCCTGGCCCTCCACCTTATGGCCTCTGACCCCATCAAGCAACCCATGGATCCAGCTCTCTCTCTGGACTTGCAGTATAGGCCCCAGGGTGCCCCCTTGCCCTCAACCTAGGGGCCTCTGATCCCAGCAAGCTACCCACGGGTCCAGCTCTCTCTCTGGACTTGCAGTAAAGGCCCCAGGGTGCCCCTTTGCCCTCCACCTGTGGGCCTCTGACCCTAGCAAGCTACCCAGGGGTCCACCTCTCTCCCTGGACTTGCAGTATAGGCCCCAGGCTGACCCCTTGCCCTCCACCTAGGGGACTCTGACAGCAGGAAGCTTCCCAGGGGTCCACCTCTTTCCCTAGACTTGCAGTAGAGGCCCCAGCGTGCCCGCTGGCCCTCTACCTAGGGGCCTCTTACCCCAGCTAGCTTCTCAGGGGTCCAACTCTTTCCCTGGACTTGCAGTAGAGGCCCCAGCGTGCCCGCTGGCCCTCCACCTAGGGGCCTCTGACCCCAGCAAGCTACCCAGGGGTCCATCTCTCTCCCTGGACTTGCATTAGAGGCCCTAGGGTGCCCCCTGGCCCTCCACCAAGGGGCCTCTGACAGCAGGAAGCTGCCCTGGGGTCTACTTCTCTCCCTGGACTTGCAGTACAGGCCCCAAGGTGCCCACTGACCCTCCTCCTAGCGGCCTTTGACCACAGCAAGCTACCCAGGGGTCCACCTCTCTCCCTGGACTTGCAGTAGAGGCCCCAGGGTGCCCCTGGCCCTCCACCTAGGGCCTTCTGACCTCAGCAAGCTACCCAGGGGTCCACCTCCCTCCCTGGACTTGCAGTAGAGGCCCTAGGGTGCCCCTTGGCCCTCCATCTAGTGGGCGTCTGACCCCAGCAAGCTACCCAGGGGTCCACCTCTCTCCCTGGACTTGCAGTATAGGCCCCAGGGTGACCCCTTGCCCTCCACCTAGGGGACTCTGACAGCAGGAAGTTTCCCAGGGGTCCACCTCTTTCCCTGGATTTGCAGTAGGGGCCCCAGCGTGCCCGCTGGCCCTCCACCTGGGGGCCTCTCACCCCAGCTAGCTTCTCAGGGGTGCACTTCTCTCCCTGGACTTGCAGTAGAGGCCCTAGGGTGCCCCCTGGCCCTCCATCTAGGGGCGTCTGACCCCATCAAGCAACCCATGGATCCAGCTCTCTCTCTGGACTTGCAGTATAGGCCCCATGGTGCCCCCTTGCCCTCAACCTAGGGGCCTCTGATCCCAGCAAGCTACCCAGGTGTCCACCTCTCTTCCTGGACTTAAAGTAGAGGCACTAGGGTGCCCCCTGGCCCTTCACCTAGGGGACTCTGACCCCAGCAGGCTACCCAGGGGTCCACATCTCTCACTGGACTTGCAGTAGAGGCCCCAGGGTGTCCCCTGGCCCTCCACCTAGGGGCCTCTGACCCCAGCAAGCTACCCAGGGGTCCACCTCTCTCCCTGGACTTGCATTAGAGGCCCAAGGGTGCCCCCTGGCCCTCCACCAAGGGGCCTCAGACAGCAGGAAGCTGCCCAGGGGTCCACCTCTCTCCCTGGACTTGCAGTACAGGCCCCAGGGTGACCACTGGCCCTCTTCCTAGGGGCCTCTGACCACAGCAAGCTACCCAGGGGTACACCTCTCTTCCTGGACTTGAAGTAGAGGCACAAGGGTGCCACCTGGCCCTTCACCTAGGGGCCTCTGACCCCAGCAAGCTACCCAGTGGTCCACCTCTCTCCCTGGACTTGCAGTAGAGGCCCCAGGGTGTCCCCTCGCCCTCCACCTAGGGGCCTCTGACCCCAGCAAGCTACCCAGGGGTCCACCTCTCTCTCTGGACTGGCAGTAGAGGCCCCAAAGTGCCCCCTGGCCCTCCACCTTATGGCCTCTGACCCCAGCAAGCTACCCAGGGTTCCACCTCTCTCCCTGGACTTGCAGTAGAGGCCCTAGAGTGCCCCTTGGCCCTCCATCTAGTGGGCGTCTGAACCCAGCAAGCTACCCAGGGGTCCACCTCTCTCCCTGGACTTGCAGTATAGGCCCCAGGGTGCCCCCTTGCCCTCCACCTAGGGGACTCTGACAGCAGGAAGCTTCCCAGGGGTCCACCTCTTTCCCTGGACTTGCAGTAGAGGCCCCAGCGTGCCCACTGGCCCTCCACCTAGGGGCCTCTTACCTCAGCGAGCTTCTCAGGGGTCCACCTCTCTCCCTGGACTTGCAGTAGAGGCCCTAGGGTGCCCCCTGGCCCTCCATCTAAGGGTGTCAGATCCCATCAAGCAACCCAGGGATCCAGCTCTCTCTCTGGACTTGCCGTAGAGGCCCCAGGGTGCCCCGTGGCCCTCAAACTAGGGGCCTCTCACCTTAGCAAGCTACCCAGGGGTCCACCTCTCTCCCTGGACTTGCAATAGAGGCCACAGGGTGCCCCCTGGCCCTCCTCCTAGGGGCCTCTGACCCCAGCAAGCTACCCAGGGCTCCACCTCTCTTCCTGGACTTGAAGTAGAGGCATTAGGGTGCCCCCTGGCCCTTCACCTAGGGGCCTCTGACCCCAGCAAGCTACCCAGGGGTCCACCTCTCTCACTGGACTTGCAGTAGAGGCCCCAGGGTCTCCCCTGGCCCTCCACCTAGGGGCCTCTGACCCCAACAAGCTACCCAGGGGTCCACCTCTCTCCCTGGACTTGCATTAGAGGCCCTAGGGTGCCCCCTGGCCCTCCTCCAAGGGGCCTCTGACAGCAGGAAGCTGCCCAGGGTTCCACCTCTCTCCCTGGACTTGCATTAGAGGCCCTAGGGTGCCCCCTGGCCCTCCACCAAGGGGCCTCTGACAGCAGGAAGCTGCCCAGGGGTCCACCTCTCTCCCTGGACTTGCAGTACAGGCCCCAGGTTAACCACTGGCCCTCCTCCTAGGGGCCTCTGACCACAGCAAGCTACCCAGGGGTCCACCTCTCTCCCTGGACTTGCAGTAGAGGCCCCAGGGTGCCACTGGCCCTCCACCTAGGGCCTTCTGACCTCAGCAAGCTACCCAGGGGTTCACCTCTCTCCCTGGACTTGCAGTAGAGGCCCTAGGGTGCCCCCTGGCCCTTCACCTAGGGGCCTCTGACCCCAGCAAGCTACCCAGGGGTCCACCTCTCTCTCTGGACTTGCAGTAGAGGCCCCAGGGTGCCCTCTGGCCCTCCACCTAGGGGCCTCTGACCCCAGCAGGCTACCCAGTGGTCCACCTCTCTCCCTGGACTTGCAGTAGAGGCCACAGGGTGCCCACTGGCCCTCCTCCTAGGGGCCTCTGACCCCAGCAAGCTACCCAGGGCTTCACCTCTCCCCCTGGACTTGCAGTAGAGGCCCCAGGGTGCCCCGTGAACCTCAACCTAGGGGCCTCTGACCCCAGCAAGCTACCCAGGGGTCCACCTCTCTTCCTGGACTTGAAGTAGAGGCACTAGGGTGCTCCTTTACCCTTCACCTAGGGGCCTGTGACCACAGCAAGCTACCTAGGGGTCCACCTCTCTTCCTGGACTTGCAGTAGAGGCCACAGGGTGCCCCCTGGCCCTCCTACTAGGGGCCTCTGACCCCAGCAAGCTACCCAGGGGTCCACCTCTCTTCCTGGACTTGAAGTAGAGGCACTAGGGTGCCCCTTTGCCCTCCACCTAGGGGCCTGTGACCACAGCAAGCTTTCCAGGGGTCCACCTCTCTCCCTGGACTTGCAGTATAGGGCCCAGTGTGCCCCCTGGCTCACCACCCAGGGGCCTCTGACCCTAGCAAGCCACCCAGGGGTATACCTCTCTCCCTGGACTTGCAGTATAGGCCCAAGAGTGCCCCCTCGCCCTCCACATAGGGGCCTCTGTCCCTATCAAACTTCCCAGGGGTCCAACTCTCTCCCTGGACTTGCAGTAGAGGCACTAGGGCACCCCCTGCCACTTCACTTAGGGGCCTCTGACTCCAGCAAGCTACCGATGGCTCCACCTCTATCCCTGCACTTGCATTAGAGGCCCTAGGGTGCCCCTTGGCCCTCCACCAAGGGGCCTCTGACAGCAGGAAGCTACCCAGGGGTCCACCTCTCTCCCTGGACTTGCAGTAGAGGCCTCAGGGTGCTCCCTGGCCCTCCACCTATTGCCTTTGACCTCAGCAAGCTACCCAGGGGTTCCACCTCTCTCCCTGGACTTGCAGTAGAGGCCCCAGGCTGCCCCTGGCCCCCCACCTTGGGCCTTCTGACCTCATCAATCTACCCAGGGGTTCACCTCTCTCCCTGGACTTGCAGTAGAGGCCCTAGGGTGCCCTCTGGCCGTTCACCTAGGGGTTTCTGACCACAGCAAGCTACCCAGGGGTCCACCTCTCTCTCTGGACTTGCAGTAGAGGCCCCAGGGTGCCCCCTGGCCCTTCACCTAGGGGCCTCTGACCCCAGCAAGCTACCCAGGGCTCCACCTCTATCCCTGGACTTGCGGTATAGGCCCCAGGGTGCCCCCTTGCCCTCAACCTAGGGGCCTCTGACCCCAGCAAGCTACACAGGGGTCAACCTCTCTCCCTGGACATGCAGTAGAGGCCCCAAGGTGCCCCCTGGCCCACCACCTTATGGCCTCTGACCTCAGCAAGCTACCCAGGGGTCCACCTCTCTCCCTGGACTTGCAGTAGAGGACATAGGGTGCCCCCTGGCCCTCCACCAAGGGGCCTCTGACAGCAGGAAGCTGCCCAGGGGTCCACCTCTCTCCCTGGACTTGCAGTACAGGCCCCAGGGTGACCACTGGCCCTCCTCCTAGAGGCCTCTGACCACAGCAAGCTACCCAGGGGTCCACCTCTCTCCCTGGACTTGCAGTAGAGGCCCCAGTGTGCTCCCTGGCCCTCCACCTATTGCCTATGACCCCAGCAAGCTACCCAGGGGTCCACCTCTCTCCCTGGACTTGCAGTAGAGGCCACAGGGTGCCCACTGGCCCTCCTCCTAGGGGCCTCTGACCCCAGCAAGCTACCCAGGGCTCCACCTCTCCCCCTGGACTTGCAGTAGAGGCCCCAGGGTGCCCCGTGGCCCTCAACCTAGGGGCCTCTGACCCCAGCAAGCTACCCAGGGGTCCACCTGTTTCCCTGGACTTGCAGTAGAGGCCCCAGGGTGCCCCCTGGCCCTCCAACTAGGGGCCTCTGACCCCAGCAAGCTACCCAGGGGTCCACCTCTCTCACTGGACTTTCAATAGAGGCCCCAGGGTGCCCCTTGGCCCCCCGCCTAGGGGCCTCTGACCCCAGCAAGCTACCCAGGGGTCCACCTGTTTCCCTGGACTTGCAGAAGAGGCCCCAGGGTGCCCCCTGGCCCTCAAACTAGGGGCCTCTGACCCCAGCAAGCTACCCAGGGGCCCACCTCTCTCACTGGACTTACAGTAGAGGCCCCAGGGTGCCCCTTGGCCCCCCTCCTAGGGGCCTCTGACCCCAGCAAGCTACCCAGGGGTCCACCTCTCTCCCTGGACTTGCAGTAGAGGCACTAGGGCACCCCCTGGCCCTTCACTTAGGGGCCTTTGACCGCAGCAAGCTACCCAGGGCTCCACCTCTATCCCTGGACTTGCGGTATAGGCCCCAGGGTGCCCCCTTGCCCTCAACCTAGGGGCCTCTGACCCCAGCAAGCTACATAGGGGTCAACCTCTCTCCCAGGACTTGCAGTAGAGGCCCCAAGGTGCCCCCTGGCCCTCCACCTTATGGCCTCTTACTCCAGCAAGCTACCTAGGGGTCCACCTCTCTCCCTGGACTTGCATTAGAGGCCCTAGGGTGCACCCTGGCCCTCCACCAAGGGGCCTCTGACAGCAGGAAGCTGCCCAGGGGTCCACTTCTCTCCCTGGACTTGCAGTACAGGCCCCAGGGTGCCCACTGACCCTCCTTCTAGGGGCCTCTGACCACAGCAAGCTACCCAGGGGTCCACCTCTCTCCCTGGACTTGCAATGGAGGCCCCAGGGTGCTCCCTTGCCCTCCACCTATTGCCTCTGACCCCAGCAAGCTACCCAGGGGTTCCACCTCTCTCCCTGGACTTGCAGTAGAGGCCCTAGGGTGCCCGCTGGCCCTTCACCTAGAGCCACTGACCCCAGCAAGCTACCCAGGGGTCCACCTCTCTCCCTGGACTTGCAGTAGAGGCCCTCTGGTGCCCCCTGGCCCTTCACCAAGGGGCCTCTGACAGCAGGAAGCTAGCCAGGGGATCCACCTCTCTTCCTGGACTTGCAGTAGAGGCCCTAGGGTCCCCCCTGGCCCTTCACCTAGGGGCCTCTGACCACAGCAAGCTACCCAGGGCTCCACCTCTCTCCCTGGACTTGCTGTAGAGGCCCCAGGGTGCTCCCTGGCCCTCCACCTATTGCCTCTGACCCCAGCAAGCTACCCAGAGATCCACCTCTCTTCCTGGACTTGCAGTAGAGGCCCTAGGGTCCCCCCTGGGCCTTCACCTAGGGGCCTCCGACCCCAGCAAGCTACCCAGGGGTCCACCTCTCTCCCTGGACTTGCAGTAGAGGCACTAAGGAACCCACTGGCCCTCCACCTAGGGCCTTCTGACCTCAGCAAGCTACCCAGGGGTTCACCTCTCTCCCTGGACTTGCAGTAGAGGCCCTAGGGTGCCCCCTGGCCCTTCACCTAGGGGCCTCTGACCCCAGCAAGCTACCCAGGGGTCCACCTCTCTCTCTGGACTTGCAGTAGAGGCCCCAGGGTGCCCTCTGGCACTCCACCTAGGGGCCTCTGACCCCAGCAGGCTACCCAGGGGTCCACCTCTCTCCCTGGACTTGCAGTAGAGGCCACAGGGTGCCCACTGGCCCTCCTCCTAGGGGCCTCTGACCCCAGCAAGCTACCCAGGGCTTCACCTCTCCCCCTGGACTTGCAGTAGAGGCCCCAGGGTGCCCTGTGAACCTCAACCTAGGGGCCTCTGACCCCAGCAAGCTACCCAGGGGTCCACCTCTCTTCCTGGACTTGAAGTAGAGGCACTAGGGTGCCCCTTTACCCTTCAC
This sequence comes from Danio rerio, assembly GCF_052040795.2. Lineage (NCBI taxonomy): Eukaryota > Metazoa > Chordata > Actinopteri > Cypriniformes > Danionidae > Danio > Danio rerio. The sequence continues at coordinate 67,991,356 of NC_141027.1, forward strand.
CTAGGGGCCTGTGACCACAGCAAGCTACCTAGGGGTCCACCTCTCTTCCTGGACTTGCAGTAGAGGCCACAGGGTGCCCCCTGGCCCTCCTACTAGGGGCCTCTGACCCCAGCAAGCTACCCAGGGGTCCACCTCTCTTCCTGGACTTGAAGTAGAGGCACTAGGGTGCCCCTTTGCCCTCCACCTAGGGGCCTGTGACCACAGCAAGCTTTCCAGGGGTCCACCTCTCTCCCTGGACTTGCAGTATAGGGCCCAGGGTGCCCCCTGGCTCACCACCCAGGGGCCTCTGACCCTAGCAAGCTACCCAGGGGTATACCTCTCTCCCTGGACTTGCAGTATAGGCCCAAGAGTGCCCCCTCGCCCTCCACATAGGGGCCTCTGTCCCTATCAAGCTTCCCAGGGGTCCAACTCTCTCCCTGGACTTGCAGTAGAGGCACTAGGGCACCCCCTGCCACTTCACTTAGGGGCCTCTGACCCCAGCAAGCTACCGATGGCTCCACCTCTATCCCTGCACTTGCATTAGAGGCCCTAGGGTGCCCCTTGGCCCTCCACCAAGGGGCCTCTGACAGCAGGAAGCTACCCAGGGGTTCACCTCTCTCCCTGGACTTGCAGTAGAGGCCTCAGGGTGCTCCCTGGCCCTCCACCTATTGCCTTTGACCTCAGCAAGCTACCCAGGGGTTCCACCTCTCTCCCTGGACTTGCAGTAGAGGCCCCAGGCTGCCCCTGGCCCCCTACCTTGGGCCTTCTGACCTCATCAATCTACCCAGGGGTTCACCTCTCTCCCTGGACTTGCAGTAGAGGCCCTAGGGTGCCCTCTGGCCGTTCACCTAGGGGTTTCTGACCACAGCAAGCTACCCAGGGGTCCACCTCTCTCTCTGGACTTGCAGTAGAGGCCCCAGGGTGCCCCCTGGCCCTTCACCTAGGGGCCTCTGACCCCAGCAAGCTACCCAGGGCTCCACCTCTATCCCTGGACTTGCGGTATAGGCCCCAGGGTGCCCCCTTGCCCTCAACCTAGGGGACTCTGACCCCAGCAAGCTACACAGGGGTCAACCTCTCTCCCTGGACATGCAGTAGAGGCCCCAAAGTGCCCCCTGGCCCACCACCTTATGGCCTCTGACCCCAGCAAGCTACCCAGGGGTCCACCTCTCTCCCTGGACTTGCAGTAGAGGACATAGGGTGCCCCCTGGCCCTCCACCAAGGGGCCTCTGACAGCAGGAAGCTGCCCAGGGGTCCACCTCTCTCCCTGGACTTGCAGTACAGGCCCCAGGGTGACCACTGGCCCTCCTCCTAGAGGCCTCTGACCACAGCAAGCTACCCAGGGGTCCACCTCTCTCCCTGGACTTGCAGTAGAGGCCCCAGTGTGCTCCCTGGCCCTCCACCTATTGCCTATGACCCCAGCAAGCTACCCAGGGGTCCACCTCTCTCCCTGGACTTGCAGTAGAGGCCACAGGGTGCCCACTGGCCCTCCTCCTAGGGGCCTCTGACCCCAGCAAGCTACCCAGGGCTCCACCTCTCCCCCTGGACTTGCAGTAGAGGCCCCAGGGTGCCCCGTGGCCCTCAACCTAGGGGCCTCTGACCCCAGCAAGCTACCCAGGGGTCCACCTGTTTCCCTGGACTTGCAGTAGAGGCCCCAGGGTGCCCCCTGGCCCTCCAACTAGGGGCCTCTGACCCCAGCAAGCTACCCAGGGGTCCACCTCTCTCACTGGACTTTCAATAGAGGCCCCAGGGTGCCCCTTGGCCCCCCGCCTAGGGGCCTCTGACCCCAGCAAGCTACCCAGGGGTCCACCTGTTTCCCTGGACTTGCAGAAGAGGCCCCAGGGTGCCCCCTGGCCCTCAAACTAGGGGCCTCTGACCCCAGCAAGCTACCCAGGGGCCCACCTCTCTCACTGGACTTACAGTAGAGGCCCCAGGGTGCCCCTTGGCCCCCCTCCTAGGGGCCTCTGACCCCAGCAAGCTACCCAGGGGTCCACCTCTCTCCCTGGACTTGCAGTAGAGGCACTAGGTCACCCCCTGGCCCTTCACTTAGGGGCCTTTGACCCCAGCAAGCTACCCAGGGCTCCACCTCTATCCCTGGACTTGCGGTATAGGCCCCAGGGTGCCCCCTTGCCCTCAACCTAGGGGCCTCTGACCCCAGCAAGCTACATAGGGGTCAACCTCTCTCCCAGGACTTGCAGTAGAGGCCCCAAGGTGCCCCCTGGCCCTCCACCTTATGGCCTCTTACTCCAGCAAGCTACCCAGGGGTCCACCTCTCTCCCTGGACTTGCATTAGAGGCCCTAGGGTGCACCCTGGCCCTCCACCAAGGGGCCTCTGACAGCAGGAAGCTGCCCAGGGGTCCACTTCTCTCCCTGGACTTGCAGTACAGGCCCCAGGGTGCCCACTGACCCTCCTTCTAGGGGCCTCTGACCACAGCAAGCTACCCAGGGGTCCACCTCTCTCCCTGGACTTGCAATGGAGGCCCCAGGGTGCTCCCTTGCCCTCCACCTATTGCCTCTGACCCCAGCAAGCTACCCAGGGGTTCCACCTCTCTCCCTGGACTTGCAGTAGAGGCCCTAGGGTGCCCGCTGGCCCTTCACCTAGAGCCACTGACCCCAGCAAGCTACCCAGGGGTCCACCTCTCTCCCTGGACTTGCAGTAGAGGCCCTCTGGTGCCCCCTGGCCCTTCACCAAGGGGCCTCTGACAGCAGGAAGCTAGCCAGGGGATCCACCTCTCTTCCTGGACTTGCAGTAGAGGCCCTAGGGTCCCCCCTGGCCCTTCACCTAGGGGCCTCTGACCACAGCAAGCTACCCAGGGCTCCACCTCTCTCCCTGGACTTGCTGTAGAGGCCCCAGGGTGCTCCCTGGCCCTCCACCTATTGCCTCTGACCCCAGCAAGCTACCCAGAGATCCACCTCCCTTCCTGGACTTGCAGTAGAGGCCCTAGGGTCCCCCCTGGGCCTTCACCTAGGGGCCTCCGACCCCAGCAAGCTACCCAGGGGTCCACCTCTCTCCCTGGCCTTGCAGTAGAGGCACTAAGGAACCCCCTGGCCCTTCACTTAGGGGCCTCTGACCCCAGCAAGCTACCCAGGGCTCCACCTCTATCCCTGGACTTGCAGTATAGGGTTCAGGGTGCCCCCTTGCCCTCAACCTAGGGGCCTCTGACCCCAGCAAGCTACACAGGGGTCAACCTCTCTCCCTGGACATGCAGTGGAGGCCCCAAGGTGCCATCTGGCCCACCACCTTATGGCCTCTGACCCCAGCAAGCTAACCAGGGGTCCACCTCTCTCTCTGGACTTGCATTAGAGGCCCTAGGGTGCCCCCTGGCCCTCCACCAAGGGCCTCTGACAGCAGGAAGCTGCCCAGGGGTCCACCTCTCTCCCTGGACTTGAAGTACAGGCCCCAGGGTGACCACTGGCCCTCCTCCTAGGGGCCTCTGACCACAGCAAGCTACCCAGGGGTCCACCTCTCTCCTTGGACTTGCAGTAGAGGCCCCAGGGTGCTCCCTGGCCCTCCACCTATTGCCTATGACCCCAGCAAGCTACCTAGGGGTCCACCTCTCTCCCTGGACTTGCAGTAGAGGCCACAGGGTGCCCACTGGCCCTCCTCCTAGGGGCCTCTGACCCCAGCAAGCTACACAGGGGTCAACCTCTCTCCCTGGACTTGCAGTAGAGGCCCCAAGGTGCCCCCTGGCCCTCCACCTTATGGCCTCTGACCCCAGCAAGCTACCCAGGGGTCCACCTCTCTCCCTGGACTTGCATTAGAGGCCCTAGGGTGCCCCCTGGCCCTCCACCAAGGGGCCTCTGATAGCAGGAAGCTGCCCAGGGGTCCACTTCTCTCCCTGGACTTGCAGTACAGGCCCCAGGGTGCCCAATGACCCTCCTCCTAGGGGCCTATCACCAAAGCAAGCTACCCAGGGATCCAGCTCTCTCCCTGGACTTGCAGTGGAGGCCCCAGCGTGCTCCCTGGCCCTCCACCTATTGCCTCTGACCCCAGCAAGCTACCCAGGGGTTCCACTTCTCTCCCTGGACTTGCAGTAGAGGCCCTAGGGTGCCCCCTGGCCCTTCACCTAGATCCTCTGACCCCAGCAAGTTAACCAGGGGTCCACCTCTCTCTCTGGACTTGGAGTAGAGGCCCCAGGGTGCCCACTGGACCTCCACCTAGGGGCCTTTGACCCCAGCAAGCTACCCAGGGGTCCACCTCTCTCCCTGGACTTGCAGTAGAGGCCACAGGGTGCCCACTGGCCCTCTTCCTAGGGGCCTCTGACCCCAGCAAGCTACCCAGGGCTCCACCTCTCCCCCTGGACATGCAGTAGAGGCCCCTGGGTGCCCCGTGGCCCTCAACCTAGGGGCCTCTGACCCCAGCAAGCTACCCTGGGGTCCACCTCTCTCCCTGGACTTGCAGTAGAGGCCCCAGGGTGCCCCCTGGCCCTCCACCTAGGGGCCTCTGACCCCAGCAAGCTACACAGGGGTCCACCTCTCTCATTGGACTTGCAGTAGAGGCCACAGGGTGCCCCTGGCCCTCTTCCTAGGGGCCTCTGACCCCAGCAAGCTACCCAAGGGTCCACCTCTCTTCCTGGACTTAAAGTAGAGGCACTAGGGTGCCCCCTGGCCCTTCACCTAGGGGCCTCTGACCCCAGCAAGCTACCCAGGGGTCCACCTCTCTCCCTGGACTTCCAGTAGAGGCCCCAGGGTGCTCCCTGGCCCTCCACCTATTGCCTCTGACCCCAGCAAGCTACCCAGGGGTTCCACCTCTCTCCCTGGACTTGCAGTAGAGGCCCCAGGATGCCCTGGCCCTCCACCTAGGGCCTTCTGACCTCAGCAAGCTACCCAGGTGTTCACCTCTCTCTCTGGACTTGCAGTAGAGGCCCTAGGGTACCCCCTGTCCCTTCACCTAGGGGCCTCTGACCCCAGCAAGCTACCCAGGGGTGCACCTCTCTCCCTGGACTTGCAGTAGAGGCCACAGGGTGCCCACTGGCCCTCTTCCTAGGGGCCTCTGACCCCAGCAAGCTACCCAGGGCTCCACCTCTCTCCCTGGACTTGCAGTAGAGGCCCCAGGGTGCCCCGTGGCCATCAACCTAGGGGCCTCTGACCCCAGCAAGCTACCCAGGGGTCCACCTGTTTCCCTGGACTTGCAGTAGAGGCCCAAGGGTGCCCCCTGGCCCTCCAGCTAGGGGCCTCTGACCCCAGCAAGCTACCCAGGGGTCCACCTCTCTCACTGGACTAACAGTAGTGGCCCCAGGGTGCCCCTTGGCCCCCCTCCTAGGGGCCTCTGACCCCAGCAAGCTACCCAGGGCTCCACCTCTCTCCCTGGACTTGCAGTAGAGGCACTAGGGCACCCCCTGGCCCTTCACTTAGGGGCCTTTGACCCCAGCAAGCTACCCAGGGCTCCACCTCTATCCCTGGACTTGCGGTATAGGCCCCAGGGTGCCCCCTTGCCCTCAACCTAGGGGCCTCTGACCCCAGCAAGCTACATAGGGGTCAACCTCTCTCCCAGGACTTGCAGTAGAGGCCCCAAGGTGCCCCCTGGCCCTCCACCTTATGGCCTCTTACTCCAGCAAGCTACCCAGGGGTCCACCTCTCTCCCTGGACTTGCATTAGAGGCCCTAGGGTGCACCCTGGCCCTCCACCAAGGGGCCTCTGACAGCAGGAAGCTGCCCAGGGGTCCACTTCTCTCCCTGGACTTGCAGTACAGGCCCCAGGGTGCCCACTGACCCTCCTTCTAGGGGCCTCTGACCACAGCAAGCTACCCAGGGGTCCACCTCTCTCCCTGGACTTGCAATGGAGGCCCCAGGGTGCTCCCTTGCCCTCCACCTATTGCCTCTGACCCCAGCAAGCTACCCAGGGGTTCCACCTCTCTCCCTGGACTTGCAGTAGAGGCCCTAGGGTGCCCGCTGGCCCTTCACCTAGAGCCACTGACCCCAGCAAGCTACCCAGGGGTCCACCTCTCTCCCTGGACTTGCAGTAGAGGCCCTCTGGTGCCCCCTGGCCCTTCACCAAGGGGCCTCTGACAGCAGGAAGCTAGCCAGGGGATCCACCTCTCTTCCTGGACTTGCAGTAGAGGCCCTAGGGTCCCCCCTGGCCCTTCACCTAGGGGCCTCTGACCACAGCAAGCTACCCAGGGCTCCACCTCTCTCCCTGGACTTGCTGTAGAGGCCCCAGGGTGCTCCCTGGCCCTCCACCTATTGCCTCTGACCCCAGCAAGCTACCCAGAGATCCACCTCCCTTCCTGGACTTGCAGTAGAGGCCCTAGGGTCCCCCCTGGGCCTTCACCTAGGGGCCTCCGACCCCAGCAAGCTACCCAGGGGTCCACCTCTCTCCCTGGCCTTGCAGTAGAGGCACTAAGGAACCCCCTGGCCCTTCACTTAGGGGCCTCTGACCCCAGCAAGCTACCCAGGGCTCCACCTCTATCCCTGGACTTGCAGTATAGGGTTCAGGGTGCCCCCTTGCCCTCAACCTAGGGGCCTCTGACCCCAGCAAGCTACACAGGGGTCAACCTCTCTCCCTGGACATGCAGTGGAGGCCCCAAGGTGCCATCTGGCCCACCACCTTATGGCCTCTGACCCCAGCAAGCTAACCAGGGGTCCACCTCTCTCTCTGGACTTGCATTAGAGGCCCTAGGGTGCCCCCTGGCCCTCCACCAAGGGCCTCTGACAGCAGGAAGCTGCCCAGGGGTCCACCTCTCTCCCTGGACTTGAAGTACAGGCCCCAGGGTGACCACTGGCCCTCCTCCTAGGGGCCTCTGACCACAGCAAGCTACCCAGGGGTCCACCTCTCTCCTTGGACTTGCAGTAGAGGCCCCAGGGTGCTCCCTGGCCCTCCACCTATTGCCTATGACCCCAGCAAGCTACCTAGGGGTCCACCTCTCTCCCTGGACTTGCAGTAGAGGCCACAGGGTGCCCACTGGCCCTCCTCCTAGGGGCCTCTGACCCCAGCAAGCTACACAGGGGTCAACCTCTCTCCCTGGACTTGCAGTAGAGGCCCCAAGGTGCCCCCTGGCCCTCCACCTTATGGCCTCTGACCCCAGCAAGCTACCCAGGGGTCCACCTCTCTCCCTGGACTTGCATTAGAGGCCCTAGGGTGCCCCCTGGCCCTCCACCAAGGGGCCTCTGATAGCAGGAAGCTGCCCAGGGGTCCACTTCTCTCCCTGGACTTGCAGTACAGGCCCCAGGGTGCCCAATGACCCTCCTCCTAGGGGCCTATCACCAAAGCAAGCTACCCAGGGATCCAGCTCTCTCCCTGGACTTGCAGTGGAGGCCCCAGCGTGCTCCCTGGCCCTCCACCTATTGCCTCTGACCCCAGCAAGCTACCCAGGGGTTCCACTTCTCTCCCTGGACTTGCAGTAGAGGCCCTAGGGTGCCCCCTGGCCCTTCACCTAGATCCTCTGACCCCAGCAAGTTAACCAGGGGTCCACCTCTCTCTCTGGACTTGGAGTAGAGGCCCCAGGGTGCCCACTGGACCTCCACCTAGGGGCCTTTGACCCCAGCAAGCTACCCAGGGGTCCACCTCTCTCCCTGGACTTGCAGTAGAGGCCACAGGGTGCCCACTGGCCCTCTTCCTAGGGGCCTCTGACCCCAGCAAGCTACCCAGGGCTCCACCTCTCCCCCTGGACATGCAGTAGAGGCCCCTGGGTGCCCCGTGGCCCTCAACCTAGGGGCCTCTGACCCCAGCAAGCTACCCTGGGGTCCACCTCTCTCCCTGGACTTGCAGTAGAGGCCCCAGGGTGCCCCCTGGCCCTCCACCTAGGGGCCTCTGACCCCAGCAAGCTACACAGGGGTCCACCTCTCTCATTGGACTTGCAGTAGAGGCCACAGGGTGCCCCTGGCCCTCTTCCTAGGGGCCTCTGACCCCAGCAAGCTACCCAAGGGTCCACCTCTCTTCCTGGACTTAAAGTAGAGGCACTAGGGTGCCCCCTGGCCCTTCACCTAGGGGCCTCTGACCCCAGCAAGCTACCCAGGGGTCCACCTCTCTCCCTGGACTTCCAGTAGAGGCCCCAGGGTGCTCCCTGGCCCTCCACCTATTGCCTCTGACCCCAGCAAGCTACCCAGGGGTTCCACCTCTCTCCCTGGACTTGCAGTAGAGGCCCCAGGATGCCCTGGCCCTCCACCTAGGGCCTTCTGACCTCAGCAAGCTACCCAGGTGTTCACCTCTCTCTCTGGACTTGCAGTAGAGGCCCTAGGGTACCCCCTGTCCCTTCACCTAGGGGCCTCTGACCCCAGCAAGCTACCCAGGGGTGCACCTCTCTCCCTGGACTTGCAGTAGAGGCCACAGGGTGCCCACTGGCCCTCTTCCTAGGGGCCTCTGACCCCAGCAAGCTACCCAGGGCTCCACCTCTCTCCCTGGACTTGCAGTAGAGGCCCCAGGGTGCCCCGTGGCCATCAACCTAGGGGCCTCTGACCCCAGCAAGCTACCCAGGGGTCCACCTGTTTCCCTGGACTTGCAGTAGAGGCCCAAGGGTGCCCCCTGGCCCTCCAGCTAGGGGCCTCTGACCCCAGCAAGCTACCCAGGGGTCCACCTCTCTCACTGGACTAACAGTAGTGGCCCCAGGGTGCCCCTTGGCCCCCCTCCTAGGGGCCTCTGACCCCAGCAAGCTACCCAGGGCTCCACCTCTCTCCCTGGACTTGCAGTAGAGGCACTAGGGCACCCCCTGGCCCTTCACTTAGGGGCCTTTGACCCCAGCAAGCTACCCAGGGCTCCACCTCTATCCCTGGACTTGCGGTATAGGCCCCAGGGTGCCCCCTTGCCCTCAACCTACGGCCCTCTGGCCCCAGCAAGCTACACAGGGGTCAACCTCTCTCCCTGGACTTGCAGTAGAGGCCCCAAGGTGCCCCCTGGCCCTCCACCTTATGGCCTCTGACCCCAGCAAGCTACACAGGGGTCAACTTCTCTCCCTGGACTTGCATTAGAGGCCCTAGGGTGTCCCCTGTCCCTCCACCAAGGGGCCTCTGACAGCAGGAAGCTGCCCAGGGGTCCACTTCTCTCCCTGGACTTGCAGTACAGGCCCAAGGGTGCCCACTGACCCTCCTCCTGGGGGCCTCTGACCACAGCAAGCTACCCAGGGGTCCACCTCTCTCCCTGGACTTGCAGTGGAGAACCCAGGGTGCTCCCTGGCCCTCCACCTATTGCCTCTGACCCCAGCAAGCTACCCAGGGGTTCCACCTCTCTCCCTGGACTTGCAGTAGAGGCCCCAGGGTGCCCCTGGCCCTCCACCTAGGGCCTTCTGACCTCAGCAAGCTACCCAGGGGTTCACCTCTCTCCCTGGACTTGCAGCAGAGGCACTAGGGCACCCCCTGGCCCTTCACTTAGGGGCCTTTGACCCCAGCAAGCTACCCAGGGCTCCACCTCTATCCCTGGACTTGCGGTATAGGCCCCAAGGTGCCCCTTTGCCCTCAACCTAGGGGCCTCTGACCCCAGCAAGCTACACAGGGGTCAACCTCTCTCCCTGGACTTGCATTAGAGGCCCTAGGGTGCCCCCTGGCCCTCCACCAAGGGGCCTCTGACAGCAGGAAGCTGCCCAGGGGTTCACCTCTCTCCCTGGACTTGCAGCAGAGGCACTAGGGCACCCCCTGGCCCTTCACTTAGGGGCCTTTGACCCCAGCAAGTTACCCAGGGGTCCACCTCTCTCTCTGGACTTGCAGTAAAGGCCCCAGGGTGCCCCCTGGCCCTCCACGTAGGGGCCTCTGACCCTAGCAAGCTACCCAGGGGTCCACCTCTCTCCCTTGACTTGCAGTAGAGGCCACAGGGTGCCCACTGGCCCTCTTCCTAGGGGCATCTGACCCCAGCATGCTACCCAGGGCTCCACCTCTCCCCCTGGACTTGCAGTAGAGGCCCCAGGGTGCCCCGTGGCCCTCTACCTAGGGGCCTCTGACCCCAGCAAGCTACCCTGGGGTCCACCTCTCTCCCTGGACTTGCAGTAGAGGCCCCAGGGTGCCCCCTGGCCCTCCACCTAGGGCCTTCTGACCCCAGCAAGCTAACTAGGAGTCCACCTCTCTACCTGGACTTTGAGTGGATTTCCCAGGGTGCTCCCTGGCCCTCCACCTATTGCCTCTGACCCCAGCAAGCTACCCAGGGGTTCCACCTCTCTCCCTGGACTTGCAGTAGAGGCCCCAGGGTGCCCCTGGCCCTCCACCTAGGGCCTTCTGAACTCAGCAAGCTACCCAGGGGTTTACCTCTCTCTCCCTGGACTTGCAGTAGAGGCCCTAGGGTGCCCGCTGGCCCTTCACCTAGAGCCTCTGACCCCAGCAAGTTACCCAGGGGTCCACATTTCTCTCTGGACTTGCAGTAAAGGCCACAGGGTGCCCCCTGGCGCTCCACCTAGGGGCCTCTGACCCCAGCAAGCTACCCAGGGGTCCACCTCTCTCCCTTGACTAGCAGTATAGGCCACAGGGTGCCCACTGGCCCTCTTCCTAGGGGCCTCTGACCCCAGCAAGCTACCCAGGGCTCCACCTCTCCCCCTGGAGTTGCAGTAGAGGCCCCAGGGTGCCCCGTGGCCCTCTACCTGGGGGCCTCTGACCCCAGCAAGCTACCCTGGGGTCCACCTCTCTCCCTGGACTTGCAGTAGAGGCCCCAGGGTGCCCCCTGGCCCTCCACGTAGGGGCCTCTGACCCCAGCAAGCTACCTAGGAGTCCACCTCTCTACCTGGACTAGCAGTAGAGGCCACAGGGTGCCCCCTGGCCCTCCTCCTAGGGGCCTCTGACCCCAGCAAGCTACCCAAGGGTCCACCTCTCTTCCTGGACTTGAAGTAGAGGCACTAGGGTGCCCCCTGGCCCTTCACCTAGGGGCCTCTGACCCCAGCAAGCTACCCAGGGGTCGACCTCTCTCCCTGAACTTGCAGTAGAGGCCCCAGGCTGTCCCCTCGCCCTCCACCTAGGGGCCTCTGACCCCAGCAAGCTACCCAGGGGTCCACCTCTCTCCCTGGACTGGCAGTAGAGGCCCCAAGGTGCCCCCTGGCCCTCCACCTTATGGCCTCTGACCCCAGCAAGCTACCCAGGGGTCCACCTCTCTCCCTGGACTTGCAGTAGAGGCCCTAGGGTGCCCCTTGGCCCTCCATCTAGTGGGCATCTGACCCCAGCAAGCTACCCAGGGGTCCACCTCTCTCCCTGACCTTGCAGTATAGGCCCCAGGGTGCCCCCTTGCCCTCCACCTAGGGGACTCTGACAGCAGGAAGTTTCCCAGGGGTCCAACTCTTTCCCTGGACTTGCAGTAGAAGCCCCAGCGTGCCCGCTGGCCCTCCACCTAGGGGCCTCTTACCCCAGCTAGCTTCTCAGGGGTCCACATCTCTCCCTGGACTTGCAGTAGAGGCTCTAGGGTGCCCCCTGGCCCTCCATCTAGGGGCGTCTGACCCCAACAAGCAACCCATGGATCCAGCTCTATCTCTGGACTTGCAGTATAGGCCCCAGGGTGCCCCTTTGCCCTCCACCTGTGGGCCTCTGACCCTAGCAAGCTACCCAGGGGTCCACCTCTCTCCCTGGACTTGCAGTATAGGCCCCAGGGTGCCCCCTTGCCCTCCACCTAGGGGACTCTGACAGCAGGAAGCTTCCCAGGGGTCCACCTCTTTCCCTGGACTTGCAGTAGAGAACCCAGCGTGCCAGCTGGCCCTCTACCTAGGGGCCTCTTACCCCAGCTAGCTTCTCAGGGGTTCACCTCTATCCCTGGACTTGCAGTAGAGGCCCCAGCGTGCCCGCTGGCCCTCTACCTAGGGGCCTCTTACCCCAGCTAGCTTCTCAGGGGTCCACCTCTCTCCCTGGACTTGCAGTAGAGGCCCTAGGGTGCCCCCTGGCCCTCCATCTAGGGGTGTCTGACCCCCTCAAGCAACTCAGGGATCCAGCTCTCTCTCTGGACTTGCAGTAGAGGCCCCAGGGTGCCTCGTGGCCCTCAAACTAGGGGCCTCTCACCCCAGCAAGCTACCCAGGGGTCCACCTCTCTCCCTGGCCTTGCAGCAGAGGCACTAGGGTGCCCCCTGGCCCTTCACCTAGGGGACTCTGACCCCAGCAAGCTACCCAGGGGTCCACCTCTCTCCCTGGACTTGCAGTAGAGGCACTAGGGCACCCCCTGGCCCTTCTTTTAGGGGCCTTTGACCGCAGCAAGCTACCCAGGGCTCCACCTCTATCCCTGGACTTGCGGTATAGGCCCCAGGGTGCCCCCTTGCCCTCAACCTAGGGGCCTCTGACCCCAGCAAGCTACATAGGGGTCAACCTCTCTCCCAGGACTTGCAGTAGAGGCCCCAAGGTGCCCCCTGGCCCTCCACCTTATGGCCTCTTACTCCAGCAAGCTACCTAGGGGTCCACCTCTCTCCCTGGACTTGCATTAGAGGCCCTAGGGTGCACCCTGGCCCTCCACCAAGGGGCCTCTGACAGCAGGAAGCTGCCCAGGGGTCCACTTCTCTCCCTGGACTTGCAGTACAGGCCCCAGGGTGCCCACTGACCCTCCTTCTAGGGGCCTCTGACCACAGCAAGCTACCCAGGGGTCCACCTCTCTCCCTGGACTTGCAATGGAGGCCCCAGGGTGCTCCCTTGCCCTCCACCTATTGCCTCTGACCCCAGCAAGCTACCCAGGGGTTCCACCTCTCTCCCTGGACTTGCAGTAGAGGCCCTAGGGTGCCCGCTGGCCCTTCACCTAGAGCCACTGACCCCAGCAAGCTACACAGGGGTCCACCTCTCTCCCTGGACTTGCAGTAGAGGCCCTCTGGTGCCCCCTGGCCCTTCACCAAGGGGCCTCTGACAGCAGGAAGCTAGCCAGGGGATCCACCTCTCTTCCTGGACTTGCAGTAGAGGCCCTAGGGTTCCCCCTGGCCCTTCACCTAGGGGCCTCTGACCACAGCAAGCTACCCAGGGCTCCACCTCTCTCCTTGGACTTGCTGTAGAGGCCCCAGGGTGCTCCCTGGCCCTCCACCTATTGCCTCTGACCCCAGCAAGCTACCCAGAGATCCACCTCTCTTCCTGGACTTGCAGTAGAGGCCCTAGGGTCCCCCCTGGGCCTTCACCTAGGGGCCTCCGACCCCAGCAAGCTACCCAGGGGTCCACCTCTCTCCCTGGACTTGCAGTAGAGGCACTAAGGAACCCACTGGCCCTCCACCTAGGGCCTTCTGACCTCAGCAAGCTACCCAGGGGTTCACCTCTCTCCCTGGACTTGCAGTAGAGGCCCTAGGGTGCCCCCTGGCCCTTCACCTAGGGGCCTCTGACCCCAGCAAGCTACCCAGGGGTCCACCTCTCTCTCTGGACTTGCAGTAGAGGCCCCAGGGTGCCCCGTGAACCTCAACCTAGGGGCCTCTGACCCCAGCAAGCTACCCAGGGGTCCACCTCTCTTCCTGGACTTGAAGTAGAGGCACTAGGGTGCCCCTTTACCCTTCACCTAGGGGCCTGTGACCACAGCAAGCTACCTAGGGGTCCACCTCTCTTCCTGGACTTGCAGTAGAGGCCACAGGGTGCCCCCTGGCCCTCCTACTAGGGGCCTCTGACCCCAGCAAGCTACCCAGGGGTCCACCTCTCTTCCTGGACTTGAAGTAGAGGCACTAGGGTGCCCCTTTGCCCTCCACCTAGGGGCCTGTGACCACAACAAGCTTTCCAAGGGTCCACCTCTCTCCCTGGACTTGCAGTATAGGGCCCAGGGTGCCCCCTGGCTCACCACCCAGGGGCCTCTGACCCTAGCAAGCTACCCAGGGGTATACCTCTCTCCCTGGACTTGCAGTATAGGCCCAAGAGTGCCCCCTCGCCCTCCACATAGGGGCCTCTGTCCCTATCAAGCTTCCCAGGGGTCCAACTCTCTCCCTGGACTTGCAGTAGAGGCACTAGGGCACCCCCTGCCACTTCACTTAGGGGCCTCTGACCCCAGCAAGCTACCGATGGCTCCACCTCTATCCCTGCACTTGCATTAGAGGCCCTAGGGTGCCCCTTGGCCCTCCACCAAGGGGCCTCTGACAGCAGGAAGCTACCCAGGGGTCCACCTCTCTCCCTGGACTTGCAGTAGAGGCCTCAGGGTGCTCCCTGGCCCTCCACCTATTGCCTTTGACCTCAGCAAGCTACCCAGGGGTTCCACCTCTCTCCCTGGACTTGCAGTAGAGGCCCCAGGCTGCCCCTGGCCCCCTACCTTGGGCCTTCTGACCTCATCAATCTACCCAGGGGTTCACCTCTCTCCCTGGACTTGCAGTAGAGGCCCTAGGGTGCCCTCTGGCCGTTCACCTAGGGGTTTCTGACCACAGCAAGCTACCCAGGGGTCCACCTCTCTCTCTGGACTTGCAGTAGAGGCCCCAGGGTGCCCCCTGGCCCTTCACCTAGGGGCCTCTGACCCCAGCAAGCTACCCAGGGCTCCACCTCTATCCCTGGACTTGCGGTATAGGCCCCAGGGTGCCCCCTTGCCCTCAACCTAGGGGACTCTGACCCCAGCAAGCTACACAGGGGTCAACCTCTCTCCCTGGACATGCAGTAGAGGCCCCAAGGTGCCCCCTGGCCCACCACCTTATGGCCTCTGACCCCAGCAAGCTACCCAGGGGTCCACCTCTCTCCCTGGACTTGCAGTAGAGGACATAGGGTGCCCCCTGGCCCTCCACCAAGGGGCCTCTGACAGCAGGAAGCTGCCCAGGGGTCCACCTCTCTCCCTGGACTTGCAGTACAGGCCCCAGGGTGACCACTGGCCCTCCTCCTAGAGGCCTCTGACCACAGCAAGCTACCCAGGGGTCCACCTCTCTCCCTGGACTTGCAGTAGAGGCCCCAGTGTGCTCCCTGGCCCTCCACCTATTGCCTATGACCCCAGCAAGCTACCCAGGGGTCCACCTCTCTCCCTGGACTTGCAGTAGAGGCCACAGGGTGCCCACTGGCCCTCCTCCTAGGGGCCTCTGACCCCAGCAAGCTACCCAGGGCTCCACCTCTCCCCCTGGACTTGCAGTAGAGGCCCCAGGGTGCCCCGTGGCCCTCAACCTAGGGGCCTCTGACCCCAGCAAGCTACCCAGGGGTCCACCTGTTTCCCTGGACTTGCAGTAGAGGCCCCAGGGTGCCCCCTGGCCCTCCAACTAGGGGCCTCTGACCCCAGCAAGCTACCCAGGGGTCCACCTCTCTCACTGGACTTTCAATAGAGGCCCCAGGGTGCCCCTTGGCCCCCCGCCTAGGGGCCTCTGACCCCAGCAAGCTACCCAGGGGTCCACCTGTTTCCCTGGACTTGCAGAAGAGGCCCAAGGGTGCCCCCTGGCCCTCAAACTAGGGGCCTCTGACCCCAGCAAGCTACCCAGGGGCCCACCTCTCTCACTGGACTTACAGTAGAGGCCCCAGGGTGCCCCTTGGCCCCCCTCCTAGGGGCCTCTGACCCCAGCAAGCTACCCAGGGGTCCACCTCTCTCCCTGGACTTGCAGTAGAGGCACTAGGTCACCCCCTGGCCCTTCACTTAGGGGCCTTTGACCCCAGCAAGCTACCCAGGGCTCCACCTCTATCCCTGGACTTGCGGTATAGGCCCCAGGGTGCCCCCTTGCCCTCAACCTAGGGGCCTCTGACCCCAGCAAGCTACATAGGGGTCAACTTCTCTCCCAGGACTTGCAGTAGAGGCCCCAAGGTGCCCCCTGGCCCTCCACCTTATGGCCTCTTACTCCAGCAAGCTACCCAGGGGTCCACCTCTCTCCCTGAACTTGCATTAGAGGCCCTAGGGTGCACCCTGGCCCTCCACCATGGGGCCTCTGACAGCAGGAAGCTGCCCAGGGGTCCACCTCTCTCCCTGGACTTGCAGTACAGGCCCCAGGGTGCCCACTGACCCTCCTTCTAGGGGCCTCTGACCACAGCAAGCTACCCAGGGGTCCACCTCTCTCCCTGGACTTGCAATGGAGGCCCCAGGGTGCTCCCTTGCCCTCCACCTATTGCCTCTGACCCCAGCAAGCTACCCAGGGGTTCCACCTCTCTCCCTGGACTTGCAGTAGAGGCCCTAGGGTGCCCGCTGGCCCTTCACCTAGAGCCACTGACCCCAGCAAGCTACCCAGGGGTCCACCTTTCTCCCTGGACTTGCAGTAGAGGCCCTCTGGTGCCCCCTGGCCCTTCACCAAGGGGCCTCTGACAGCAGGAAGCTAGCCAGGGGATCCACCTCTCTTCCTGGACTTGCAGTAGAGGCCCTAGGGTCCCCCCTGGCCCTTCACCTAGGGGCCTCTGACCACAGCAAGCTACCCAGTACTCCACCTCTCTCCCTGGACTTGCTGTAGAGGCCCCAGGGTGCTCCCTGGCCCTCCACCTATTGCCTCTGACCCCAGCAAGCTACCCAGAGATCCACCTCCCTTCCTGGACTTGCAGTAGAGGCCCTAGGGTCCCCCCTGGGCCTTCACCTAGGGGCCTCCGACCCCAGCAAGCTACCCAGGGGTCCACCTCTCTCCCTGGCCTTGCAGTAGAGGCACTAAGGAACCCCCTGGCCCTTCACTTAGGGGCCTCTGACCCCAGCAAGCTACCCAGGGCTCCACCTCTATCCCTGGACTTGCAGTATAGGGTTCAGGGTGCCCCCTTGCCCTCAACCTAGGGGCCTCTGACCCCAGCAAGCTACACAGGGGTCAACCTCTCTCCCTGGACATGCAGTGGAGGCCCCAAGGTGCCATCTGGCCCACCACCTTATGGCCTCTGACCCCAGCAAGCTAACCAGGGGTCCACCTCTCTCTCTGGACTTGCATTAGAGGCCCTAGGGTGCCCCCTGGCCCTCCACCAAGGGCCTCTGACAGCAGGAAGCTGCCCAGGGGTCCACCTCTCTCCCTGGACTTGAAGTACAGGCCCCAGGGTGACCACTGGCCCTCCTCCTAGGGGCCTCTGACCACAGCAAGCTACCCAGGGGTCCACCTCTCTCCTTGGACTTGCAGTAGAGGCCCCAGGGTGCTCCCTGGCCCTCCACCTATTGCCTATGACCCCAGCAAGCTACCTAGGGGTCCACCTCTCTCCCTGGACTTGCAGTAGAGGCCACAGGGTGCCCACTGGCCCTCCTCCTAGGGGCCTCTGACCCCAGCAAGCTACCCAGGGCTCCACCTCTCCCCCTGGACTTGCAGTAGAGGCCCCAGGGTGCCCCGTGGCCCTCAACCTAGGGGCCTCTGACCCCAGCAAGCTACCCAGGGGTCCACCTGTTTCCCTGGACTTGCAGTAGAGGCCCCAGGGTGCCCCCTGGCCCTCCAACTAGGGGCCTCTGACCCCAGCAAGCTACCCAGGGGTCCACCTCTCTCACTGGACTTGCAGTAGAGGCCCCAGGGTGCCCCTTGGCCCCCCTTCTAGGGGCCTCTGACTCCAGCAAGCTACCCAGGGGTCCACCTCTCTCCCTGGACTTGCAGTAGAGGCACTAGGGCACCCCCTGGCCCTTCACTTAGGGGCCTCTGACCCCAGCAAGCTACCCAGGGCTCCACCTCTATCCCTGGACTTGCGGTATAGGCCCCAGGGTGCCCCCTGGCCCTCCACCTAGGGGCCTCTGACCCCAGCAAGCTACACAGGGGTCAACCTCTCTCCCTGGACTTGCAGTAGAGGCCCCAAGGTGCCCCCTGGCCCTCCACCTTATGGCCTCTGACCCCAGCAAGCTACCCAGGGGTCCACCTCTCTCCCTGGACTTGCATTAGAGGCCCTAGGGTGCCCCCTGGCCCTCCACCAAGGGGCCTCTGATAGCAGGAAGCTGCCCAGGGGTCCACTTCTCTCCCTGGACTTGCAGTACAGGCCCCAGGGTGCCCAATGACCCTCCTCCTAGGGGCCTATCACCAAAGCAAGCTACCCAGGGATCCAGCTCTCTCCCTGGACTTGCAGTGGAGGCCCCAGCGTGCTCCCTGGCCCTCCAACCTATTGCCTCTGACCCCAGCAAGCTACCCAGGGGTTCCACTTCTCTCCCTGGACTTGCAGTAGAGGCCCTAGGGTGCCCCCTGGCCCTTCACCTAGATCCTCTGACCCCAGCAAGTTACCCAGGGGTCCACCTCTCTCTCTGGACTTGGAGTAGAGGCCCCAGGGTGCCCACTGGACCTCCACCTAGGGGCCTTTGACCCCAGCAAGCTACCCAGGGGTCCACCTCTCTCCCTGGACTTGCAGTAGAGGCCACAGGGTGCCCACTGGCCCTCTTCCTAGGGGCCTCTGACCCCAGCAAGCTACCCAGGGCTCCACCTCTCCCCCTGGACATGCAGTAGAGGCCCCTGGGTGCCCCGTGGCCCTCAACCTAGGGGCCTCTGACCCCAGCAAGCTACCCTGGGGTCCACCTCTCTCCCTGGACTTGCAGTAGAGGCCCCAGGGTGCCCCCTGGCCCTCCACCTAGGGGCCTCTGACCCCAGCAAGCTACACAGGGGTCCACCTCTCTCATTGGACTTGCAGTAGAGGCCACAGGGTGCCCCTGGCCCTCTTCCTAGGGGCCTCTGACCCCAGCAAGCTACCCAAGGGTCCACCTCTCTTCCTGGACTTGAAGTAGAGGCACTAGGGTGCCCCCTGGCCCTTCACCTAGGGGCCTCTGACCCCAGCAAGCTACCCAGGGGTCCACCTCTCTCCCTGGACTTCCAGTAGAGGCCCCAGGGTGCTCCCTGGCCCTCCACCTATTGCCTCTGACCCCAGCAAGCTACCCAGGGGTTCCACCTCTCTCCCTGGACTTGCAGTAGAGGCCCCAGGATGCCCTGGCCCTCCACCTAGGGCCTTCTGACCTCAGCAAGCTACCCAGGTGTTCACCTCTCTCTCTGGACTTGCAGTAGAGGCCCTAGGGTGCCCCCTGTCCCTTCACCTAGGGGCCTCTGACCCCAGCAAGCTACCCAGGGGTGCACCTCTCTCCCTGGACTTGCAGTAGAGGCCACAGGGTGCCCACTGGCCCTCTTCCTAGGGGCCTCTGACCCCAGCAAGCTACCCAGGGCTCCACCTCTCTCCCTGGACTTGCAGTAGAGGCCCCAGGGTGCCCCGTGGCCATCAACCTAGGGGCCTCTGACCCCAGCAAGCTACCCAGGGGTCCACCTGTTTCCCTGGACTTGCAGTAGAGGCCCAAGGGTGCCCCCTGGCCCTCCAACTAGGGGCCTCTGACCCCAGCAAGCTACCCAGGGGTCCACCTCTCTCACTGGACTAACAGTAGTGGCCCCAGGGTGCCCCTTGGCCCCCCTCCTAGGGGCCTCTGACCCCAGCAAGCTACCCAGGGCTCCACCTCTCTCCCTGGACTTGCAGTAGAGGCACTAGGGCACCCCCTGGCCCTTCACTTAGGGGCCTTTGACCCCAGCAAGCTACCCAGGGCTCCACCTCTATCCCTGGACTTGCGGTATAGGCCCCAGGGTGCCCCCTTGCCCTCAACCTACGGCCCTCTGGCCCCAGCAAGCTACACAGGGGTCAACCTCTCTCCCTGGACTTGCAGTAGAGGCCCCAAGGTGCCCCCTGGCCCTCCACCTTATGGCCTCTGACCCCAGCAAGCTACACAGGGGTCAACTTCTCTCCCTGGACTTGCATTAGAGGCCCTAGGGTGTCCCCTGTCCCTCCACCAAGGGGCCTCTGACAGCAGGAAGCTGCCCAGGGGTCCACTTCTCTCCCTGGACTTGCAGTACAGGCCCAAGGGTGCCCACTGACCCTCCTCCTGGGGGCCTCTGACCACAGCAAGCTACCCAGGGGTCCACCTCTCTCCCTGGACTTGCAGTGGAGAACCCAGGGTGCTCCCTGGCCCTCCACCTATTGCCTCTGACCCCAGCAAGCTACCCAGGGGTTCCACCTCTCTCCCTGGACTTGCAGTAGAGGCCCCAGGGTGCCCCTGGCCCTCCACCTAGGGCCTTCTGACCTCAGCAAGCTACCCAGGGGTTCACCTCTCTCCCTGGACTTGCAGCAGAGGCACTAGGGCACCCCCTGGCCCTTCACTTAGGGGCCTTTGACCCCAGCAAGCTACCCAGGGCTCCACCTCTATCCCTGGACTTGCGGTATAGGCCCCAAGGTGCCCCTTTGCCCTCAACCTAGGGGCCTCTGACCCCAGCAAGCTACACAGGGGTCAACCTCTCTCCCTGGACTTGCATTAGAGGCCCTAGGGTGCCCCCTGGCCCTCCACCAAGGGGCCTCTGACAGCAGGAAGCTGCCCAGGGGTTCACCTCTCTCCCTGGACTTGCAGCAGAGGCACTAGGGCACCCCCTGGCCCTTCACTTAGGGGCCTTTGACCCCAGCAAGTTACCCAGGGGTCCACCTCTCTCTCTGGACTTGCAGTAAAGGCCCCAGGGTGCCCCCTGGCCCTCCACCTAGGGGCCTCTGACCCTAGCAAGCTACCCAGGGGTCCACCTCTCTCCCTTGACTTGCAGTAGAGGCCACAGGGTGCCCACTGGCCCTCTTCCTAGGGGCATCTGACCCCAGCATGCTACCCAGGGCTCCACCTCTCCCCCTGGACTTGCAGTAGAGGCCCCAGGGTGCCCCGTGGCCCTCTACCTAGGGGCCTCTGACCCCAGCAAGCTACCCTGGGGTCCACCTCTCTCCCTGGACTTGCAGTAGAGGCCCCAGGGTGCCCCCTGGCCCTCCACCTAGGGCCTTCTGACCCCAGCAAGCTAACTAGGAGTCCACCTCTCTACCTGGACTTTGAGTGGATTTCCCAGGGTGCTCCCTGGCCCTCCACCTATTGCCTCTGACCCCAGCAAGCTACCCAGGGGTTCCACCTCTCTCCCTGGACTTGCAGTAGAGGCCCCAGGGTGCCCCTGGCCCTCCACCTAGGGCCTTCTGAACTCAGCAAGCTACCCAGGGGTTTACCTCTCTCCCTGGACTTGCAGTAGAGGCCCTAGGGTGCCCGCTGGCCCTTCACCTAGAGCCTCTGACCCCAGCAAGTTACCCAGGGGTCCACATTTCTCTCTGGACTTGCAGTAAAGGCCACAGGGTGCCCCCTGGCACTCCACCTAGGGGCCTCTGACCCCAGCAAGCTACCCAGGGGTCCACCTCTCTCCCTTGACTAGCAGTATAGGCCACAGGGTGCCCACTGGCCCTCTTCCTAGGGGCCTCTGACCCCAGCAAGCTACCCAGGGCTCCACCTCTCCCCCTGGAGTTGCAGTAGAGGCCCCAGGGTGCCCCGTGGCCCTCTTCCTAGGGGCCTCTGACCCCAGCAAGCTACCCAAGGGTCCACCTCTCTTCCTGGACTTGAAGTAGAGGCACTAGGGTGCCCCCTGGCCCTCCACCTAGGGGCCTCTGACCCCAGCAAGCTACCCAGGGGTCCACCTCTCTCCCTGGACTTGCGTTAGAGGCCCTAGGGTGCCCCCTGGCCCTCCACTAAGGGGCCTCAGACAGCAGGAAGCTGCCCAGTGGTCCACCTCTCTCCCTGGACTTGCAGTAGAGGCCCCATGGTGCTCCCTGGCCCTCCACCTATTGCCTTTGACCCCAGCAAGCTACCCAGGGGTTCCACCTCTCTTCCTGGACTTGTAGTAGAGGCCCCAGGGTGCCCTTGACCCTCCACCTAGGGCCTTCTGACCTCAGCAAGCTACCCAGGTTTTCACCTCTCTCCCTGGACTTGCAGTAGAGGGCCTAGGGTTTCCCCTGGCCCTACACCTAGGGGCCTCTGACTCCAGCAAGCTACCCAGGGGTCCACCTCTCTCTCTGGACTTGCAGTAGAGGCCCCAGGGTGCCCCCTGGCCCTCCACCTAGGGGCCTCTGACCCCAGCTAGCTACCCAGGGGTTCACCTCTCTCCCTGGACTTGCAGTAGAGGCCACAGGGTGCCCACTGGCCCTCCTCCTAGGGGCCTCTGACCCCAGCAAGCTACCCAGGGCTCCACCTCTCCCCCTGGACTTGCAATAGAGGCCCCAGGGTGCCCCCTGGCCCTCAACCTATGGGCCTCTGACCCCAGCAAGCTACCCAGGGGTCCACCTCACTCCCTGGACTTGCAGTAGAGGCCCCAGGGTGCCTCGTGGCCCTCAAACTAGGGGCCTCTCACCCCAGCAAGCTACCCAGGGGTCCACCTCTCTCCCTGGCCTTGCAGCAGAGGCCACAGGGTGCCCCCTGGCCCTCATCCTAGGGGCCTCAGACCCCAGCAAGCTACCCAGGGGTCCACCTCTCTTCCTGGACTTAAAGTAGAGGCACTAGGGTGCCCCCTGGCCCTTCACCTAGGGGACTCTGACCCCAGCAAGCTACCCAGGGGTCCACCTCTCTTACTGGACTTGCAGTTGAGGCCCCATGGTGTCCCCTGGCCCTCCACCTAGGGGCCTCTGACCCCAGCAAGCTACCCAGGGGTCCACCTCTCTCCCTGGACTTGCATTAGAGGCCCTAGGGTGCCCCCTGGCCCTCCACCAAGGGGCCTCAGACAGCAGGAAGCTGCCCAGTGGTCCACCTCTCTCCCTGGACTTGCAGTAGAGGCCCCATGGTGCTCCCTGGCCCTCCACCTATTGCCTTTGACCCCAGCAAGCTACCCAGGGGTTCCACCTCTCTTCCTGGACTTGTAGTAGAGGCCCCAGGGTGCCCCTGGCCCTCCACCTAGGGCCTTCTGACCTCAGCAAGCTACCCAGGTTTTCACCTCTCTCCCTGGACTTGCAGTAGAGGGCCTAGGGTTTCCCCTGGCCCTTCACCTAGGGGCCTCTGACTCCAGCAAGCTACCCAGGGGTCCACCTCTCTCTCTGGACTTGCAGTAGAGGCCCCAGGGTGCCCCCTGGCCCTCCACCTAGGGGCCTCTGACCCCAGCTAGCTACCCAGGGGTTCACCTCTCTCCCTGGACTTGCAGTAGAGGCCACAGGGTGCCCACTGGCCCTCCTCCTAGGGGAATCTGACCCCAGCAAGCTACCCAGGGCTCCACCTCTCCCCCTGGACTTGCAGTAGACGCCACAGGGTGCCCCGTGGCCCTCAACCTAGGGGCCTCTGACCCCAGCAAGCTACCCAGGGGTCCACCTCACTCCCTGGACTTGCAGTAGAGGCCCCAGGGTGCCCCCTGGCCCTCCACCTAGGAGCCTCTGACCCCAGCAAGCTACCTAGGGGTCCACCTCTCTCCCTGGACTTGCAGTAGAGGCCACAGGGTGCCCCCTGTCCCTCCTCCTAGGGGCCTCTGACCCCAGCAAGCTACCCAGGGGTCCACCTCTCTCCCTGGACTTGAAGTAGAGGCCACAGGGTGCCCCCTGTCCCTCCTCCTAGGGGCCTCTGACCCCAGCAAGCTACCCAGGGGTCCACCTCTCTTCCTGGACTTGAAGTAGAGGTACTAGGGTGCCCCCTGGCCCTTCACCTAGGGGCCTCTGACTCCAGCAAGCTACCCAGGGGTCCACCTCTCTCACTGGACTTGCAGTAGAGGCCCCAGGGTGTCCCCTGGCCCTCATCCTAGAGGCCTCTGACCCCAGCAAGCTTCCAAGGGGTTCACCTCTCTCCCTGGACTTGCAGTAGAGGCCCTAGGGTGCCCGCTGGCCCTCCACCTAGGGGCCTCTGACCCCAGCAAGCTGCCCAGGGGTCCACCTCTTTCCCTGGACTTGCAGTAGAGGCCCCAGGGTGCCCGCTGGCCCTCCACCTAGGGGCCTCTGACCCCAGCAAGCTTCTCATGGGACCACCTCTCTCCCTGGACTTGCAGTAGAGGCCCTAGGGTGCCCCCTGGACCTCCATCTAGGGGCGTCTGACCCCTTCAAGCAACCAAAGGATCCAGCTCTCTCCCTCGTCTTGCAGTATAGGCCCCAGGGTGCCCCCTTGCCCTCCACCTAGGGCCCTCTGACCCCAGCAAGCTACCCAGGGGTCCAGCTCTCTGTCTGGACTAGCATTATAGGCCCCGGGGTGCCCTTTTGCCCTCCACCTAGGGGCCTGTGACCACAGCAAGCTTCCCAGGGGTCCAACTCTCTCCTTGGACTTGCAGTATAGGCCCCAGGGTGCCCCCTGGCCCTCCACCCAGGGGCCTCTGACCCTAGCAAGCTACCCAGGGGTATATATCTCTCCCTGGACTTGCAGTATAGGCCCAAGTGTGCACCCTCGCCCTCCACATAGGGGCCTCTGTCCCTATCAAGCTTCCCAGGGGTCCACCTCTCCCCCTGGACTTGCAGTAGAGGCCCCTGGGTGCCCCCTTGCCCTCCACCCAGGTTCCTCTGATCCCAGCAAGCTACCCAGGGGTCCACCTCTCTCACTGGACTTGCAGTAGAGGCCCCAGGGTGCTCCCTGGCCCTCCACCTAGGGGCCTCTGACCCCAGCAAGCTACCCAGGGGTCCACCTCTCTCACGAGACTTGCAGTAGAGGCCCTAGGGTGCCCCCTGGCCCTTCAACTAGGGGCCTCTGACACCAGCAAGCTACCCAGGGGTCCACCTCTCTCACTGGACTTGCAGTAGAGGCCCCAGGGTGCCCCCTGGCCCTCCACTTAGGGGCCTCTGACCCCAGCAAGCTACTCAGGGGTCCACCTCTCTCCCAGGACTTGCAGTAGAGGCACTAAGGCACCCCCTGGCCCTTCACTTAGGGGCCTCTGACCCCAGCAAGCTACCCAGGGCTCCACTTCTAACCCTGGACTTGCGGTATAGGCCCCAGGGTGCCCCCTTGCCCTCAACCTAGGGGCCTCTGACCCCAGCAAGCTACACAGGGGTTAACCTCTCTCCCTATACATGCAGTAGAGGCCCCAAGTTGCCCCCTGGCCCTCCACCTTATGGCCTCTGACCCCAGCAAGCTACCCAGGGGTCCACCTCTCTCCCTGGACTTGCATTAGAGGCCCTAGGGTGCCCCCTGGCCCTCCACCAAGGGGCCTCTGACAGCAGGAAGCTGCCCAGGGGTCCACCTCTCTCCCTGGACTTGCAGTACAGGCCCCAGGGTGACCACTGGCCCTCCTCCTAGGGGCCTCTGACCACAGCAAGCTACCCATGGGTCCACCTCTCCCCCTTGACTTGCAGTAGAGGCCGCAGGGTGCCCCCTGGCCCTTTACCTAGGGGCCTCTGACCCCAGCAAGCTACCCAGGGGTCCACCTCTCTCCCTGAACTTGCAGTAGAGGCCCCAGGGTGTCCCCTCGCCCTCCACCTAGGGGCCTCTGACCACAGCAAGCTACCCAGGGGTCCACCTCTCTCCCTGGACTTGCAGTTGAGGCCCCAAGGTGCCCCCTGGCCCTCCACCTTTTGGCCTCTGACCCCAGCAAGCTACCCAGGGGTCCACCTCTCTCCCTGGACTTGCAGTAGAGGCCCCAAGGTGCCCCCTGGCCCTTCACCTTATGGCCTCTGACCCCAGCAAGCTACCCAGGGGTCCACCTCTCTCCCTGGACTTGCAGTAGAGGCCCTAGGGTGCCCCTTGGCCCTCCATCTAGTGGGCGTCTGACCCCAGCAAGCTACCCAGGGGTCCACCTCTCTCCCTGGACTTGCAGTATAGGCCCCAGGGTGCCCCCTTGCCCTCCACCTAGGGGACTCTGACAGCAGGACGTTTCCCAGGGGCCCACCTCTTTCCCTGGACTTGCAGTAGAGGCCCCAGCGTGCCCGCTGGCCCTCCACCTAGGGGCCTCTTACCCCAGCTAGTTTCTCAGGGGTCCACATCTCTCCCTGGACTTGCAGTAGAGGCCCTAGGGTGCCCCCTGGCCCTCCATCTAGGGGCGTCTGACCCCATCAAGCAACCCATGGATCCAGCTCTCTCTCTGGACTTGCAGTATAGACCCCAGGGTGCCCCTTTGCCCTCCACCTGTGGGCCTCTGACCCTAGCAAGCTACCTAGTTGTCCACCTCTCTCCCTGGACTTGCAGTATAGGCCCCAGGGTGACCCCTTGCCCTCCACCTAGGGGACTCTGACAGCAGGAAGCTTCCCAGTGGTCCACCTCTCTCCCTGGACTTGCAGTATAGGCCCCAGGGTGACCCCTTGCCCTCCACCTAGGGGCCTCTGACCACAGCAAGCTACCCAGGGGTCCAACTCTCTCCCTGGACTTGCAGTTGAGGCCCCAAGGTGCCCCCTGGCCCTCCACCTTTTGGCCTCTGGCCCCAGCAAGCTACCCAGGGGTCCACCTCTCTCACTGGACTTGAAGTAGAGGCACTAGGGTGCCCCCTGGCCCTTCGCCTAGGGGCCTCTGACCCCAGCAAGCTAGCCAGGGGTCCACCTCTCTCACTGGACTTGCAGTAGAGGCCCCAGGGTGCCCCCTGGCCCTCCACCTAGGGGCCTCTGACCCCAGCTAGCTACCCAGGGGTCCACCTCTCTCCCTGGACTTGCAGTAGAGGCCACAGGGTGCCCACTGGCCCTCCTCCTAGGGGCCTCTAACCCCAGCAAGCTACCCAGGGCTCCACCTCTCCCCCTGGACTTGCAGTAGAGGCCCCAGGGTGCCCCGTGGCCCTCAACTTAGGGGACTTTGACCCCAGCAAGCTACCCAGGGGTCCACCTCACTCCCTGGACTTGCAGTAGAGGCCCCAGGGTATCCCTGGCCCTCCACCTAGGAGCCTCTGACCCCAGCAAGCTACCTAGGGGTCCACCTCTCTCCCTGGACTTGCAGTAGAGGCCACTGGTTGCCCCCTGGCCCTCCTCCTAGGGGCCTCTGACCCCAGCAAGCTACCCAGGGGTCCACCTCTCTTCCTGGACTTGAAGTAGAGGCACTAGGGTGCCCCCTGGCCCTACACCTAGGGGCCTCTGACTCCAGCAAGCTACCGAGGGGTCCACCTCTCTCACTGGACTTGCAGTAGAGGCCCCAGGGTGTCCCCTGGCCCTCATCCAAGAGGCCTCTGACCCCAGCAAGCTTCCCAGGGGTCCACCTCTCTCCCTGGACTTGCAGTAGAGGCCCTAGGGTGCCCGCTGGCCCTCCACCTAGGGGCCTCTGACCCCAGCAAGCTGCCCAGGGGTCCACCTCTTTCCCTGGACTTGCAGTAGAGGCCCCAGGGTGCCCGCTGGCCCTCCACCTAGGGGCCTCTGACCCCAGCAAGCTGCTCATGGGTCCACCTCTCTCCCTGGACTTGCAGTAGAGGCCCTAGGGTGCCCCCTGGCCCTCCTTCTAGGGGCGTCTGACCCCTTCAAGCAACCAAAGGATCCAGCTCTCTCCCTCGTCTTGCAGTATAGGCCCCAGGGTGCCCCCTTGCCCTCCACCTAGGGCCCTCTGACCCCAGCAAGCTACCCAGGGGTCCAGCTCTCTGTCTGGACTAGCAGTATAGGCCCCAGGGTGCCCCTTTGCCCTCCACCTAGGGGCCTGTGACCACAGCAAGCTTCCCAGGGGTCCACCTCTCTCCCTGGACTTGCAGTATAGGCCCCAGGGTCCCCCCTGGCCCTCCACCCAGGGGCGTCTGACCCCAGCAAGCTACCCAGGGGTCCACCTCTCTCCCTGGACTTGCATTAGAGGCCCTAGGGTGCCCCCTGGCCCTCCACCAAGGGGCCTCAGACAGCAGGAAGCTGCCCAGTGGTCCACCTCTCTCCCTGGACTTGCAGTAGAGGCCCCATGGTGCTCCCTGGCCCTCCACCTATTGCCTTTGACCCCAGCAAGCTACCCAGGGGTTCCACCTCTCTTCCTGGACTTGTAGTAGAGGCCCCAGGGTGCCCCTGGCCCTCCACCTAGGGCCTTCTGACCTCAGCAAGCTACCCAGGTTTTCACCTCTCTCCCTGGACTTGCAGTAGAGGGCCTAGGGTTTCCCCTGGCCCTTCACCTAGGGGCCTCTGACTCCAGCAAGCTACCCAGGGGTCCACCTCTCTCTCTGGACTTGCAGTAGAGGCCCCAGGGTGCCCCCTGGCCCTCCACCTAGGGGCCTCTGACCCCAGCTAGCTACCCAGGGGTTCACCTCTCTCCCTGGACTTGCAGTAGAGGCCACAGGGTGCCCACTGGCCCTCCTCCTAGGGGCCTCTGACCCCAGCAAGCTACCCAGGGCTCCACCTCTCCCCCTGGACTTGCAGTAGAGGCCCCAGGGTGCCCCGTGGCCCTCAACCTAGGGGCCTCTGACCCCAGCAAGCTACCCAGGGGTCCACCTCACTCCCTGGACTTGCAGTGTAGGCCCCAGGGTGCCCCCTGGCCCTCCACCTAGGAGCCACTGACCCCAGCAAGCTACCTAGGGGTCCACCTCTCTCCCTGGACTTGCAGTAGAGGCCACAGGGTGCCCCCTGTCCCTCCTCCTAGGGGCCTCTGACCCCAGCAAGCTACCCAGGGGTCCACCTCTCTTCTTGGACTTGAAGTAGAGGTACTAGGGTGCCCCCTGGCCCTTCACCTAGGGGCCTCTGACTCCAGCAAGCTACCCAGGGGTCCACCTCTCTCACTGGACTTGCAGTAGAGGCCCCAGGGTGTCCCCTGGCCCTCATCCTAGAGGCCTCTGACCCCAGCAAGCTTCCAAGGGGTTCACCTCTCTCCCTGGACTTGCAGTAGAGGCCCTAGGGTGCCCGCTGGCCCTCCACCTAGGGGCCTCTGACCCCAGCAAGCTGCCCAGGGGTCCACCTCTTTCCCTGGACTTGCAGTAGAGGCCCCAGGGTGCCCGCTGGCCCTCCACCTAGGGGCCTCTGACCCCAGTAAGCTTCTCATGGGTCCACCTCTCTCCCTGGACTTGCAGTAGAGGCCCTAGGGTGCCCCCTGGACCTCCATCTAGGGGCGTCTGACCCCAGCAAGCTACCCAGGGGTCCACCTCTCTCCCTGAACTTGCAGTAGAGGCCCCAGGGTGTCCCCTCGCCCTCCACCTAGGGGCCTCTGACCACAGCAAGCTACCCAGGGGTCCAACTCTCTCCCTGGACTTGCAGTTGAGGCCCCAAGGTGCCCCCTGGCCCTTCACCTTTTGGCCTCTGACCCCAGCAAGCTTCCCAGGGGTCCACCTCTCTCCCTGGACTTGCAGTATAGGCCCCAGGGTCCCCCCTGGCCCTCCACCCAGGGGCCTCTGACCCTAGCAAGCTACCCAGGGGTATATATCTCTCCCTGGACTTGCAGTATAGGCCCAAGTGTGCCCCCTCGCCCTCCACATAGGAGCCTTTGTCCCTATCAAGCTTCCCAGGGGTCCACCTCTCCCCCTAGACTTGCAGTAGAGGGCCCTGGGTGCCCCCTTGCCCTCCACCCAGGTTCCTCTGATCCCAGCAAGCTACCCAGGGGTCCACCTCTCTCACTGGACTTGCAGTAGAGGCCCCAGGGTGCCCCCTGACCCTCCACCTAGGGGCCTCTGACCCCAGCGAGCTACCCAGGGGTCCACCTCTCTCCCTGGACTTTTAGTAGAGGCCACAGGGTGCCCCCTGGCCCTACTTCAAGGGGCCTCTGACCCCAGCAAGCTAGCCAGGGGTCCACCTCTCTCACTGGACTTGCAGTAGAGGCCCCAGGGTGTCCCCTGGCCCTCCACCTAGGGGCCTCTGACCCCAGCAAGCTACCCAGGGGTCCACCTCTCTCACTGGACTTGCAGTAGAGGCTCTAGGGTGCCCCCTGGCCCTACTTCTAGGGGCCTCTGACCCCAGCAAGCTACTCAGGGGTCCACCTCTCTCCCAGGACTTGCAGTAGAGGCACTAGGGCACCCCCTGGCCCTTCACTTAGGGGCCTCTGACCCTAGCAAGCTACCCAGGGCTCCACCTCTATCCCTGGACTTGCGGTATAGGCCCCAGGGTGCCCCCTTGCCCTCAACCTAGGGGCCTCTGACCCAAGCAAGCTACACAGTGGTCAACCTCTCTCCCTGGACATGCAGTAGAGGCCCCAAGGTGCCGCCTGGCCCTCCACATTATGGCCTCTGACCCCAGCAAGCTACCCAGGGGTCCACCTCTCTCCCTGGACTTGCATTAGAGGCCCTAGGGTGCCCCCTGGCCCTCCACCAAGGGGCCTCTGACAGCAGGAAGCTGCCCAGGGGTCCACCTCTCTCCCTGGACTTGCAGTACAGGCCCCAGGGTGACCACTGGCCCTCCTCCTAAGGGCCTCTGACCACAGCAAGCTACCCAGGGGTCCACCTCTCTCCCTGGACTTGCAGTAGAGGCCCCAGGGTGCTCCCTGGCCCTCCACCTATTGCCTTTGACCTCAGCAAGCTACCCAGGGGTTCCACCTCTCTCCCTGGACTTGCAGTAGAGGCCCCAGGGTGCCCCTGGCCCTCCACCAAGGGTCTTCTGACCTCAGCAATCTACCCAGGGGTTCACCTCTCTCCCTGGACTTGCAGTAGAGGCATAAGCGTGCCCCCTGGCCCTTCACCTAGGGGTCTCTGACCCCAGCAAGCTACCCAGGGGTCCACCTCTCTCTCTGGAAATGCAGTAGAGGCCCCAGGGTGCCCCCTGGCCCTCCACCTAGGGGCCTCTGACCCCAGCGAGCTACCAAGGGGTCCACCTCTCTCCCTGGACTTTTAGTAGAGGCCACAGGGTGCCCCCTGGCCCTACTTCTTGGGGCCTCTGACCCCAGCAAGCTACCCAGGGGTCCACCTCTCTCACTGGACTTGAAGTAGAGGCACTAGGGTGCCCCCTGGCCATTCGCCTAGGGGCCTCTGACCCCAGCAAGCTAGCCAGGGGTCCACCTCTCTCACTGGACTTGCAGTAGAGGCCCCAAGGTGCCCCCTGGCCCTCCACCTTTTGGCCTCTGACCCCAGCAAGCTACCCAGGGGTCCACCTCTCTCCCTGGACTTGCAGTAGAGGCCCTAGGGTGCCCCCTGGCCACCCACCAAGGGGCCACTGACAGCAGGAAGCTGCTCAGGGGTCCACCTCTTTCCCTGGACTTGCAGTAGAGGACCCAGGATGCCCGCTGGCCCTCCACCTAGGGTCCTCTGACCCCAGCAAGCTTCTCATGGGTCCACCTTTCTCTCTGGACTTGCAGTAGAGGCCCTAGGGTGCCCCCTGGCCCTTCCTCTACGGGTCTTTGACCCCAGCAAGCTACCCAGGGGTCCACCTCTCTCTCTGGAAATGCAGTAGAGGCCCCAGGGTGCCCCCTGGCCCTCCACCTAGGGGCATCTGACCCCAGCGAGCTATCCAGGGGTCCACCTCTCTCCCTGGACTTGCAGTAGAGGCCACAGGGTGCCCACTGGCCCTCCTCCTATGGGCCTCTGACCCCATCAAGCTACCCAGGGCTCCACCTCTCCCCCTGGACTTGCAGTAGAGGCCCCAGGGTGCCCCGTGGCCCTCAACCTAGGGGCCTCAGACCCCAGCAAGCTACCCAGTGGACCACCTCTCTCCCTGGACTTGCAGTAGAGGCCCCTGGGTGCCCCCTTGCCCTCCACCCAGGTTCCTCTGACCCCAGCAAGCTACACAGGGGTCAACCTCTCTCCCGAGACTTGCAGTATAGGCCCCAGGGTGCCCCCTTGCCCTCCACGTAGGGTCCTCTCACTCCAGCAAGCTACCCAGGGGTCCAGCTCTCTCTCTGGACTTGCAGTATCGGCCACAGGGTGCCCCTTTGCCCTCCACCTAGGGGCCTCTGACCCCAGCAAGCTTCCCAGGAGTCCACCTTTCTCCCTGGACTGGCAGTAGAGGCCCCAGGGTGCCCCCTGGCCCTCCACGTTATGGCCTCTGACCCCAGCAAGCTACCCAGGGGTCCACCTCTCTCCCTGGACTTGCAGTAGAGGCCCTATGGTGCCCCCTGGCCCTCCACCAAGGGGCCTCTGACAGCAGGAAGCTACCCAGGGGTCCACCTCTCTCCCTGGACTTGCAGTAGAGGCCCTAGGGTCCCCCCTGGCCCTTCACATAGGGGCCTCTGACCACAGCAAGCTACCCAGGGCTCCACCTCTCTCCCTGGACTTGCAGTAGAGGCCCCAGGTTGCTCCCTGGCCTTCCACCTATTGCCTCTAACCCCAGCAAGCTACCCAAAGATCCACCTCCCTTCCTGGACTTGCAGTAGCGGCCATAGGGTCCCCCCTTGCCCTTCACCTAGGGGCCTTCGACCCCGGCAAGCTACCCAGGGGTCCACCTCTCTCCCTGGACTTGCAGTAGAGGCACTAGGGCACCCCCTGGCCCTTCACTTAGGGTCCTCTGACCCCAGCAAGCTACCAAGGGCTCCACCTCTATCCCTGGACTTGCGATATAGGCCCCAGGGTGCCCCCTTGCCCTCAACCTAGGGGCCTCTGACCCCAGCAAGCTACTCAGGGGTCCACCTCTCTCCCTGGACTTGCAGTAGAGGCCCCAGGGTGCTCCCTGGCCCTTAACCTATTGCATCTGACCCCTGCAAGCTACCCAGGGGTTCCACCTCTCTCCCTGGACTTCAGTAGAGGCCCCAGGGTGCCCCTGGCCCTCCACCTAGGGCCTTCTGACCTCAGCAAGCTACCCAGGGGTTCACCTCTCTCCCTGGACTTGCAGTAGAGGCCCCTGGGTGCCCCCTTGCCCTCAACCCAGGTTCCTCTGATCCCAGCAAGCTACCCAGGGGTCCACCTCTCTCACTGGACTTGAAGTAGAGGCCCCAGGGTGCCCCCTGGCCCTCCACCTAGGGGCCTCTGACCCCAACAAGCTACCCAGGGGTCCACCTCTCTCACTGGACTTGCAGTAGAGACCCTAGGGTGCCCCCTGGCCCTTCAACTAGGGAACTCTGACACCAGCAAGCTAACCAGGGGTCCACCTCTCTCACTGGACTTGCAGTAGAGGCCCCAGGGTGCCCCCTGGCCCTCCACCTAGGGGCCTCTGACCCCAGCAAGCTACTCAGGGGTCCATCTCTCTCCGAGGACTTGCAGTAGAGGCACTAGGACACCCCCTGGCCCTTCACTTATGGGCCTCTGACCCCAGCAAGCTACCCAGGACTCCACCTCTATCCCTGGACTTGCGGTATAGGCCCCAGGGTGCCCCCTTGCCCTCAACCTAGGGGCCTCTGACCCCAGAAAGCTACACAGGGGTCAACCTCTCTCCCTGGACATGCAGTAGAGGCCCCAAGGTGCCCCCTGGCCCTCCACCTTATGGCGTCTGACCCCAGCAAGCTACCCAGGGATCCACCTCTCTCCCTGGACTTGCATTAGAGGCCCTAGGGTGCCCCCTGGCCCTCCACTAAGGGGCCTCTGACAGCAGGAAGCTGCCCAGGGGTCCACCTCTCTCCCTGGACTTGCAGTACAGGCCCCAGGGTGACCACTGGCCCTCCTCCTAGGGGCCTTTGACCTCAGCAAGCTACCCAGGGGTTCCACCTCTCTCCCTGGACTTGCAGTGGAGGCCCCAGCATGCTCCCTGGCCCTCCACCTATTGCCTCTGACCCCAGCAAGCTACCCAGGGGTTCTACCTCTCTCCCTGGACTTGCAATAGAGGCCCCAGGGTGCCCCTGGCCCTCCACCTAGGGCCTTCTGACCTCAGCAAGCTACCCAGGGGTTCACCTCTCTCCCTGGACTTGCAGTAGAGGCCCTAGGGTGCCCCCTGGCCCTTCACCTAGAGCCTCTGACCCCAGCAAGTTACCCAGGGGTCCACCTCTCTCTCTGGACTTGCAGTAGAGGCCCCAGGGTGCCCCCTGGCCCTCCACCTAGGGGACTCTGACCCCAGCAAGCTACCCAGGGGTCCACCTCTCTCCCTGGACTTGCAGTAGAGGCCACAGGGTGCCCACTGGCCCTCTTCCTAGGGGCCTCTGACCCCAGCAAGCTACCCTTGGCTCCACCTCTCCCCCTGGACTTGCAGTAGAGGCCCCAGGGTGCCCTGTGGCCCTCAACCTAGGGGCCTCTGACCCCAGCAAGCTACCTAGGGGTCCACCTCTCTCATTGGACTTGCAGTAGAGGCTACAGGGTGCCCCTGGCCCTCTTCCTAGGGGCCTCTGACCCCAGCAAGCTACCAAAGGGTCCACCTCTCTTCCTGGACTTGAAGTAGAGGCACTAGGGTGCCCCCTGGCCCTTCACCTAGGGGCCTCTGACCCCAGCAAGCTACCCAGGGGTCCACCTCTCTCCCTGGACTTCCAGTAGAGGCCCCAGGGTGCCCCCTGGCCCTTCACCTAGAGCCTCTGACCCCAGCAAGTTACCCAGGGGTCCACCTCTCTCTCTGGACTTGCAGTAGAGGCCCCAGGGTGCCCCCTGGCCCTCCACCTAGGGGACTCTGACCCCAGCAAGCTACCCAGGGGTCCACCTCTCTCCCTGGACTTGCAGTAGAGGCCACAGGGTGCCCACTGGCCCTCTTCCTAGGGGCCTCTGACCCCAGCAAGCTACCCTTGGCTCCACCTCTCCCCCTGGACTTGCAGTAGAGGCCCCAGGGTGCCCTGTGGCCCTCAACCTAGGGGCCTCTGACCCCAGCAAGCTACCTAGGGGTCCACCTCTCTCATTGGACTTGCAGTAGAGGCTACAGGGTGCCCCTGGCCCTCTTCCTAGGGGCCTCTGACCCCAGCAAGCTACCAAAGGGTCCACCTCTCTTCCTGGACTTGAAGTAGAGGCACTAGGGTGCCCCCTGGCCCTTCACCTAGGGGCCTCTGACCCCAGCAAGCTACCCAGGGGTCCACCTCTCTCCCTGGACTTCCAGTAGAGGCCCCAGGGTGCTCCCTGGCCCTCCACCTATTGCCTCTGACCCCAGCAAGCTACCCAGGGGTTCCACCTCTCTCCCTGGACTTGCAGTAGAGGCCCCAGGGTGCCCCTGGCCCTCCACCTAGGGCCTTCTGACCTCAGCAAGCTACCCAGGGGTTCACCTCTCTCCCTGGACTTGCAGTAGAGGCCCTAGGGTGCCCCCTGGCCCTTCACCTAGGGGCCTCTGACCCCAGCAAGCTACCCAGGGGTCCACCTCTCTCTCTGGACTTGCAGTAGAGGCCCCAGGGTGCCCCCTGGCCCTCCACATAGGGGCCTCTGACCCCAGCAAGCTACCCAGGGGTCCACCTCTCTCCCTGGACTTGCAGTAGAGGCCACAGGGTGCCCACTGGCCCTCTTCCTAGGGGCCTCTGACTCCAGCAAGCTACCCAGGGCTCCACCTCTCCCCCTGGACTTGCAGTAGAGGCCCCAGGGTGCCCCCTGGCCCTCCACCTTATGGCCTCTAACCCCAGCAAGCTACACAGGGGTCAACCTCTCTCCCTGGACTTGCATTAGGGGCCCTAGGGTGCCCCCAGGCCCTCCACCAAGGGGCCTCTGACAGCAGGAAGCTGCCCAGGGGTCCACTTCTCTCCCTGGACTTGCAGTACAGGCCCCAGGGTGCCCACAGACCCTCCTCCGAGGGGCCTCTGACCACAGCAAGCTACCCAGGGGTCCACCTCTCTCCCTGGACTTGCAGTGGAGGCCCCAGGGTGCTCCCTGGCCCTCCACCTATTGCCTCTGACCCCAGCAAGCTACCCAGGGGTTCCACCTCTCTCCCTGGACTTGCAGTAGAGGCCCCCAGGGTGCCCCTGGCCCTCCACCTAGGGCCTTCTGACCACTGCAAGCTACCCAGGGGTTCACCTCTCTCCCTGGACTTGTAGTAGAGGCCCTAGGGTGCCCGCTGACCCTTCACCTAGAGCCTCTGACCCCAGCAAGTTACCCAGGGGTCCACCTCTCTCTCTAATCTTGCAGTAGAGGTCCCAGGGTGCCCCCTGGCCCTCCACCTAGGGGCCTCTGACCCCAGCAAGCTACCCAGGGGTCCACCTCTCTCCCTTGACTTGCAGTAGAGGCCACAGGGTGCCCACTGGCACTCTTCCTAGGGGCCTCTGACCCCAACAAGCTACCCAGGGCTCCACCTCTCCCCCTGGACTTGCAGTAGAGGCCCCAGGGTGCCCCGTGGCCCTCTACCTAGGGACCTCTGACCCCAGCAAGCTACCTTGGGGTCCACCTCTCTCCCTGGACTTGCAGTAGAGGCCCCAGGGTGTCCCCTCGCCCTCCACCTAGGGGCCTCTGACCCCAGCAAGCTACCCAGGGGTCCACCTCTCTCCCTGGACTGGCAGTAGAGGCCCCAAGGTGCCCCCTGGCCCTCCACCTTATGGCCTCTGACCCCAGCAAGCTACCCAGGGGTCCACCTCTCTCCCTGGACTTGCAGAAGAGGCACTAGGGCACTCCCTGGCCCTTCACTTAGGGGCCTTTGACCCCAGCAAGCTACCCAGGGCTCCACCTCTATCCCTGGACTTGCGGTATAGGCCCCAGGGTGCCCCCTTGCCCTCAACCTATGGGCCTCTGACCCCAGCAAGCTACACAGGAGTCCACCTCTTTCCCTGGACTTGCATTAGAGGCCCTAGGGTGCCCCCTGGCCCTCCACCAAGGGGCCTCTGATAGCAGGAAGCTGCCCAGGGGTCCACTTCTCTCCCTGGACTTGCAGTACAGGCCCCAAGGTGCCCACTGACCCTCCTCCTAGGGGCCTATTACCACAGCAAGCTACCCAGGGGTCCACCTCTCTCCCTGGACTTGCAGTGGAGGCCCCAGCGTGCTCCCTGGCCCTCCACCTATTGCCTCTGACCCCAGCAAGCTACCCAGGGGTTCCACCTCTCTCCCTGGACTTGCAGTAGAGGCCCCAAGGTGCCCCTGGCCCTCCACCTAGGGCCTTCTGACCTTAGCAAGCTACTCAGGGGTCCACCTCTCTCCCTGGACTTGCAGTAGAGGCCCTAGGGTGCCCCCTGGCCCTTCAACTAGAGCCTCTGACCCCAGCAAGTTACCCAGGGGTCCACCTCTCTCTCTGGACTTGCAGTAGAGGCCACAGGGTGCCCACTGGCCCTCTTCCTAGGGGTCTCTGACCCCAGCAAGCTACCCAGGGCTCCACCTCTCCCCCTGGACTTGCAGTAGAGGCCCCAGGGTGACCCGTGGCCCTAAACCTAGGGGCCTCTGACCCCAGCAAGCTACCTAGGGGTCCACCTCTCTCATTGGACTTGCAGTAGAGGCCACAGGGTGCCCCTGGCCCTCTTCCTAGGGGCCTCTGACCCCAGCAAGCTACCAAAGGGTCCAACTCTCTTCCTGGACTTGAAGTAGAGGCACTAGGGTGCCCCCTGGCCCTTCACCTAGGGGCCTTTGACCCCAGCAAGCTACCCAGGGGTCCACCTCTCTCCCTGGACTTCCAGTAGAGGCCCCAGGGTGCTCCCTGGCCCTCCACCTATTGCCTCTGACCCCAGCAAGCTACCCAGGGGTTCCACCTCTCTCCCTGGACTTGCAGTAGAGGCCCCAGGGTGCCCCTGGCCCTCCACCTAGGGCCTTCCGACCTCAGCAAGCTACCCAGGGGTTCACCTCTCTCCCTGGACTTGCAGTAGAGGCCCTAAGGTGCCCCCTGGCCCTGTACCTAGTTGCCTCTGACCCCAGCAAGCTACCCAGGGGTCAACCTCTCTCTCTGGACTTGCAGTAGAGGCCCCAGGGTGCCCCCTGGCCCTCCACATAGGGGCCTCTGACCCCAGCAAGCTACCCAGGGGTCCACCTCTCTCCCTGGACTTGCAGTAGAGGCCACAGGGTGCCCACTGGCCCTCTTCCTAGGGGCCTCTGACCCCAGCAAGCTACCCAGGGCTCCACCCCTCCCCCTGGATTTGCAGTAGAGGCCCCAGGGTGCCCCGTGGCCCTCATCCTAGGGGCCTCTGACCCAAGCAAGCTACACAGGGGTCAACCTCTCTCCCTGGACTTGCATTAGAGGCCCTAGGGTGCCCCCTGGCCCTCCACCAAGGGGCCTCTGACAGCAGGAAGCTGCCCAGGGGTCCACTTCTCTCCCAGGACTTGCAGTACAGGCCCCAGGGTGCCCACTGACCCTCCTCCTAGGGGCCTCTGACCACAGCAAGCTACCCAGGGGTCCACCTCTCTCCCTGGACTTGCAGTAGAGGCCCCAGGGTGCCCCTGGCCCTCCACCTAGGGCCTTCTGACCTCAGCAAGCTACCCAGGGGTTCACCTCTCTCCCTGGACTTGCAGTAGAGGCCCTAGGGTGCCCGCTGGCCCTTCACCTAGAGCCTCTGACCCCAGCAAGCTACCCAGGGGTCCACCTCTCTCCCTGGACTTGCAGTGGAGGCCTCAGGGTGCTCCCTGGCCCTCCACCTATTGCCTCTGACCCCAGCAAGCTACCCAGGGGTTCCACCTCTCTCCCTGGACTTGCAGTAGAGGCCCCAGGGTGCCCCGTGGCCCTCAACCTAGGGGCCTCTGACCCCAGCAAGCTACACAGGGGTCAACCTCTCTCCCTGGACTTGCAGAAGAGGCCCCAAGGTGCCCCCTGGCCCTCCACCTTATGGCCTCTGACCCCAGCAAGCTACACAGGGGTCAACCTCTCTCCCGGGACTTGCATTAGAGGCCCTAGGGTGCCCCCTGGCCCTCCACCAAGGGGCCTCTGACAGCAGGAAGCTGCCCAGGGGTCCACTTCTCTCCCAGGACTTGCAGTACAGGCCCCAGGGTGCCCCTGGCCCTTCACCTAGGGGCCTCTGACCCCAGCAAGCTACCCAGGGGTCCACCTCTCTCCCTGGACTTCCAGTAGAGGCCCCAGGGTGCCCCCTGGCCCTTCACCTAGAGCCTCTGACCCCAGCAAGTTACCCAGGGGTCCACCTCTCTCTCTGGACTTGCAGTAGAGGCCCCAGGGTGCCCCTGGCCCTCCACCTAGGGGACTCTGACCCCAGCAAGCTACCCAGGGGTCCACCTCTCTCCCTGGACTTGCAGTAGAGGCCACAGGGTGCCCACTGGCCCTCATCCTAGGGGCCTCTGACCCAAGCAAGCTACACAGGGGTCAACCTCTCTCCCTGGACTTGCATTAGAGGCCCTAGGGTGCCCCCTGGCCCTCCACCAAGGGGCCTCTGACAGCAGGAAGCTGCCCAGGGGTCCACTTCTCTCCCAGGACTTGCAGTACAGGCCCCAGGGTGCCCACTGACCCTCCTCCTAGGGGCCTCTGACCACAGCAAGCTACCCAGGGGTCCACCTCTCTCCCTGGACTTGCAGTAGAGGCCCCAGGGTGCCCCTGGCCCTCCACCTAGGGCCTTCTGACCTCAGCAAGCTACCCAGGGGTTCACCTCTCTCCCTGGACTTGCAGTAGAGGCCCTAGGGTGCCCGCTGGCCCTTCACCTAGAGCCTCTGACCCCAGCAAGCTACCCAGGGGTCCACCTCTCTCCCTGGACTTGCAGTGGAGGCCTCAGGGTGCTCCCTGGCCCTCCACCTATTGCCTCTGACCCCAGCAAGCTACCCAGGGGTTCCACCTCTCTCCCTGGACTTGCAGTAGAGGCCCCAGGGTGCCCCGTGGCCCTCAACCTAGGGGCCTCTGACCCCAGCAAGCTACACAGGGGTCAACCTCTCTCCCTGGACTTGCAGAAGAGGCCCCAAGGTGCCCCCTGGCCCTCCACCTTATGGCCTCTGACCCCAGCAAGCTACACAGGGGTCAACCTCTCTCCCGGGACTTGCATTAGAGGCCCTAGGGTGCCCCCTGGCCCTCCACCAAGGGGCCTCTGACAGCAGGAAGCTGCCCAGGGGTCCACTTCTCTCCCAGGACTTGCAGTACAGGCCCCAGGGTGCCCCTGGCCCTTCACCTAGGGGCCTCTGACCCCAGCAAGCTACCCAGGGGTCCACCTCTCTCCCTGGACTTCCAGTAGAGGCCCCAGGGTGCCCCCTGGCCCTTCACCTAGAGCCTCTGACCCCAGCAAGTTACCCAGGGGTCCACCTCTCTCTCTGGACTTGCAGTAGAGGCCCCAGGGTGCCCCCTGGCCCTCCACCTAGGGGACTCTGACCCCAGCAAGCTACCCAGGGGTCCACCTCTCTCCCTGGACTTGCAGTAGAGGCCACAGGGTGCCCACTGGCCCTCTTCCTAGGGGCCTCTGACCCCAGCAAGCTACCCTTGGCTCCACCTCTCCCCCTGGACTTGCAGTAGAGGCCCCAGGGTGCCCTGTGGCCCTCAACCTAGGGGCCTCTGACCCCAGCAAGCTACCTAGGGGTCTTGCAGTAGAGGCCCCAGGGTGCCCTGTGGCCCTCAACCTAGGGGCCTCTGACCCCAGCAAGCTACCTAGGGGTCCACCTCTCTCATTGGACTTGCAGTAGAGGCTACAGGGTGCCCCTGGCCCTCTTCCTAGGGGCCTCTGACCCCAGCAAGCTACCAAAGGGTCCACCTCTCTTCCTGGACTTGCAGTAGAGGCCCCAGGGTGCCCCTGGCCCTCCACCTAGGGCCTTCTGACCTCAGCAAGCTACCCAGGGGTTCACCTCTCTCCCTGGACTTGCAGTAGAGGCCCTAGGGTGCCCCCTGGCCCTTCACCTAGGGGCCTCTGACCCCAGCAAGCTACCCAGGGGTCCACCTCTCTCTCTGGACTTGCAGTAGAGGCCCCAGGGTGCCCCCTGGCCCTCCACATAGGGGCCTCTGACCCCAGCAAGCTACCCAGGGGTCCACCTCTCTCCCTGGACTTGCAGTAGAGGCCACAGGGTGCCCACTGGCCCTCTTCCTAGGGGCCTCTGACCCCAGCAAGCTACCCAGGGCTCCACCTCTCCCCCTGGACTTGCAGTAGAGGCCCCAGGGTGCCCCCTGGCCCTCCACCTTATGGCCTCTAACCCCAGCAAGCTACACAGGGGTCAACCTCTCTCCCTGGACTTGCATTAGGGGCCCTAGGGTGCCCCCAGGCCCTCCACCAAGGGGCCTCTGACAGCAGGAAGCTGCCCAGGGGTCCACTTCTCTCCCTGGACTTGCAGTACAGGCCCCAGGGTGCCCACTGACCCTCCTCCGAGGGGCCTCTGACCACAGCAAGCTACCCAGGGGTCCACCTCTCTCCCTGGACTTGCAGTGGAGGCCCCAGGGTGCTCCCTGGCCCTCCACCTATTGCCTCTGACCCCAGCAAGCTACCCAGGGGTTCCACCTCTCTCCCTGGACTTGCAGTAGAGGCCCCCAGGGTGCCCCTGGCCCTCCACCTAGGGCCTTCTGACCACAGCAAGCTACCCAGGGGTTCACCTCTCTCCCTGGACTTGTAGTAGAGGCCCTAGGGTGCCCGCTGACCCTTCACCTAGAGCCTCTGACCCCAGCAAGTTACCCAGGGGTCCACCTCTCTCTCTAATCTTGCAGTAGAGGTCCCAGGGTGCCCCCTGGCCCTCCACCTAGGGGCCTCTGACCCCAGCAAGCTACCCAGGGGTCCACCTCTCTCCCTTGACTTGCAGTAGAGGCCACAGGGTGCACACTGGCACTCTTCCTAGGGGCCTCTGACCCCAGCAAGCTACCCAGGGCTCCACCTCTCCCCCTGGACTTGCAGTAGAGGCCCCAGGGTGCCCCGTGGCCCTCTACCTAGGGACCTCTGACCCCAGCAAGCTACCTTGGGGTCCACCTCTCTCCCTGGACTTGCAGTAGAGGCCCCAGGGTGTCCCCTCGCCCTCCACCTAGGGGCCTCTGACCCCAGCAAGCTACCCAGGGGTCCACCTCTCTCCCTGGACTGGCAGTAGAGGCCCCAAGGTGCCCCCTGGCCCTCCACCTTATGGCCTCTGACCCCAGCAAGCTACCCAGGGGTCCACCTCTCTCCCTGGACTTGCAGCAGAGGCACTAGGGCACTCCCTGGCCCTTCACTTAGGGGCCT
Organism: Danio rerio; assembly: GCF_052040795.2. Lineage (NCBI taxonomy): Eukaryota > Metazoa > Chordata > Actinopteri > Cypriniformes > Danionidae > Danio > Danio rerio. The sequence goes on from NC_141027.1 coordinate 68,032,324, forward strand.
TTGACCCCAGCAAGCTACCCAGGGCTCCACCTCTATCCCTGGACTTGCGGTATAGGCCCCAGGGTGCCGCCTTGCCCTCAACCTAGGGGCCTCTGACCCCAGCAAGCTACACAGGAGTCCACCTCTTTCCCTGGACTTGCATTAGAGGCCCTAGGGTGCACCCTGGCCCTCCACCAAGGGGCCTCTGATAGCAGGAAGCTGCCCAGGGGTCCACTTCTCTCCCTGGACTTGCAGTACAGGCCCCAAGGTGCCCACTGACCCTCCTCCTAGGGGCCTATTACCACAGCAAGCTACCCAGGGGTCCACCTCTCTCCCTGGACTTGCAGTGGAGGCCCCAGCGTGCTCCCTGGCCCTCCACCTATTGCCTCTGACCCCAGCAAGCTACCCAGGGGTTCCACCTCTCTCCCTGGACTTGCAGTAGAGGCCCCAAGGTGCCCCTGGCCCTCCACCTAGGGCCTTCTGACCTTAGCAAGCTACTCAGGGGTCCACCTCTCTCCCTGGACTTGCAGTAGAGGCCCTAGGGTGCCCCCTGGCCCTTCACCTAGAGCCTCTGACCCCAGCAAGTTACCCAGGGGTCCACCTCTCTCTCTGGACTTGCAGTAGAGGCCCCAGGGTGCCCCCTGGCCCTCCACCTAGGGGCCTCTGACCCCAGCAAGCTACCCAGGGGTCCACCTCTCTCCCTGGACTTGCAGTAGAGGCCACAGGGTGCCCACTGGCCCTCTTCCTAGGGGTCTCTGACCCCAGCAAGCTACCCAGGGCTCCACCTCTCCCCCTGGACTTGCAGTAGAGGCCCCAGGGTGACCCGTGGCCCTAAACCTAGGGGCCTCTGACCCCAGCAAGCTACCTAGGGGTCCACCTCTCTCATTGGACTTGCAGTAGAGGCCACAGGGTGCCCCTGGCCCTCTTCCTAGGGGCCTCTGACCCCAGCAAGCTACCAAAGGGTCCAACTCTCTTCCTGGACTTGAAGTAGAGGCACTAGGGTGCCCCCTGGCCCTTCACCTAGGGGCCTTTGACCCCAGCAAGCTACCCAGGGGTCCACCTCTCTCCCTGGACTTCCAGTAGAGGCCCCAGGGTGCTCCCTGGCCCTCCACCTATTGCCTCTGACCCCAGCAAGCTACCCAGGGGTTCCACCTCTCTCCCTGGACTTGCAGTAGAGGCCCCAGGGTGCCCCTGGCCCTCCACCTAGGGCCTTCTGACCTCAGCAAGCTACCCAGGGGTTCACCTCTCTCCCTGGACTTGCAGTAGAGGCCCTAAGGTGCCCCCTGGCCCTGTACCTAGTTGCCTCTGACCCCAGCAAGCTACCCAGGGGTCAACCTCTCTCTCTGGACTTGCAGTAGAGGCCCCAGGGTGCCCCCTGGCCCTCCACATAGGGGCCTCTGACCCCAGCAAGCTACCCAGGGGTCCACCTCTCTCCCTGGACTTGCAGTAGAGGCCACAGGGTGCCCACTGGCCCTCTTCCTAGGGGCCTCTGACCCCAGCAAGCTACCCAGGGCTCCACCCCTCCCCCTGGACTTGCAGTAGAGGCCCCAGGGTGCCCCGTGGCCCTCATCCTAGGGGCCTCTGACCCAAGCAAGCTACACAGGGGTCAACCTCTCTCCCTGGACTTGCATTAGAGGCCCTAGGGTGCCCCCTGGCCCTCCACCAAGGGGCCTCTGACAGCAGGAAGCTGCCCAGGGGTCCACTTCTCTCCCAGGACTTGCAGTACAGGCCCCAGGGTGCCCACTGACCCTCCTCCTAGGGGCCTCTGACCACAGCAAGCTACCCAGGGGTCCACCTCTCTCCCTGGACTTGCAGTAGAGGCCCCAGGGTGCCCCTGGCCCTCCACCTAGGGCCTTCTGACCTCAGCAAGCTACCCAGGGGTTCACCTCTCTCCCTGGACTTGCAGTAGAGGCCCTAGGGTGCCCGCTGGCCCTTCACCTAGAGCCTCTGACCCCAGCAAGCTACCCAGGGGTCCACCTCTCTCCCTGGACTTGCAGTGGAGGCCTCAGGGTGCTCCCTGGCCCTCCACCTATTGCCTCTGACCCCAGCAAGCTACCCAGGGGTTCCACCTCTCTCCCTGGACTTGCAGTAGAGGCCCCAGGGTGCCCCGTGGCCCTCAACCTAAAGGCCTCTGACCCCAGCAAGCTACACAGGGGTCAACCTCTCTCCCTGGACTTGCAGAAGAGGCCCCAAGGTGCCCCCTGGCCCTCCACCTTATGGCCTCTGACCCCAGCAAGCTACACAGGGGTCAACCTCTCTCCCGGGACTTGCATTAGAGGCCCTAGGGTGCCCCCTGGCCCTCCACCAAGGGGCCTCTGACAGCAGGAAGCTGCCCAGGGGTCCACTTCTCTCCCAGGACTTGCAGTACAGGCCCCAGGGTGCCCCTGGCCCTTCACCTAGTTGCCTCTGACCCCAGCAAGCTACCCAGGGGTCAACCTCTCTCTCTGGACTTGCAGTAGAGGCCCCAGGGTGCCCCCTGGCCCTCCACATAGGGGCCTCTGACCCCAGCAAGCTACCCAGGGGTCCACCTCTCTCCCTGGACTTGCAGTAGAGGCCACAGGGTGCCCACTGGCCCTCTTCCTAGGGGCCTCTGACCCCAGCAAGCTACCCAGGGCTCCACCCCTCCCCCTGGACTTGCAGTAGAGGCCCCAGGGTGCCCCGTGGCCCTCATCCTAGGGGCCTCTGACCCAAGCAAGCTACACAGGGGTCAACCTCTCTCCCTGGACTTGCATTAGAGGCCCTAGGGTGCCCCCTGGCCCTCCACCAAGGGGCCTCTGACAGCAGGAAGCTGCCCAGGGGTCCACTTCTCTCCCAGGACTTGCAGTACAGGCCCCAGGGTGCCCACTGACCCTCCTCCTAGGGGCCTCTGACCACAGCAAGCTACCCAGGGGTCCACCTCTCTCCCTGGACTTGCAGTAGAGGCCCCAGGGTGCCCCTGGCCCTCCACCTAGGGCCTTCTGACCTCAGCAAGCTACCCAGGGGTTCACCTCTCTCCCTGGACTTGCAGTAGAGGCCCTAGGGTGCCCGCTGGCCCTTCACCTAGAGCCTCTGACCCCAGCAAGCTACCCAGGGGTCCACCTCTCTCCCTGGACTTGCAGTGGAGGCCTCAGGGTGCTCCCTGGCCCTCCACCTATTGCCTCTGACCCCAGCAAGCTACCCAGGGGTTCCACCTCTCTCCCTGGACTTGCAGTAGAGGCCCCAGGGTGCCCCGTGGCCCTCAACCTAAAGGCCTCTGACCCCAGCAAGCTACACAGGGGTCAACCTCTCTCCCTGGACTTGCAGAAGAGGCCCCAAGGTGCCCCCTGGCCCTCCACCTTATGGCCTCTGACCCCAGCAAGCTACACAGGGGTCAACCTCTCTCCCGGGACTTGCATTAGAGGCCCTAGGGTGCCCCCTGGCCCTCCACCAAGGGGCCTCTGACAGCAGGAAGCTGCCCAGGGGTCCACTTCTCTCCCAGGACTTGCAGTACAGGCCCCAGGGTGCCCCTGGCCCTTCACCTAGGGCCTTCTGACCTCAGCAAGCTACCCAGGGGTTCACCTCTCTCCCTGGACTTGCAGTAGAGGCACTAGGGTGCCCGCTGGCCCTTCACCTGGAGCCTCTGACCCCAGCAAGCTACCCAGGGGTCCACCTCTCTCCCTGGACTTGCAGTAGAGGCACTAGGGAACCCCCTGGCCCTTCACTTAGGGGTCTCTGACCCCAGCAAGCTACCCATGGCTCAACCTCTATCCCTGGACTTGCGGTATAGGCCCCAGGGTGCCCCCTTGCCCTCAACCTAGGGGCCTCTGACCCCAGCAAGCTACACAGGGGTCAACCTCTCTCCCTGGACATGCAGTAGAGGCCCCAATGTGCCCCCTGGCCCACCACCTTATGGCCTCTGACCCCAGCAAGCTACCCAGGGGTCCACCTCTCTCCCTGGACTTGCAGTGGAGGCCCCAGGGTGCTCCCTGGCCCTCCACCTATTGCCTCTGACCCCAGCAAGCTACCCAGGGGTTCCACCTCTCTCCCTGGACTTGCAGTAGAGGCCCCCAGGGTGCCCCTGGCCCTCCACCTAGGGCCTTCTGACCACAGCAAGCTACCCAGGGGTTCACCTCTCTCCCTGGACTTGCAGTAGAGGCCCTCGGGTGCCCGCTGACCCTTCACCTAGAGCCTCTGACCCCAGCAATTTACCCAGGGGTCCACCTCTCTCTCTGGACTTGCAGTAGAGGCCCCAGGGTGCCCCCTGGCCCTCCACCTAGGGGCCTCTGACCCCAGCAAGCTACCCAGGGGTCCACCTCTCTCCCTTGACTTGCAGTAGAGGCCACAGGGTGCCCACTGGCACTCTTCCTAGGGGCCTCTGACCCCAGCAAGCTACCCAGGGCTCCACCTCTCCCCCTGGACTTGCAGTAGAGGCCCCAGGGTGCCCCGTGGCCCTCTACCTAGGGGCCTCTGACCCCAGCAAGCTACCTTGGGGTCCACCTCTCTCCCTGGACTTGCATTAGAGGCCCCAGGGTGTCCCCTCGCCCTCCACCTAGGGGCCTCTGACAACAGCAAGCTACCCAGGGATCCACCTCTCTCCCTGGACTGGCATTAGAGGCCCCAAGGTGCCCCCTGGCCCTCCACCTTATGGCCTCTGACCCCAGCAAGCTACCCAGGGGTCCACCTCTCTCCCTGGACTTGCAGCAGAGGCACTAGGGCACCCCCTGGCCCTTCACTTAGGGGCCTTTGACCCCAGCAAGCTACCCAGGGCTCCACCTCTATCCCTGGACTTGCGGTATAGGCCCCAGGGTGCCCCCTTGCCCTCAACCTAGGGGCCTCTGACCCCAGCAAGCTACACAGGAGTCCACCTCTTTCCCTGGACTTGCATTAGAGGCCCTAGGGTGCCCCCTGGCCCTCCACCAAGGGGCCTCTGATAGCAGGAAGCTGCCCAGGGGTCCACTTCTCTCCCTGGACTTGCAGTACAGGCCCCAGGGTGCCCACTGACTCTCCTCCTAGGGGCCTATTACCACAGCAAGCTACCCAGGGGTCCACCTCTCTCCCTGGACTTGCAGTGGAGGCCCCAGCGTGCTCCCTGGCCCTCCACCTATTGCCTCTGACACCAGCAAGCTACCCAGGGGTTCCACCTCTCTCCCTGGACTTGCAGTAGAGGCCCCAGGGTGCCCCTGGCCCTCCACCTAGGGCCTTCTGACCTTAGCAAGCTACCCAGGGGTCCACCTCTCTCCCTGGACTTGCAGTAGAGGCCCTAGGGTGCCCCCTGGCCCTTCACCTAGAGCCTCTGACCCCAGCAATTTACCCAGGGGTCCACATCTCTCTCTGGACTTGCAGTAGAGGCCCCAGGGTGCCCCCTTGCCCTCCACCCAGGTTCCTCTGACCCCAGCAAGCTACACAGGGGTCAACCTCTCTCCCGAGACTTGCAGTATAGGCCCCAGGGTGCCCCCTTGCCTTCCACGTAGGGTCCTTTCACTCCAGCAAGCTACCCAGGGGTCCAGCTCTCTCTCTGGACTTGCAGTATCGGCCACAGGGTGCCCCTTTGCCCTCCACCTAGGGGACTCTGACCCCAGCAAGCTTCCCAGAAGTCCACCTTTCTCCCTGGACTTGCAGTAGAGGCCCCAGGGTGCCCCCTGGCCCTCCACCTTATGGCCTCTGACCCCAGCAAGCTACCCAGGGGTCCACCTCTCTCCCTGGACTTGCAGTAGAGGCCCTATGGTGCCCCCTGGCCCTCCACCAAGGGGCCTCTGACAGCAGGAAGCTACCCAGGGGTCCACCTCTCTCCCTGGACTTGCAGTAGAGGCCCTATGGTGCCCCCTGGCCCTCCACCAAGGGGCCTCTGACAGCAGGAAGCTACCCAGGGGTCCACCTCTCTCCCTGGACTTGCAGTAGAGGCCCTAGGGTCCCCCCTGGCCCTTCACATAGGGGCCTCTGACCACAGCAAGCTACCCAGGGCTTCACCTCTCTCCCTGGACTTGCAGTAGAGGCCCCAGGTTGCTCCCTGGCCTTCCACCTATTGCCTCTAACCCCAGCAAGCTACCCAATGATCCACCTCCCTTCCTGGACTTGCAGTAGCGGCCATAGGGTCCCCCCTTGCCCTTCACCTAGGGGCCTTTGACCCCGGCAAGCTACCCAGGGGTCCACCTCTCTCCCTGGACTTGCAGTAGAGGCACTAAAGCACCCCCTGGCCCTTCACTTAGGGTCCTCTGACCCCAGCAAGCTACCAAGGGCTCCACCTCTATCCCTGGACTTGCGGTATAGGCCCCAGGGTGCCCCCTTGCCCTCAACCTAGGGGCCTCTGACCCCAGCAAGCTACTCAGGGGTCCACCTCTCTCCCTGGACTTGCAGTAGAGGCCCCAGGGTGCTCCCTGGCCCTTAACCTATTGCCTCTGACCCCTGCAAGCTACCCAGGGGTTCCACCTCTCTCCCTGGACTTCAGTAGAGGCCCCAGGGTGCCCCTGGCCCTCCACCTAGGGCCTTCTGACCTCAGCAAGCTACCCAGGGGTTCACCTCTCTCCCTGGACTTGCAGTAGAGGCCCCTGGGTGCCCCCTTGCCCTCAACCCAGGTTCCTCTGATCCCAGCAAGCTACCCAGGGGTCCACCTCTCTCACTGGACTTGAAGTAGAGGCCCCAGGGTGCCCCCTGGCCCTCCACCTAGGGGCCTCTGACCCCAGCAAGCTACCCAGGGGTCCACCTCTCTCACTGGACTTGCAGTAGAGGCCCTAGGGTGCCCCCTGGCCCTTCAACTAGGGAACTCTGACACCAGCAAGCTAACCAGGGGTCCACCTCTCTCACTGGACTTGCAGTAGAGGCCCCAGGGTGCCCCCTGGCCCTCCACCTAGGGGCCTCTGACCCCAGCAAGCTACTCAGGGGTCCACCTCTCTCCGAGGACTTGCAGTAGAGGCACAAGGACACCCCCTGGCCCTTCACTTAGGGGCCTCTGACCCCAGCAAGCTACCCAGGACTCCACCTCTATCCCTGGACTTGCGGTATAGGCCCCAGGGTGCCCCCTTGCCCTCAACCTAGGGGCCTCTGACCCCAGCAAGCTACACAGGGGTCAACCTCTCTCCCTGGACATGCAGTAGAGGCCCCAAGGTGCCCCCTGGCCCTCCACCTTATGGCGTCTGACCCCAGCAAGCTACCCAGGGGTCCACCTCTCTCCCTGGACTTGCATTAGAGGCCCTAGGGTGCCCCCTGGCCCTCCACCAAGGGGCCTCTGACAGCAGGAAGCTGCCCAGGGGTCCACCTCTCTCCCTGGACTTGCAGTACAGGCCCCAGGGTGACCACTGGCCCTCCTCCTAGGGGCCTTTGACCTCAGCAAGCTACCCAGGGGTTCCACCTCTCTCCCTGGACTTGCAGTGGAGGCCCCAGCATGCTCCCTGGCCCTCCACCCTTTGCCTCTGACCCCAGCAAGCTACCCAGGGGTTCTACCTCTCTCCCTGGACTTGCAATAGAGGCCCCAGGGTGCCCCTGGCCCTCCACCTAGGGCCTTCTGACCTCAGCAAGCTACCCAGGGGTTCACCTCTCTCCCTGGACTTGCAGTAGAGGCCCTAGGGTGCCCCCTGGCCCTTCACCTAGAGCCTCTGACCCCAGCAAGTTACCCAGGGGTCCACCTCTCTCTCTGGACTTGCAGTAGAGGCCCCAGGGTGCCCCCTGGCCCTCCACCTAGGGGACTCTGACCCCAGCAAGCTACCCAGGGGTCCACCTCTCTCCCTGGACTTGCAGTAGAGGCCACAGGGTGCCCCCTGGCCCTCCACATAGGGGCCTCTGACCCCAGCAAGCTACCCAGGGGTCCACCTCTCTCCCTGGACTTGCAGTAGAGGCCACAGGGTGCCCACTGGCCCTCTTCCTAGGGGCCTCTGACCCCAGCAAGCTACCCAGGGCTCCACCCCTCCCCCTGGACTTGCAGTAGAGGCCCCAGGGTGCCCCGTGGCCCTCATCCTAGGGGCCTCTGACCCAAGCAAGCTACACAGGGGTCAACCTCTCTCCCTGGACTTGCATTAGAGGCCCTAGGGTGCCCCCTGGCCCTCCACCAAGGGGCCTCTGACAGCAGGAAGCTGCCCAGGGGTCCACTTCTCTCCCAGGACTTGCAGTACAGGCCCCAGGGTGCCCACTGACCCTCCTCCTAGGGGCCTCTGACCACAGCAAGCTACCCAGGGGTCCACCTCTCTCCCTGGACTTGCAGTAGAGGCCCCAGGGTGCCCCTGGCCCTCCACCTAGGGCCTTCTGACCTCAGCAAGCTACCCAGGGGTTCACCTCTCTCCCTGGACTTGCAGTAGAGGCCCTAGGGTGCCCCCTGGCCCTTCACCTAGGGGCCTCTGACCCCAGCAAGCTACCCAGGGGTCCACCTCTCTCTCTGGACTTGCAGTAGAGGCCCCAGGGTGCCCCCTGGCCCTCCACATAGGGGCCTCTGACCCCAGCAAGCTACCCAGGGGTCCACCTCTCTCCCTGGACTTGCAGTAGAGGCCACAGGGTGCCCACTGGCCCTCTTCCTAGGGGCCTCTGACCCCAGCAAGCTACCCAGGGCTCCACCTCTCCCCCTGGACTTGCAGTAGAGGCCCCAGGGTGCCCTCTGGACCTCCACCTTATGGCCTCTGACCCCAGCAAGCTACACAGGGGTCAACCTCTCTCCCTGGACTTGCATTAGGGGCCCTAGGGTGCCCCCAGGCCCTCCACCAAGGGGCCTCTGACAGCAGGAAGCTGCCCAGGGGTCCACTTCTCTCCCTGGACTTGCAGTACAGGCCCCAGGGTGCCCACTGACCCTCCTCCTAGGGGCCTCTGACCACAGCAAGCTACCCAGGGGTCCACCTCTCTCCCTGGACTTGCAGTGGAGGCCCCAGGGTGCTCCCTGGCCCTCCACCTATTGCCTCTGACCCCAGCAAGCTACCCAGGGGTTCCACCTCTCTCCCTGGACTTGCAGTAGAGGCCCCCAGGGTGCCCCTGGCCCTCCACCTAGGGCCTTCTGACCACAGCAAGCTACCCAGGGGTTCACCTCTCTCCCTGGACTTGTAGTAGAGGCCCTAGGGTGCCCGCTGACCCTTCACCTAGAGCCTCTGACCCCAGCAAGTTACCCAGGGGTCCACCTCTCTCTCTAAACTTGCAGTAGAGGCCCCAGGGTGCCCCCTGGCCCTCCACCTAGAGGCCTCTGACCCCAGCAAGCTACCCAGGGGTCCACCTCTCTCCCTTGACTTGCAGTAGAGGCCACAGGGTGCCCACTGGCACTCTTCCTAGGGGCCTCTGACCCCAGCAAGCTACCCAGGGCTCCACCTCTCCCCCTGGACTTGCAGTAGAGGCCCCAGGGTGCCCCGTGGCCCTCTACCTAGGGGCCTCTGACCCCAGCAAGCTACCTTGGGGTCCACCTCTCTCCCTGGACTTGCAGTAGAGGCCCCAGGGTGTCCCCTCGCCCTCCACCTAGGGGCCTCTGACCCCAGCAAGCTACCCAGGGGTCCACCTCTCTCCCTGGACTGGCAGTAGAGGCCCCAAGGTGCCCCCTGGCCCTCCACCTTATGGCCTCTGACCCCAGCAAGCTACCCAGGGGTCCACCTCTCTCCCTGGACTTGCAGCAGAGGCACTAGGGCACTCCCTGGCCCTTCACTTAGGGGCCTTTGACCCCAGCAAGCTACCCAGGGCTCCACCTCTATCCCTGGACTTGCGGTATAGGCCCAGGGTGCCCCCTTGCCCTCAACCTAGGGGCCTCTGACCCCAGCAAGCTACACAGGAGTCCACCTCTTTCCCTGGACTTGCATTAGAGGCCCTAGGGTGCCCCCTGGCCCTCCACCAAGGGGCCTCTGATAGCAGGAAGCTGCCCAGGGGTCCACTTCTCTCCCTGGACTTGCAGTACAGGCCCCAAGGTGCCCACTGACCCTCCTCCTAGGGGCCTATTACCACAGCAAGCTACCCAGGGGTCCACCTCTCTCCCTTGACTTGCAGTAGAGGCCACAGGGTGCCCACTGGCACTCTTCCTAAGGGCCTCTGACCCCAGCAAGCTACCCAGGGCTCCACCTCTCCCCCTGGACTTGCAGTAGAGGCCCCAGGGTGCCCCGTGGCCCTCTACCTAGGGGCCTCTGACCCCAGCAAGCTACCTTGGGGTCCACCTCTCTCCCTGGACTTGCAGTAGAGGCCCCAGGGTGTCCCCTCGCCCTCCACCTAGGGGCCTCTGACCCCAGCAAGCTACCCAGGGGTCCACCTCTCTCCCTGGACTGGCAGTAGAGGCCCCAAGGTGCCCCCTGGCCCTCCACCTTATGGCCTCTGACCCCAGCAAGCTACCCAGGGGTCCACATCTCTCCCTGGACTTGCAGCAGAGGCACTAGGGCACTCCCTGGCCCTTCACTTAGGGGCCTTTGACCCCAGCAAGCTACCCAGGGCTCCACCTCTATCCCTGGACTTGCGGTATAGGCCCAGGGTGCCCCCTTGCCCTCAACCTAGGGGCCTCTGACCCCAGCAAGCTACACAGGAGTCCACCTCTTTCCCTGGACTTGCATTAGAGGCCCTAGGGTGCCCCCTGGCCCTCCACCAAGGGGCCTCTGATAGCAGGAAGCTGCCCAGGGGTCCACTTCTCTCCCTGGACTTGCAGTACAGGCCCCAAGGTGCCCACTGACCCTCCTCCTAGGGGCCTATTACCACAGCAAGCTACCCAGGGGTCCACCTCTCTCCCTGGACTTGCAGTGGAGGCCCCTGCGTGCTCCCTGGCCCTTCACCTAGAGCCTCTGACCCCAGCAAGTTACCCAGGGGTCCACCTCTCTCTCTGGACTTGCAGTAGAGGCCCCAGGGTGCCCCCTGGCCCTCCACCTAGGGGCCTCTGACCCCAGCAAGCTACCCAGGGGTTCCACCTCTCTCCCTGGACTTGCAGTAGAGGCCCCCAGGGTGCCCCTGGCCCTCCACCTAGGGCCTTCTGACCACAGCAAGCTACCCAGGGGTTCACCTCTCTCCCTGGACTTGCAGTAGAGGCCCTCGGGTGCCCGCTGACCCTTCACCTAGAGCCTCTGACCCCAGCAATTTACCCAGGGGTCCACCTCTCTCTCTGGACTTGCAGTAGAGGCCCCAGGGTGCCCCCTGGCCCTCCACCTAGGGGCCTCTGACCCCAGCAAGCTACCCAGGGGTCCACCTCTCTCCCTTGACTTGCAGTAGAGGCCACAGGGTGCCCACTGGCACTCTTCCTAGGGGCCTCTGACCCCAGCAAGCTACCCAGGGCTCCACCTCTCCCCCTGGACTTGCAGTAGAGGCCCCAGGGTGCCCCGTGGCCCTCTACCTAGGGGCCTCTGACCCCAGCAAGCTACCTTGGGGTCCACCTCTCTCCCTGGACTTGCATTAGAGGCCCCAGGGTGTCCCCTCGCCCTCCACCTAGGGGCCTCTGACAACAGCAAGCTACCCAGGGATCCACCTCTCTCCCTGGACTGGCATTAGAGGCCCCAAGGTGCCCCCTGGCCCTCCACCTTATGGCCTCTGACCCCAGCAAGCTACCCAGGGGTCCACCTCTCTCCCTGGACTTGCAGCAGAGGCACTAGGGCACCCCCTGGCCCTTCACTTAGGGGCCTTTGACCCCAGCAAGCTACCCAGGGCTCCACCTCTATCCCTGGACTTGCGGTATAGGCCCCAGGGTGCCCCCTTGCCCTCAACCTAGGGGCCTCTGACCCCAGCAAGCTACACAGGAGTCCACCTCTTTCCCTGGACTTGCATTAGAGGCCCTAGGGTGCCCCCTGGCCCTCCACCAAGGGGCCTCTGATAGCAGGAAGCTGCCCAGGGGTCCACTTCTCTCCCTGGACTTGCAGTACAGGCCCCAGGGTGCCCACTGACTCTCCTCCTAGGGGCCTATTACCACAGCAAGCTACCCAGGGGTCCACCTCTCTCCCTGGACTTGCAGTGGAGGCCCCAGCGTGCTCCCTGGCCCTCCACCTATTGCCTCTGACACCAGCAAGCTACCCAGGGGTTCCACCTCTCTCCCTGGACTTGCAGTAGAGGCCCCAGGGTGCCCCTGGCCCTCCACCTAGGGCCTTCTGACCTTAGCAAGCTACCCAGGGGTCCACCTCTCTCCCTGGACTTGCAGTAGAGGCCCTAGGGTGCCCCCTGGCCCTTCACCTAGAGCCTCTGACCCCAGCAATTTACCCAGGGGTCCACATCTCTCTCTGGACTTGCAGTAGAGGCCCCAGGGTGCCCCCTTGCCCTCCACCCAGGTTCCTCTGACCCCAGCAAGCTACACAGGGGTCAAACTCTCTCCCGAGACTTGCAGTATAGGCCCCAGGGTGCCCCCTTGCCCTCCACGTAGGGTCCTTTCACTCCAGCAAGCTACCCAGGGGTCCAGCTCTCTCTCTGGACTTGCAGTATCAGCCACAGGGTGCCCCTTTGCCCTCCACCTAGGGGACTCTGACCCCAGCAAGCTTCCCAGGAGTCCACCTTTCTCCCTGGACTTGCAGTAGAGGCCCCAGGGTGCCCCCTGGCCCTCCACCTTATGGCCTCTGACCCCAGCAAGCTACCCAGGGGTCCACCTCTCTCCCTGGACTTGCAGTAGAGGCCCTATGGTGCCCCCTGGCCCTCCACCAAGGGGCCTCTGACAGCAGGAAGCTACCCAGGGGTCCACCTCTCTCCCTGGACTTGCAGTAGAGGCCCTAGGGTCCCCCCTGGCCCTTCACATAGGGGCCTCTGACCACAGCAAGCTACCCAGGGCTCCACCTCTCTCCCTGGACATGCAGTAGAGACCCCAGGTTGCTCCCTGGCCTTCCACCTATTGCCTCTAACCCCAGCAAGCTACCCAATGATCCACCTCCCTTCCTGGACTTGCAGTAGCGGCCATAGGGTCCCCCCTTGCCCTTCACCTAGGGGCCTTTGACCCCGGCAAGCTACCCAGGGGTCCACCTCTCTCCCTGGACTTGCAGTAGAGGCACTAAAGCACCCCCTGGCCCTTCACTTAGGGTCCTCTGACCCCAGCAAGCTACCGAGGGCTCCACCTCTATCCCTGGACTTGCGGTATAGGCCCCAGGGTGCCCCCTTGCCCTCAACCTAGGGGCCTCTGACCCCAGCAAGCTACTCAGGGGTCCACCTCTCTCCCTGGACTTGCAGTAGAGGCCCCAGGGTGCTCCCTGGCCCTTAACCTATTGCCTCTGACCCCTGCAAGCTACCCAGGGGTTCCACCTCTCTCCCTGGACTTCAGTAGAGGCCCCAGGGTGCCCCTGGCCCTCCACCTAGGGCCTTCTGACCTCAGCAAGCTACCCAGGGGTTCACCTCTCTCCCTGGACTTGCAGTAGAGGCCCCTGGGTGCCCCCTTGCCCTCAACCCAGGTTCCTCTGATCCCAGCAAGCTACCCAGGGGTCCACCTCTCTCACTGGACTTGAAGTAGAGGCCCCAGGGTGCCCCCTGGCCCTCCACCTAGGGGCCTCTGACCCCAGCAAGCTACCCAGGGGTCCACCTCTCTCACTGGACTTGCAGTAGAGGCCCTAGGGTGCCCCCTGGCCCTTCAACTAGGGAACTCTGACACCAGCAAGCTAACCAGGGGTCCACCTCTCTCACTGGACTTGCAGTAGAGGCCCCAGGGTGCCCCCTGGCCCTCCACCTAGGGGCCTCTGACCCCAGCAAGCTACTCAGGGGTCCACCTCTCTCCGAGGACTTGAAGTAGAGGCACAAGGACACCCCCTGGCCCTTCACTTAGGGGCCTCTGACCCCAGCAAGCTACCCAGGACTCCACCTCTATCCCTGGACTTGCGGTATAGGCCCCAGGGTGCCCCCTTGCCCTCAACCTAGGGGCCTCTGACCCCAGCAAGCTACACAGGGGTCAACCTCTCTCCCTGGACATGCAGTAGAGGCCCCAAGGTGCCCCCTGGCCCTCCACCTTATGGCGTCTGACCCCAGCAAGCTACCCAGGGGTCCACCTCTCTCCCTGGACTTGCATTAGAGGCCCTAGGGTGCCCCCTGGCCCTCCACCAAGGGGCCTCTGACAGCAGGAAGCTGCCCAGGGGTCCACCTCTCTCCCTGGACTTGCAGTACAGGCCCCAGGGTGACCACTGGCCCTCCTCCTAGGGGCCTTTGACCTCAGCAAGCTACCCAGGGGTTCCACCTCTCTCCCTGGACTTGCAGTGGAGGCCCCAGCATGCTCCCTGGCCCTCCACCCTTTGCCTCTGACCCCAGCAAGCTACCCAGGGGTTCTACCTCTCTCCCTGGACTTGCAATAGAGGCCCCAGGGTGCCCCTGGCCCTCCACCTAGGGCCTTCTGACCTCAGCAAGCTACCCAGGGGTTCACCTCTCTCCCTGGACTTGCAGTAGAGGCCCTAGGGTGCCCCCTGGCCCTTCACCTAGAGCCTCTGACCCCAGCAAGTTACCCAGGGGTCCACCTCTCTCTCTGGACTTGCAGTAGAGGCCCCAGGGTGCCCCCTGGCCCTCCACCTAGGGGACTCTGACCCCAGCAAGCTACCCAGGGGTCCACCTCTCTCCCTGGACTTGCAGTAGAGGCCACAGGGTGCCCACTGGCCCTCTTCCTAGGGGCCTCTGACCCCAGCAAGCTACCCTTGGCTCCACCTCTCCCCCTGGACTTGCAGTAGAGGCCCCAGGGTGCCCCGTGGCCCTCAACCTAGGGGCCTCTGACCCCAGCAAGCTACCTAGGGGTCCACCTCTCTCATTGGACTTGCAGTAGAGGCTACAGGGTGCCCCTGGCCCTCTTCCTAGGGGCCTCTGACCCCAGCAAGCTACCAAAGGGTCCACCTCTCTTCCTGGACTTGAAGTAGAGGCACTAGGGTGCCCCCTGGCCCTTCACCTAGGGGCCTCTGACCCCAGCAAGCTACCCAGGGGTCCACCTCTCTCCCTGGACTTCCAGTAGAGGCCCCAGGGTGCTCCCTGGCCCTCCACCTATTGCCTCTGACCCCAGCAAGCTACCCAGGGGTTCCACCTCTCTCCCTGGACTTGCAGTAGAGGCCCCAGGGTGCCCCTGGCCCTCCACCTAGGGCCTTCTGACCTCAGCAAGCTACCCAGGGGTTCACCTCTCTCCCTGGACTTGCAGTAGAGGCCCTAGGGTGCCCCCTGGCCCTTCACCTAGGGGCCTCTGACCCCAGCAAGCTACCCAGGGGTCCACCTCTCTCTCTGGACTTGCAGTAGAGGCCCCAGGGTGCCCCCTGGCCCTCCACATAGGGGCCTCTGACCCCAGCAAGCTACCCAGGGGTCCACCTCTCTCCCTGGACTTGCAGTAGAGGCCACAGGGTGCCCACTGGCCCTCTTCCTAGGGGCCTCTGACCCCAGCAAGCTACCCAGGGCTCCACCTCTCCCCCTGGACTTGCAGTAGAGGCCCCAGGGTGCCCCCTGGACCTCCACCTTATGGCCTCTGACCCCAGCAAGCTACACAGGGGTCAACCTCTCTCCCTGGACTTGCATTAGGGGCCCTAGGGTGCCCCCAGGCCCTCCACCAAGGGGCCTCTGACAGCAGGAAGCTGCCCAGGGGTCCACTTCTCTCCCTGGACTTGCAGTACAGGCCCCAGGGTGCCCACTGACCCTCCTCCTAGGGGCCTCTGACCACAGCAAGCTACCCAGGGGTCCACCTCTCTCCCTGGACTTGCAGTGGAGGCCCCAGGGTGCTCCCTGGCCCTCCACCTATTGCCTCTGACCCCAGCAAGCTACCCAGGGGTTCCACCTCTCTCCCTGGACTTGCAGTAGAGGCCCCCAGGGTGCCCCTGGCCCTCCACCTAGGGCCTTCTGACCACAGCAAGCTACCCAGGGGTTCACCTCTCTCCCTGGACTTGTAGTAGAGGCCCTAGGGTGCCCGCTGACCCTTCACCTAGAGCCTCTGACCCCAGCAAGTTACCCAGGGGTCAACCTCTCTCTCTAAACTTGCAGTAGAGGCCCCAGGGTGCCCCCTGGCCCTCCACCTAGAGGCCTCTGACCCCAGCAAGCTACCCAGGGGTCCACCTCTCTCCCTTGACTTGCAGTAGAGGCCACAGGGTGCCCACTGGCACTCTTCCTAGGGGCCTCTGACCCCAGCAAGCTACCCAGGGCTCCACCTCTCCCCCTGAACTTGCAGTAGAGGCCCCAGGGTGCCCCGTGGCCCTCTACCTAGGGGCCTCTGACCCCAGCAAGCTACCTTGGGGTCCACCTCTCTCCCTGGACTTGCAGTAGAGGCCCCAGGGTGTCCCCTCGCCCTCCACCTAGGGGCCTCTGACCCCAGCAAGCTACCCAGGGGTCCACCTCTCTCCCTGGACTGGCAGTAGAGGCCCCAAGGTGCCCCCTGGCCCTCCACCTTATGGCCTCTGACCCCAGCAAGCTACCCAGGGGTCCACCTCTCTCCCTGGACTTGCAGCAGAGGCACTAGGGCACTCCCTGGCCCTTCACTTAGGGGCCTTTGACCCCAGCAAGCTACCCAGGGCTCCACCTCTATCCCTGGACTTGCGGTATAGGCCCAGGGTGCCCCCTTGCCCTCAACCTAGGGGCCTCTGACCCCAGCAAGCTACACAGGAGTCCACCTCTTTCCCTGGACTTGCATTAGAGGCCCTAGGGTGCCCCCTGGCCCTCCACCAAGGGGCCTCTGATAGCAGGAAGCTGCCCAGGGGTCCACTTCTCTCCCTGGACTTGCAGTACAGGCCCCAAGGTGCCCACTGACCCTCCTCCTAGGGGCCTATTACCACAGCAAGCTACCCAGGGGTCCACCTCTCTCCCTTGACTTGCAGTAGAGGCCACAGGGTGCCCACTGGCACTCTTCCTAGGG
The DNA here is from genome assembly GCF_052040795.2 of Danio rerio. NCBI lineage: Eukaryota > Metazoa > Chordata > Actinopteri > Cypriniformes > Danionidae > Danio > Danio rerio. The sequence goes on from NC_141027.1 coordinate 68,048,939, forward strand.
GCCTCTGACCCCAGCAAGCTACCCAGGGCTCCACCTCTCCCCCTGGACTTGCAGTAGAGGCCCCAGGGTGCCCCGTGGCCCTCTACCTAGGGGCCTCTGACCCCAGCCAGCTACCTTGGGGTCCACCTCTCTCCCTGGACTTGCAGTAGAGGCCCCAGGGTGTCCCCTCGCCCTCCACCTAGGGGCCTCTGACCCCAGCAAGCTACCCAGGGGTCCACCTCTCTCCCTGGACTTGCAGTGGAGGCCCCAGCGTGCTCCCTGGCCCTCCACCTATTGCCTCTGACCCCAGCAAGCTACCCAGGGGTTCCACCTCTCTCCCTGGACTTGCAGTAGAGGCCCCAGGGTGCCCCTGGCCCTCCACCTAGGGCCTTCTGACCTTAGCAAGCTACCCAGGGGTCCACCTCTCTCCCTGGACTTGCAGTAGAGGCCCTAGGGTGCCCCCTGGCCCTTCACCTAGAGCCTCTGACCCCAGCAAGTTACCCAGGGGTCCACCTCTCTCTCTGGACTTGCAGTAGAGGCCCCAGGGTGCCCCCTGGCCCTCCACCTAGGGGCCTCTGACCCCAGCAAGCTACCCAGGGGTCCACCTCTCTCCCTGGACTTGCAGTAGAGGCCACAGGGTGCCCACTGGCCCTCTTCCTAGGGGTCTCTGACCCCAGCAAGCTACCCAGGGCTCCACCTCTCCCCCTGGACTTGCAGTAGAGGCCCCAGGGTGACCCGTGGCCCTAAACCTAGGGGCCTCTGACCCCAGCAAGCTACCCTGGGGTCCACCTCTCACCCTGGACTTGCAGTAGAGGCCCCAGGGTGCCCCCTGGCCCTCCACCTAGGGGCCTCTGACCCCAGCAAGCTACCTAGGGGTCCACCTCTCTCATTGCACTTGCAGTAGAGGCCACAGGGTGCCCCTGGCCCTCTTCCTAGGGGCCTCTTACCCCAGCAAGCTACCAAAGGGTCCAACTCTCTTCCTGGACTTGAAGTAGAGGCACTAAGGTGCCCCCTGGCCCTTCACCTAGGGGCCTTTGACCCCAGCAAGCTACCCAGGGGTCCACCTCTCTCCCTGGACTTCCAGTAGAGGCCCCAGGGGGCTCCCTGGCCCTCCACCTATTGCCTCTGACCCCAGCAAGCTACCCAGGGGTTCCACCTCTCTCCATGGACTTGCAGTAGAGGCCCCAGGGTGCCCCTGGCCCTCCACCTAGGGCCTTCTGACCTCAGCAAGCTACCCAGGGGTTCACCTCTCTCCCTGGACTTGCAGTAGAGGCCCTAAGGTGCCCCCTGGCCCTTCACCTAGTTGCCTCTGACCCCAGCAAGCTACCCAGGGGTCCACCTCTCTCTCTGGACTTGCAGTAGAGGCCTCAGGGTGCTCCCTGGCCCTCCACCTATTGCCTCTGACCCCAGCAAGCTACCCAGGGGTTCCACCTCTCTCCCTGGACTTGCAGTAGAGGCCCCAGGGTGCCCCGTGGCCCTCAACCTAGGGGCCTCTGACCCCAGCAAGCTACACAGGGGTCAACCTCTCTCCCTGGACTTGCAGAAGAGGCCCCAAGGTGCCCCCTGGCCCTCCACCTTATGGCCTCTGACCCCAGCAAGCTACACAGGGGTCCACCTCTCTCCCTGGACTTGCAGTAGAATCCACACGGTGCCCACTGGCCCTCCTCCTAGGGGCATCTGACCCCAGCAAGCTACCCAGGGCTACACCTCTTCCCCTGGACTTGCAGTAGAGGCCCCAGGGTGCCCCATGGCCCTCAACCTAGGGGCCTCTGACCCCAGCAAGCTACCCAGGGGTCCACCTGTTTCCCTGGACTTGCAGTAGAGGCCCCAGGGTGCCCCCTGGCCCTCCAACTAGGGGCCTCTGACCCCAGCAAGCTACCCAGGGGTCCAACTCTCTCACTAGACTTGCAGTAGAGGCCCCAGGGTGCCCCTTGGCCCCCCGCCTAGGGGCCTCTGACTCCAGCAAGCTACCAAGGGGTCCACCTCTCTCCCTGGACTTGCAGAAGAGGCACTAGGGCACCCCCTGGCCCTTCATTTAGGGGCCTCTGACCCCAGCAAGCTACCCAGGGCTCCACCTCTATCCCTGGACTTGCGGTATAGGCCCCAGGGTGCCCCCTTGCCCTCAACCTAGGGGCTTCTGACCCCAGCAAGCTACACAGGGGTCAACCTCTCTCCCTGGACTTGCAGTAGAGGCCCCAAGGTGCCCCCTGGCCCTCCACCTTATGGCCTCTGACCCCAGCAAGCTACCCAGGAGTCCACCTCTCTCCCTGGACTTGCATTAGAGGCCCTAGGGTGCCCCCTTGCCCTCCTAAAGGGGCCTCTGATAGCAGGAAGCTACCCAGGGGTCCACTTCTCTCCCTAGACTTGCAGTACAGGCCCCAGGGTGCCCACTGACCCTCCTCCTAGGGGCCTATTACCACAGCAAGCTACCCAGGGGTCCACCTCTCTCCCTGGACTTGCAGTGGAGGCCCCAGCATGCTCCCTGGCCCTCCACCTATTGCCTCTGACCCTTAGCAACCTACCCAGGGGTTCCACCTCTCTGCCTGGACTTGCAATAGAGGCCCCAGGGTGCCCCTGGCCCTCCACCTAGGGCCTTCTGACCTTAGCAAGCTACCCAGGGGTTCACCTCTCTCTCTGGACTTGCAGTAGAGGCCCCAGGGTGCCCCCTGGCCCTCCACCTAGGGGCCTCTGACCCCAGCAAGCTACCCAGGGGTCCACCTCTCTCCCTGGACTTGCAGTAGAGGCCACAGGGTGCCCACTGGCCCTCTTCCTAGGGGTCTCTGACCCCAGCAAGCTACCCAGGGCTCCACCTCTCCCCCTGGACTTGCAGTAGAGGCCCCAGGGTGACCCGTGGCCCTAAACCTAGGGGCCTCTGACCCCAGCAAGCTACCTAGGGGTCCACCTCTCTCATTGGACTTGCAGTAGAGGCCACAGGGTGCCCCTGGCCCTCTTCCTAAGGGCCTCTGACCCCAGCAAGCTACCAAAGGGTCCAACTCTCTTCCTGGACTTGAAGTAGAGGCACTAGGGTGCCCCCTGGCCCTTCACCTAGGGGCCTTTGACCCCAGCAAGCTACCCAGGGGTCCACCTCTCTCCCTGGACTTCCAGTAGAGGCCCCAGGGTGCTCCCTGGCCCTCCACCTATTGCCTCTGACCCCAGCAAGCTACCTAGGGGTTCCACCTCTCTCCCTGGACTTGCAGTAGAGGCCCCAGGGTGCCCCTGGCCCTCCACCTAGGGCCTTCTGACCTCAGCAAGCTACCCAGGGGTTCACCTCTCTCCCTGGACTTGCAGTAGAGGCCCTAAGGTGCCCCCTGGCCCTTTACCTAGTTGCCTCTGACCCCAGCAAGCTACCCAGGGGTCCACCTCTCTCTCTGGACTTGCAGTAGAGGCCCCAGGGTGCCCCCTGGCCCTCCACATAGGGGCCTCTGACCCCAGCAAGCTACCCAGGGGTCCACCTCTCTCCCTGGACTTGCAGTAGAGGCCACAGGGTGCCCACTGGCCCTCTTCCTAGGGGCCTCTGACCCCAGCAAGCTACCCAGGGCTCCACCCCTCCCCCTGGACTTGCAGTAGAGGCCCCAGGGTGCCCCGTGGCCCTCAACCTAGGGGCCTCTGACCCCAGCAAGCTACACAGGGGTCAACCTCTCTCCCTGGACTTGCAGAAGAGGCCCCAAGGTGCCCCCTGGCCCTCCACCTTATGGCCTCTGACCCCAGCAAGCTACACAGGGGTCAACCTCTCTCCCGGGACTTGCATTAGAGGCCCTAGGGTGCCCCCTGGCCCTCCATCAAGGGGCCTCTGACAGCAGGAAGCTGCCCAGGGGTCCACTTCTCTCCCAGGACTTGCAGTACAGGCCCCAGGGTGCCCGCTGGCCCTTCACCTAGAGCCTCTGACCCCAGCAAGCTACCCAGGGGTCCACCTCTCTCCCTGGAGTTGCAGTGGAGGCCTCAGGGTGCTCCCTGGCCCTCCACCTATTGCCTCTGACCCCAGCAAGCTACCCAGGGGTTCCACCTCTCTCCCTGGACTTGCAGTAGAGGCCCCAGGGTGCCCCGTGGCCCTCAACCTAGGGGCCTCTGACCCCAGCAAGCTACACAGGGGTCAACCTCTCTCCCTGGACTTGCAGAAGAGGCCCCAAGGTGCCTCCTGGCCCTCCACCTTATGGCCTCTGACCCCAGCAAGCTACACAGGGGTCAACCTCTCTCCCGGGACTTGCATTAGAGGCCCTAGGGTGCCCCCTGGCCCTCCACCAAGGGGCCTCTGACAGCAGGAAGCTGCCCAGGGGTCCACTTCTCTCCCAGGACTTGCAGTACAGGCCCCAGGGTGCCCCTGGCCCTTCACCTAGGGCCTTCTGACCTCAGCAAGCTACCCAGGGGTTCACCTCTCTCCCTGGACTTGCAGTAGAGGCCCTAGGGTGCCCGCTGGCCCTTCACCTGGAGCCTCTGACCCCAGCAAGCTACCCAGGGGTCCACCTCTCTCCCTGGACTTGCAGTAGAGGCACTAGGGAACCCCCTGGCCCTTCACTTAGGGGTCTCTGACCCCAGCAAGCTACCCATGGCTCAACCTCTATCCCTGGACTTGCGGTATAGGCCCCAGGGTGCCCCCTTGCCCTCAACCTAGGGGCCTCTGACCCCAGCAAGCTACACAGGGGTCAACCTCTCTCCCTGGACATGCAGTAGAGGCCCCAATGTGCCCCCTGGCCCACCACCTTATGGCCTCTGACCCCAGCAAGCTACCCAGGGGTCCACCTCTCTCCCTGGACTTGCAGTGGAGGCCCCAGGGTGCTCCCTGGCCCTCCACCTATTGCCTCTGACCCCAGCAAGCTACCCAGGGGTTCCACCTCTCTCCCTGGACTTGCAGTAGAGGCCCCCAGGGTGCCCCTGGCCCTCCACCTAGGGCCTTCTGACCACAGCAAGCTATCCAGGGGTTCACCTCTCTCCCTGGACTTGCAGTAGAGGCCCTCGGGTGCCCGCTGACCCTTCACCTAGAGCCTCTGACCCCAGCAATTTACCCAGGGGTCCACCTCTCTCTCTGGACTTGCAGTAGAGGCCCCAGGGTGCCCCCTGGCCCTCCACCTAGGGGCCTCTGACCCCAGCAAGCTACCCAGTGGTCCACCTCTCTCCCTTGACTTGCAGTAGAGGCCACAGGGTGCCCACTGGCACTCTTCCTAGGGGCCTCTGACCCCAGCAAGCTACCCAGGGCTCCACCTCTCCCCCTGGACTTGCAGTAGAGGCCCCAGGGTGCCCCGTGGCCCTCTACCTAGGGGCCTCTGACCCCAGCAAGCTACCTTGGGGTCCACCTCTCTCCCTGGACTTGCATTAGAGGCCCCAGGGTGTCCCCTCGCCCTCCACCTAGGGGCCTCTGACAACAGCAAGCTACCCAGGGATCCACCTCTCTCCCTGGACTGGCATTAGAGGCCCCAAGGTGCCCCCTGGCCCTCCACCTTATGGCCTCTGACCCCAGCAAGCTACCCAGGGGTCCACCTCTCTCCCTGGACTTGCAGCAGAGGCACTAGGGCACCCCCTGGCCCTTCACTTAGGGGCCTTTGACCCCAGCAAGCTACCCAGGGCTCCACCTCTATCCCTGGACTTGCGGTATAGGCCCCAGGGTGCCCCCTTGCCCTCAACCTAGGGGCCTCTGACCCCAGCAAGCTACACAGGAGTCCACCTCTTTCCCTGGACTTGCATTAGAGGCCCTAGGGTGCCCCCTGGCCCTCCACCAAGGGGCCTCTGATAGCAGGAAGCTGCCCAGGGGTCCACTTCTCTCCCTGGACTTGCAGTACAGGCCCCAGGGTGCCCACTGACTCTCCTCCTAGGGGCCTATTACCACAGCAAGCTACCCAGGGGTCCACCTCTCTCCCTGGACTTGCAGTGGAGGCCCCAGCGTGCTCCCTGGCCCTCCACCTATTGCCTCTGACACCAGCAAGCTACCCAGGGGTTCCACCTCTCTCCCTGGACTTGCAGTAGAGGCCCCAGGGTGCCCCTGGCCCTCCACCTAGGGCCTTCTGACCTTAGCAAGCTACCCAGGGGTCCACCTCTCTCCCTGGACTTGCAGTAGAGGCCCTAGGGTGCCCCCTGGCCCTTCACCTAGAGCCTCTGACCCCAGCAATTTACCCAGGGGTCCACATCTCTCTCTGGACTTGCAGTAGAGGCCCCAGGGTGCCCCCTTGCCCTCCACCCAGGTTCCTCTGACCCCAGCAAGCTACACAGGGGTCAACCTCTCTCCCGAGACTTGCAGTATAGGCCCCAGGGTGCCCCCTTGCCCTCCACGTAGGGTCCTTTTACTCCAGCAAGCTACCCAGGGGTCCAGCTCTCTCTCTGGACTTGCAGTATCGGCCACAGGGTGCCCCTTTGCCCTCCACCTAGGGGACTCTGACCCCAGCAAGCTTCCCAGGAGTCCACCTTTCTCCCTGGACTTGCAGTAGAGGCCCCAGGGTGCCCCCTGGCCCTCCACCTTATGGCCTCTGACCCCAGCAAGCTACCCAGGGGTCCACCTCTCTCCCTGGACTTGCAGTAGAGGCCCTATGGTGCCCCCTGGCCCTCCACCAAGGGGCCTCTGACAGCAGGAAGCTACCCAGGGGTCCACCTCTCTCCCTGGACTTGCAGTAGAGGCCCCAGGGTCCCCCCTGGCCCTTCACATAGGGGCCTCTGACCACAGCAAGCTACCCAGGGCTCCACCTCTCTCCCTGGACTTGCAGTAGAGGCCCCAGGTTGCTCCCTGGCCTTCCACCTATTGCCTCTAACCCCAGCAAGCTACCCAATGATCCACCTCCCTTCCTGGACTTGCAGTAGCGGCCATAGGGTCCCCCCTTGCCCTTCACCTAGGGGCCTTTGACCCCGGCAAGCTACCCAGGGGTCCACCTCTCTCCCTGGACTTGCAGTAGAGGCACTAAAGCACCCCCTGGCCCTTCACTTAGGGTCCTCTGACCCCAGCAAGCTACCAAGGGCTCCACCTCTATCCCTGGACTTGCGGTATAGGCCCCAGGGTGCCCCCTTGCCCTCAACCTAGGGGCCTCTGACCCCAGCAAGCTACTCAGGGGTCCACCTCTCTCCCTGGACTTGCAGTAGAGGCCCCAGGGTGCTCCCTGGCCCTTAACCTATTGCCTCTGACCCCTGCAAGCTACCCAGGGGTTCCACCTCTCTCCCTGGACTTCAGTAGAGGCCCCAGGGTGCCCCTGGCCCTCCACCTAGGGCCTTCTGACCTCAGCAAGCTACCCAGGGGTTCACCTCTCTCCCTGGACTTGCAGTAGAGGCCCCTGGGTGCCCCCTTGCCCTCAACCCAGGTTCCTCTGATCCCAGCAAGCTACCCAGGGGTCCACCTCTCTCACTGGACTTGAAGTAGAGGCCCCAGGGTGCCCCCTGGCCCTCCACCTAGGGGCCTCTGACCCCAGCAAGCTACCCAGGGGTCCACCTCTCTCACTGGACTTGCAGTAGAGGCCCTGGGGTGCCCCCTGGCCCTTCAACTAGGGAACTCTGACACCAGCAAGCTAACCAGGGGTCCACCTCTCTCACTGGACTTGCAGTAGAGGCCCCAGGGTGCCCCCTGGCCCTCCACCTAGGGGCCTCTGACCCCAGCAAGCTACTCAGGGGTCCACCTCTCTCCGAGGACTTGCAGTAGAGGCACAAGGACACCCCCTGGCCCTTCACTTAGGGGCCTCTGACCCCAGCAAGCTACCCAGGACTCCACCTCTATCCCTGGACTTGCGGTATAGGCCCCAGGGTGCCCCCTTGCCCTCAACCTAGGGGCCTCTGACCCCAGCAAGCTACACAGGGGTCAACCTCTCTCCCTGGACATGCAGTAGAGGCCCCAAGGTGCCCCCTGGCCCTCCACCTTATGGCGTCTGACCCCAGCAAGCTACCCAGGGGTCCACCTCTCTCCCTGGACTTGCATTAGAGGCCCTAGGGTGCCCCCTGGCCCTCCACCAAGGGGCCTCTGACAGCAGGAAGCTGCCCAGGGGTCCACCTCTCTCCCTGGACTTGCAGTACAGGCCCCAGGGTGACCACTGGCCCTCCTCCTAGGGGCCTTTGACCTCAGCAAGCTACCCAGGGGTTCCACCTCTCTCCCTGGACTTGCAGTGGAGGCCCCAGCATGCTCCCTGGCCCTCCACCCTTTGCCTCTGACCCCAGCAAGCTACCCAGGGGTTCTACCTCTCTCCCTGGACTTGCAATAGAGGCCCCAGGGTGCCCCTGGCCCTCCACCTAGGGCCTTCTGACCTCAGCAAGCTACCCAGGGGTTCACCTCTCTCCCTGGACTTGCAGTAGAGGCCCTAGGGTGCCCCCTGGCCCTTCACCTAGAGCCTCTGACCCCAGCAAGTTACCCAGGGGTCCACCTCTCTCTCTGGACTTGCAGTAGAGGCCCCAGGGTGCCCCCTGGCCCTCCACCTAGGGGACTCTGACCCCAGCAAGCTACCCAGGGGTCCACCTCTCTCCCTGGACTTGCAGTAGAGGCCACAGGGTGCCCACTGGCCCTCTTCCTAGGGGCCTCTGACCCCAGCAAGCTACCCTTGGCTCCACCTCTCCCCCTGGACTTGCAGTAGAGGCCCCAGGGTGCCCCGTGGCCCTCAACCTAGGGGCCTCTGACCCCAGCAAGCTACCTAGGGGTCCACCTCTCTCATTGGACTTGCAGTAGAGGCTACAGGGTGCCCCTGGCCCTCTTCCTAGGGGCCTCTGACCCCAGCAAGCTACCAAAGGGTCCACCTCTCTTCCTGGACTTGAAGTAGAGGCACTAGGGTGCCCCCTGGCCCTTCACCTAGGGGCCTCTGACCCCAGCAAGCTACCCAGGGGTCCACCTCTCTCCCTGGACTTCCAGTAGAGGCCCCAGGGTGCTCCCTGGCCCTCCACCTATTGCCTCTGACCCCAGCAAGCTACCCAGGGGTTCCACCTCTCTCCCTGGACTTGCAGTAGAGGCCCCAGGGTGCCCCTGGCCCTCCACCTAGGGCCTTCTGACCTCAGCAAGCTACCCAGGGGTTCACCTCTCTCCCTGGACTTGCAGTAGAGGCCCTAGGGTGCCCCCTGGCCCTTCACCTAGGGGCCTCTGACCCCAGCAAGCTACCCAGGGGTCCACCTCTCTCTCTGGACTTGCAGTAGAGGCCCCAGGGTGCCCCCTGGCCCTCCACATAGGGGCCTCTGACCCCAGCAAGCTACCCAGGGGTCCACCTCTCTCCCTGGACTTGCAGTAGAGGCCACAGGGTGCCCACTGGCCCTCTTCCTAGGGGCCTCTGACCCCAGCAAGCTACCCAGGGCTCCACCTCTCCCCCTGGACTTGCAGTAGAGGCCCCAGGGTGCCCCCTGGACCTCCACCTTATGGCCTCTGACCCCAGCAAGCTACACAGGGGTCAACCTCTCTCCCTGGACATGCATTAGGGGCCCTAGGGTGCCCCCAGGCCCTCCACCAAGGGGCCTCTGACAGCAGGAAGCTGCCCAGGGGTCCACTTCTCTCCCTGGACTTGCAGTACAGGCCCCAGGGTGCCCACTGACCCTCCTCCTAGGGGCCTCTGACCACAGCAAGCTACCCAGGGGTCCACCTCTCTCCCTGGACTTGCAGTGGAGGCCCCAGGGTGCTCCCTGGCCCTCCACCTATTGCCTCTGACCCCAGCAAGCTACCCAGGGGTTCCACCTCTCTCCCTGGACTTGCAGTAGAGGCCCCCAGGGTGCCCCTGGCCCTCCACCTAGGGCCTTCTGACCACAGCAAGCTACCCAGGGGTTCACCTCTCTCCCTGGACTTGTAGTAGAGGCCCTAGGGTGCCCGCTGACCCTTCACCTAGAGCCTCTGACCCCAGCAAGTTACCCAGGGGTCCACCTCTCTCTCTAAACTTCCAGTAGAGGCCCCAGGGTGCCCCCTGGCCCTCCACCTAGAGGCCTCTGACCCCAGCAAGCTACCCAGGGGTCCACCTCTCTCCCTTGACTTGCAGTAGAGGCCACAGGGTGCCCACTGGCACTCTTCCTAGGGGCCTCTGACCCCAGCAAGCTACCCAGGGCTCCACCTCTCCCCCTGGACTTGCAGTAGAGGCGCCAGGGTGCCCCGTGGCCCTCTACCTAGGGGCCTCTGACCCCAGCAAGCTACCTTGGGGTCCACCTCTCTCCCTGGACTTGCAGTAGAGGCCCCAGGGTGTCCCCTCGCCCTCCACCTAGGGGCCTCTGACCCCAGCAAGCTACCCAGGGGTCCACCTCTCTCCCTGGACTTGCAGTAGAGGCCCCAAGGTGCCCCCTGGCCCTCCACCTTATGGCCTCTGACCCCAGCAAGCTACCCAGGGGTCCACCTCTCTCCCTGGACTTGCAGCAGAGGCACTAGGGCACTCCCTGGCCCTTCACTTAGGGGCCTTTGACCCCAGCAAGCTACCCAGGGCTCCACCTCTATCCCTGGACTTGCGGTATAGGCCCAGGGTGCCCCCTTGCCCTCAACCTAGGGGCCTCTGACCCCAGCAAGCTACACAGGAGTCCACCTCTTTCCCTGGACTTGCATTAGAGGCCCTAGGGTGCCCCCTGGCCCTCCACCAAGGGGCCTCTGATAGCAGGAAGCTGCCCAGGGGTCCACTTCTCTCCCTGGACTTGCAGTACAGGCCCCAAGGTGCCCACTGACCCTCCTCCTAGGGGCCTATTACCACAGCAAGCTACCCAGGGGTCCACCTCTCTCCCTTGACTTGCAGTAGAGGCCACAATGTGCCCACTGGCACTCTTCCTAGGGGCCTCTGACCCCAGCAAGCTACCCAGGGCTCCACCTCTCCCCCTGGACTTGCAGTAGAGGCCCCAGGGTGCCCCGTGGCCCTCTACCTAGGGGCCTCTGACCCCAGCAAGCTACCTTGGGGTCCACCTCTCTCCCTGGACTTGCAGTAGAGGCCCCAGGGTGTCCCCTCGCCCTCCCCCTAGGGGCCTCTGACCCCAGCAAGCTACCCAGGGGTCCACCTCTCTCCCTGGACTGGCAGTAGAGGCCCCAAGGTGCCCCCTGGCCCTCCACCTTATGGCCTCTGACCCCAGCAAGCTACCCAGGGGTCCACCTCTCTCCCTGGACTTGCAGCAGAGGCACTAGGGCACTCCCTGGCCCTTCACTTAGGGGCCTTTGACCCCAGCAAGCTACCCAGGGCTCCACCTCTATCCCTGGACTTGCGGTATAGGCCCAGGGTGCCCCCTTGCCCTCAACCTAGGGGCCTCTGACCCCAGCAAGCTACACAGGAGTCCACCTCTTTCCCTGGACTTGCATTAGAGGCCCTAGGGTGCCCCCTGGCCCTCCACCAAGGGGCCTCTGATAGCAGGAAGCTGCCCAGGGGTCCACTTCTCTCCCTGGACTTGCAGTACAGGCCCCAAGGTGCCCACTGACCCTCCTCCTAGGGGCCTATTACCACAGCAAGCTACCCAGGGGTCCACCTCTCTCCCTGGACTTGCAGTGGAGGCCCCAGCGTGCTCCCTGGCCCTCCACCTATTGCCTCTGACCCCAGCAAGCTACCCAGGGGTTCCACCTCTCTCCCTGGACTTGCAGTAGAGGCCCCAGGGTGCCCCTGGCCCTCCACCTAGGGCCTTCTGACCTTAGCAAGCTACCCAGGGGTCCACCTCTCTCCCTGGACTTGCAGTAGAGGCCCTAGGGTGCCCCCTGGCCCTTCACCTAGAGCCTCTGACCCCAGCAAGTTACCCAGGGGTCCACCTCTCTCTCTGGACTTGCAGTAGAGGCCCCAGGGTGCCCCCTGGCCCTCCACCTAGGGGCCTCTGACCCCAGCAAGCTACCCAGGGGTCCACCTTTCTCCCTGGACTTGCAGTAGAGGCCACAGGGTGCCCACTGGCCCTCTTCCTAGGGGTCTCTGACCCCAGCAAGCTACCCAGGGCTCCACCTCTCCCCCTGGACTTGCAGTAGAGGCCCCAGGGTGACCCGTGGCCCTAAACCTAGGGGCCTCTGACCCCAGCAAGCTACCCTGGGGTCCACCTCTCACCCTGGACTTGCAGTAGAGGCCCCAGGGTGCCCCCTGGCCCTCCACCTAGGGGCCTCTGACCCCAGCAAGCTACCTAGGGGTCCACCTCTCTCATTGCACTTGCAGTAGAGGCCACAGGGTGCCCCTGGCCCTCTTCCTAGGGGCCTCTTACCCCAGCAAGCTACCAAAGGGTCCAACTCTCTTCCTGGACTTGAAGTAGAGGCACTAAGGTGCCCCCTGGCCCTTCACCTAGTTGCCTCTGACCCCAGCAAGCTACCCAGGGGTCCACCTCTCTCTCTGGACTTGCAGTAGAGGCCCCAGGGTGCCCCCTGGCCCTCCACATAGGGGCCTCTGACCCCAGCAAGCTACTCAGGGGTCCACCTCTCTCCCTGGACTTGCAGTAGAATCCACACGGTGCCCACTGGCCCTCCTCCTAGGGGCATCTGACCCCAGCAAGCTACCCAGGGCTACACCTCTTCCCCTGGACTTGCAGTAGAGGCCCCAGGGTGCCCCATGGCCCTCAACCTAGGAGCCTCTGACCCCAGCAAGCTACCCAGGGGTCCAACTCTCTCACTAGACTTGCAGTAGAGGCCCCAGGGTGCCCCTTGGCCCCCCGCCTAGGGGCCTCTGACTCCAGCAAGCTACCCAGGGGTCCACCTCTCTCCCTGGACTTGCAGAAGAGGCACTAGGGCACCCCCTGGCCCATCACTTAGGGGCCTCTGACCCCAGCAAGCTACACAGGGGTCAACCTCTCTCCCTGGACTTGCAGTAGAGGCCCCAAGGTGCCCCCTGGCCCTCCACCTTATGGCCTCTGACCCCAGCAAGCTACCCAGGAGTCCACCTCTCTCCCTGGACTTGCATTAGAGGCTCTAGGGTGCCCCCTTGCCCTCCTAAAGGGGCCTCTGATAGCAGGAAGCTGCCCAGGGGTCCACTTCTCTCCCTGGACTTGCAGTAGAGGCCCCAGGGTGCCCACTGACCCTCCTCCTAGGGGCCTATTACCACAGCAAGCTACCCAGGGGTCCACCTCTCTCCCTGGACTTGCAGTGGAGGCCCCAGCATGCTCCCTGGCCCTCCACCTATTGCCTCTGACCCTTAGCAACCTACCCAGGGGTTCCACCTCTCTGCCTGGACTTGCAATAGAGGCCCCAGGGTGCCCCTGGCCCTCCACCTAGGGCCTTCTGACCTTAGCAAGCTACCCAGGGGTTCACCTCTCTCCCTGGACTTGCAGTAGAGGCCCTAGGGTGCCCCCTGGCCCTTCACCTAGAGCCTCTGACCCCAGCAAGTTACCCAGGGGTATATATCTCTCCCTGGACTTGCAGTATAGGCCCAAGTGTGCCCCCTCGCCCTCCACATAAGAGCCTTTGTCCCTATCAAGCTTCCCAGGGGTCCACCTCTCCCCCTGGACTTGCAGTAGAGGGCCCTGGGTGCCCCCTTGCCCTCCACCCAGGTTCCTCTGATCCCAGCAAGCTACCCAGGGGTCCACCTCTCTCACTGGACTTGCAGTAGAGGCCCCAGGGTGCCCCCTGGCCCTCCACCTAGGGGCCTCTGACCCCAGCAAGCTACCCAGGGGTCTACCTCTCTCACTGGACTTGCAGTAGAGGCCCTATGGTGCCCCCTGGCCCTTCAACTAGGGGCCTCTGACACCAGCAAGCTACCCAGGGGTCCACCTCTCTCACTGGACTTGCAGTAGAGGCCCCAGGGTGCCCCCTGGCCCTCCACCTAGGGGCCTCTGACCCCAGCAAGCTACTCAGTTGTCCACCTCTCTCCCAGGACTTGCAGTAGAGCCACTAGGGCACCCCCTGGCCCTTCACTTAGGGGCCTCTGACCCCAGCAAGCTACCCAGGGCTCCACCTCTATCCCTGGACTTGCGGTATAGGCCCCATGGTGCCCCCTTGCCCTCAACCTAGGGGCCTCTGACCCCAGCAAGCTACACAGGGGTCAACCTCTCTCCCTGGACATGCAGTAGAGCCCCCAAGGTGCCCCCTGGCCCTCCACCTTATGGCCTCTGACCCCAGCAAGCTACCCAGGGGTCCATCTCTCTCCCTGGACTTGCATTAGAGGCCCTAGGTTGCCCCCTTGCCCTCCACCAAGGGGCCTCTGACAGCAGAAAGCTGCCCAGGGGTCCACCTCTCTCCCTGGACTTGCAGTACAGGGCCCAGGGTGACCACTGGCCCTCCTCCTAGGGGCCTCTGACCACAGCAAGCTACTCAGGGGTCCACCTCTCTCCCTGGACTTGCAGTAGAGGCCCCAGGGTGCTCCCTGGCCCTCCACCTATTGCCTTTGACCTCAGCAAGCTACCCAGGGGTTCCACCTCTCTCCCTGGACTTGCAGTAGAGGCCCCAGGGTGCCCCATGGCCCTCAACGTAGGGGCCTCTGACCCCAGCAAGCTACCCAGGGGTCCACCTGTTTCCCTGGACTTGCAGTAGAGGCCCCAGGGTGCCCCCTGGCCCTCCAACTAGGGGCCTCTGACCCCAGCAAGCTACCCAGGGGTCCAACTCTCTCACTAGACTTGCAGTAGAGGCCCCAGGGTGCCCCTTGGCCCCCCGCCTAGGGGCCTCTGACTCCAGCAAGCTACCCAGGGGTCCACCTCTCTCCCTGGACTTGCAGAAGAGGCACTAGGGCACCCCCTGGCCCTTCATTTAGGGGCCTCTGACCCCAGCAAGCTACCCAGGGCTCCACCTCTATCCCTGGACTTGCGGTATAGGCCCCAGGGTGCCCCCTTGCCCTCAACCTAGGGGCTTCTGACCCCAGCAAGCTACACAGGGGTCAACCTCTCTCCCTGGACTTGCAGTAGAGGCCCCAAGGTGCCCCCTTGCCCTCCACCTTATGGCCTCTGACCCCAGCAAGCTACCCAGGAGTCCACCTCTCTCCCTGGACTTGCATTAGAGGCCCTAGGGTGCCCCCTTGCCCTCCACCAAGGGGCCTCTGATAGCAGGAAGCTGCCCAGGGGTCCACTTCTCTCCCTGGACTTGCAGTACAGGCCCCAGGGTGCTCACTGACCCTCCTCCTAGGGGCCTATTACCACAGCAAGCTACCCAGGGGTCCACCTCTCTCCCTGGACTTGCAGTGGAGGCCCCAGCATGCTCCCTGGCCCTCCACCTATTGCCTCTGACCCTTAGCAAGCTACCCAGGGGTTCCACCTCTCTGCCTGGACTTGCAATAGAGGCCCCAGGGTGCCCCTGGCCCTCCACCTAGGGCCTTCTGACCTCAGCAAGCTACCCAGGGGTTCACCTCTCTCCCTGGACTTGCAGTAGAGGCCCTAGGGTGCCCCCTGGCCCTTCACCTAGAGCCTCTGACCCCAGCAAGTTACCCAGGGGTCCACCTCTCTCTCTGGACTTGCAGTAGAGGCCCCAGGGTGCCCCCTGGCCCTCCACCTAGGGGCCTCTGACCCCAGCAAGCTACCCAGGGGTCCACCTCTCTCCCTGGACTTGCAGTAGAGGCCACAGGGTGCCCACTTGCCCTCTTCCTAGGGGCCTCTGACCCCAGCAAGCTACCCAGGGCTCCACCTCTCCCCCTGGACTTGCAGTAGAGGCCCCAGGGTGCCCCGTGGCCCTCAACCTAGGGGCCTCTGACCCCAGCAAGCTACCCTGGGGTCCACCTCTCACCCTGGACTTGCTGTAGAGGCCCAAGGGTGCTCCCTGGCCCTCCACCTATTGCCTTTGACCTCAGCAAGCTACCCAGGGGTTCCACCTCTCTCCCTGGACTTGCAGTAGAGGCCCCAGGGTGCCCCATGGCCCTTCACTTAGGGGCCTTTGACCCCAGCAAGCTACCCAGGGCTCCACCTCTATCCCTGGACTTGCGGTATAGGCCCAGGGTGCCCCCTTGCCCTCAACCTAGGGGCCTCTGACCCCAGCAAGCTACACAGGAGTCCACCTCTTTCCCTGGACTTGCATTAGAGGCCCTAGGGTGCCCCCTGGCCCTCCACCAAAGGGCCTCTGATAGCAGGAAGCTGCCCAGGGGTCCACTTCTCTCCCTGGACTTGCAGTACAGGCCCCAAGGTGCCCACTGACCCTCCTCCTAGGGGCCTATTACCACAGCAAGCTACCCAGGGGTCCACCTCTCTCCCTTGACTTGCAGTAGAGGCCACAGGGTGCCCACTGGCACTCTTCCTAGGGGCCTCTGACCCCAGCAAGCTACCCAGGGCTCCACCTCTCCCCCTGGACTTGCAGTAGAGGCCCCAGGGTGCCCCGTGGCCCTCTACCTAGGGGCCTCTGACCCCAGCAAGCTACCTTGGGGTCCACCTCTCTCCCTGGACTTGCAGTAGAGGCCCCAGGGTGTCCCCTCGCCCTCCACCTAGGGGCCTCTGACCCCAGCAAGCTACCCAGGGGTCCACCTCTCTCCCTGGACTGGCAGTAGAGGCCCCAAGGTGCCCCCTGGCCCTCCACCTTATGGCCTCTGACCCCAGCAAGCTACCCAGGGGTCCACCTCTCTCCCTGGACTTGCAGCAGAGGCACTAGGGCACTCCCTGGCCCTTCACTTAGGGGCCTTTGACCCCAGCAAGCTACCCAGGGCTCCACCTCTATCCCTGGACTTGCGGTATAGGCCCAGGGTGCCCCCTTGCCCTCAACCTAGGGGCCTCTGACCCCAGCAAGCTACACAGGAGTCCACCTCTTTCCCTGGACTTGCATTAGAGGCCCTAGGGTGCCCCCTGGCCCTCCACCAAGGGGCCTCTGATAGCAGGAAGCTGCCCAGGGGTCCACTTCTCTCCCTGGACTTGCAGTACAGGCCCCAAGGTGCCCACTGACCCTCCTCCTAGGGGCCTATTACCACAGCAAGCTACCCAGGGGTCCACCTCTCTCCCTGGACTTGCAGTGGAGGCCCCAGCGTGCTCCCTGGCCCTCCACCTATTGCCTCTAACCCCAGCAAGCTACCCAGGGGTTCCACCTCTCTCCCTGGACTTGCAGTAGAGGCCCCAGGGTGCCCCTGGCCCTCCACCTAGGGCCTTCTGACCTTAGCAAGCTACCCAGGGGTCCACCTCTCTCCCTGGACTTGCAGTAGAGGCCCTAGGGTGCCCCCTGGCCCTTCACCTAGAGCCTCTGACCCCAGCAAGTTACCCAGGGGTCCACCTCTCTCTCTGGACTTGCAGTAGAGGCCCCAGGTTGCCCACTGGCCCTCCACCTAGGGGCCTCTGACCCCAGCAAGCTACCCAGGGGTCCACCTCTCTCCCTGGACTTGCAGTAGAGGCCACAGGGTGCCCACTGGCCCTTTTCCTAGGGGTCTCTGACCCCAGCAAGCTACCCAGGGCTCCACCTCTCCCCCTGGACTTGCAGTAGAGGCCCCAGGGTGACCCGTGGCCCTAAACCTAGGGGCCTCTGACCCCAGCAAGCTACCCTGGGGTCCACCTCTCACCCTGGACTTGCAGTAGAGGCCCCAGGGTGACCCGTGGCCCTCCAACTAGGGGCCTCTGACCCCAGCAAGCTACCCAGGGGTCCAACTCTCTCACTAGACTTGCAGTAGAGGCCCCAGGGTGCCCCTTGGCCCCCCGCCTAGGGGCCTCTGACTCCAGCAAGCTACCCAGGGGTCCACCTCTCTCCCTGGACTTGCAGAAGAGGCACTAGGGCACCCCCTGGCCCTTCATTTAGGGGCCTCTGACCCCAGCAAGCTACCCAGGGCTCCACCTCTATCCCTGGACTTGCGGTATAGGCCCCAGGGTGCCCCCTTGCCCTCAACCTAGGGGCTTCTGACCCCAGCAAGCTACACAGGGGTCAACCTCTCTCCCTGGACTTGCAGTAGAGGCCCCAAGGTGCCCCCTTGCCCTCCACCTTATGGCCTCTGACCCCAGCAAGCTACCCAGGAGTCCACCTCTCTCCCTGGACTTGCATTAGAGGCCCTAGGGTGCCCCCTTGCCCTCCACCAAGGGGCCTCTGATAGCAGGAAGCTGCCCAGGGGTCCACTTCTCTCCCTGGACTTGCAGTACAGGCCCCAGGGTGCTCACTGACCCTCCTCCTAGGGGCCTATTACCACAGCAAGCTACCCAGGGGTCCACCTCTCTCCCTGGACTTGCAGTGGAGGCCCCAGCATGCTCCCTGGCCCTCCACCTATTGCCTCTGACCCCAGCAAGCTACCCAGGGGTTCCACCTCTCTCCCTGGACTTGCAGTAGAGGCCCCAGGGTGCCCCTGGCCCTCCACCTAGGGCCTTCTGACCTTAGCAAGCTACCCAGGGGTCCACCTCTCTCCCTGGACTTGCAGTAGAGGCCCTAGGGTGCCCCCTGGCCCTTCACCTAGAGCCTCTGACCCCAGCAAGTTACCCAGGGGTCCACCTCTCTCTCTGGACTTGCAGTAGAGGCCCCAGGTTGCCCCCTGGCCCTCCACCTAGGGGCCTCTGACCCCAGCAAGCTACCCAGGGGTCCACCTCTCTCCCTGGACTTGCAGTAGAGGCCACAGGGTGCCCACTGGCCCTCTTCCTAGGGGTCTCTGACCCCAGCAAGCTACCCAGGGCTCCACCTCTCCCCCTGGACTTGCAGTAGAGGCCCCAGGGTGACCCGTGGCCCTAAACCTAGGGGCCTCTGACCCCAGCAAGCTACCCTGGGGTCCACCTCTCACCCTGGACTTGCAGTAGAGGCCCCAGGGTGACCCGTGGCCCTAAACCTAGGGGCCTCTGACCCCAGCAAGCTACCTAGGGGTCCACCTCTCTCATTGCACTTGCAGTAGAGGCCACAGGGTGCCCCTGGCCCTCTTCCTAGGGGCCTCTTACCCCAGCAAGCTACCAAAGGGTCCAACTCTCTTCCTGGACTTGAAGTAGAGGCACTAAGGTGCCCCCTGGCCCTTCACCTAGGGGCCTTTGACCCCAGCAAGCTACCCAGGGGTCCACCTCTCTCCCTGGACTTCCAGTAGAGGCCCCAGGGTGCTCCCTGGCCCTCCACCTATTGCCTCTGACCCCAGCAAGCTACCCAGGGGTTCCACCTCTCTCCATGGACTTGCAGTAGATGCCCCAGGGTGCCCCTGGCCCTCCACCTAGGGCCTTCTGACCTCAGCAAGCTACCCAGGGGTTCACCTCTCTCCCTGGACTTGCAGTAGAGGCCCTAAGGTGCCCCCTGGCCCTTCACCTAGTTGCCTCTGACCCCAGCAAGCTACCCAGGGGTCCACCTCTCTCTCTGGACTTGCAGTAGAGGCCCCAGGGTGCCCCCTGGCCCTCCACATAGGGGCCTCTGACCCCAGCAAGCTACTCAGGGGTCCACCTCTCTCCCTGGACTTGCAGTAGAATCCACACGGTGCCCACTGGCCCTCCTCCTAGGGGCATCTGACCCCAGCAAGCTACCCAGGGCTACACCTCTTCCCCTGGACTTGCAGTAGAGGCCCCAGGGTGCCCCATGGCCCTCAACCTAGGGGCCTCTGACCCCAGCAAGCTACCCAGGGGTCCACCTGTTTCCCTGGACTTGCAGTAGAGGCCCCAGGGTGCCCCCTGGCCCTCCAACTAGGGGCCTCTGACCCCAGCAAGCTACCCAGGGGTCCAACTCTCTCACTAGACTTGCAGTAGAGGCCCCAGGGTGCCCCTTGGCCCCCCGCCTAGGGGCCTCTGACTCCAGCAAGCTACCAAGGGGTCCACCTCTCTCCCTGGACTTGCAAAAGAGGCACTAGGGCACCCCCTGGCCCTTCATTTAGGGGCCTCTGACCCCAGCAAGCTACCCAGGGCTCCACCTCTATCCCTCACTTGCGGTATAGGCCCCAGGGTGCCCCCTTGCCCTCAACCTAGGGGCTTCTGACCCCAGCAAGCTACACAGGGGTCAACCTCTCTCCCTGGACTTGCAGTAGAGGCCCCAAGGTGCCCCCTGGCCCTCCACCTTATGGCCTCTGACCCCAGCAAGCTACCCAGGAGTCCACCTCTCTCCCTGGACTTGCATTAGAGGCCCTAGGGTGCCCCCTTGCCCTCCTAAAGGGGCCTCTGATAGCAGGAAGCTGCCCAGGGGTCCACTTCTCTCCCTAGACTTGCAGTACAGGCCCCAGGGTGCCCACTGACCCTCCTCCTAGGGGCCTATTACCACAGCAAGCTACCCAGGGGTCCACCTCTCTCCCTGGACTGCAGTGGAGGCCCCAGCATGCTCCCTGGCCCTCCACCTATTGCCTCTGACCCTTAGCAACCTACCCAGGGGTTCCACCTCTCTGCCTGGACTTGCAATAGAGGCCCCAGGGTGCCCCTGGCCCTCCACCTAGGGCCTTCTGACCTTAGCAAGCTACCCAGGGGTTCACCTCTCTCTCTGGACTTGCAGTAGAGGCCCCAGGGTGCCCCCTGGCCCTCCACCTAGGGGCCTCTGACCCCAGCAAGCTACCCAGGGGTCCACCTCTCTCCCTGGACTTGCAGTAGAGGCCACAGGGTGCCCACTGGCCCTCTTCCTAGGGGTCTCTGACCCCAGCAAGCTACCCAGGGCTCCACCTCTCCCCCTGGACTTGCAGTAGAGGCCCCAGGGTGACCCGTGGCCCTAAACCTAGGGGCCTCTGACCCCAGCAAGCTACCTAGGGGTCCACCTCTCTCATTGGACTTGCAGTAGAGGCCACAGGGTGCCCCTGGCCCTCTTCCTAGGGGCCTCTGACCCCAGCAAGCTACCAAAGGGTCCAACTCTCTTCCTGGACTTGAAGTAGAGGCACTAGGGTGCCCCCTGGCCCTTCACCTAGGGGCCTTTGACCCCAGCAAGCTACCCAGGGGTCCACCTCTCTCCCTGGACTTCCAGTAGAGGCCCCAGGGTGCTCCCTGGCCCTCCACCTATTGCCTCTGACCCCAGCAAGCTACCCAGGGGTTCCACCTCTCTCCCTGGACTTGCAGTAGAGGCCCCAGGGTGCCCCTGGCCCTCCACCTAGGGCCTTCTGACCCCAGCAAGCTACCCAGGGGTTCACCTCTCTCCCTGGACTTGCAGTAGAGGCCCTAAGGTGCCCCCTGGCCCTTCACCTAGTTGCCTCTGACCCCAGCAAGCTACCCAGGGGTCCACCTCTCTCTCTGGACTTGCAGTAGAGGCCCCAGGGTGCCCCCTGGCCCTCCACATAGGGGCCTCTGACCCCAGCAAGCTACCCAGGGGTCCACCTCTCTCCCTGGACTTGAAGTAGAGGCCACAGGGTGCCCACTGGCCCTCTTCCTAGGGGCCTCTGACCCCAGCAAGCTACCCAGGGCTCCACCCCTCCCCCTGGACTTGCAGTAGAGGCCCCAGGGTGCCCCGTGGCCCTCAACCTAGGGGCCTCTGACCCCAGCAAGCTACACAGGGGTCAACCTCTCTCCCTGGACTTGCAGAAGAGGCCCCAAGGTGCCCCCTGGCCCTCCACCTTATGGCCTCTGACCCCAGCAAGCTACACAGGGGTCAACCTCTCTCCCGGGACTTGCATTAGAGGCCCTAGGGTGCCCCCTGGCCCTCCACCAAGGGGCCTCTGACAGCAGGAAGCTGCCCAGGGGTCCACTTCTCTCCCAGGACTTGCAGTACAGGCCCCAGGGTGCCCACTGACCCTCCTCCTAGGGGCCTCTGACCACAGCAAGCTACCCAGGGGTCCACCTCTCTCCCTGGACTTGCAGTAGAGGCCCCAGGGTGCCCCTGGCCCTCCACCTAGGGCCTTCTGACCTCAGCAAGCTACCCAGGGGTTCACCTCTCTCCCTGCACTTGCAGTAGAGGCCCTAGGGTGCCCGCTGGCCCTTTACCTGGAGCCTCTGACCCCAGCAAGCTACCCAGGGGTCCACCTCTCTCCCTGGACTTGCAGTAGAGGCACTAGGGAACCCCCTGGCCCTTCACTTAGGGGTCTCTGACCCCAGCAAGCTACCCATGGCTCAACCTCTATCCCTGGACTTGCGGTATAGGCCCCAGGGTGCCCCCTTGCCCTCAACCTAGGGGCCTCTGACCCCAGCAAGCTACACAGGGGTCAACCTCTCTCCCTGGACATGCAGTAGAGGCCCCAATGTGCCCCCTGGCCCACCACCTTATGGCCTCTGACCCCAGCAAGCTACCCAGGGGTCCAACTCTCTCCCTGGACTTGCAGTGGAGGCCCCAGGGTGCTCCCTGGCCCTCCACCTATTGCCTCTGACCCCAGCAAGCTACCCAGGGGTTCCACCTCTCTCCCTGGACTTGCAGTAGAGGCCCCCAGGGTGCCCCTGGCCCTCCACCTAGGGCCTTCTGACCACAGCAAGCTACCCAGGGGTTCACCTCTCTCCCTGGACTTGCAGTAGAGGCCCTAGGGTGCCCGCTGACCCTTCACCTAGAGCCTCTGACCCCAGCAATTTACCCAGGGGTCCACCTCTCTCTCTGGACTTGCAGTAGAGGCCCCAGTGTGCCCCCTGGCCCTCCACCTAGGGGCCTCTGACCCCAGCAAGCTACCCAGGGGTCCACCTCTCTCCCTTGACTTGCAGTAGAGGCCACAGGGTGCCCACTGGCACTCTTCCTAGGGGCCTCTGACCCCAGCAAGCTACCCAGGGGTTCCACCTCTCTCCCTGGACTTGCAGTAGAGGCCCCCAGGGTGCCCCTGGCCCTCCACCTAGGGCCTTCTGACCACAGCAAGCTACCCAGGGGTTCACCTCTCTCCCTGGACTTGCAGTAGAGGCCCTAGGGTGCCCGCTGACCCTTCACCTAGAGCCTCTGACCCCAGCAATTTACCCAGGGGTCCACCTCTCTCTCTGGACTTGCAGTAGAGGCCCCAGGGTGCCCCCTGGCCCTCCACCTAGGGGCCTCTGACCCCAGCAAGCTACCCAGGGGTCCACCTCTCTCCCTTGACTTGCAGTAGAGGCCACAGGGTGCCCACTGGCACTCTTCCTAGGGGCCTCTGACCCCAGCAAGCTACCCAGGGCTCCACCTCTCTCCCTGGACTTGCATTAGAGGCCCCAGGGTGTCCCCTCGCCCTCCACCTAGGGGCCTCTGACAACAGCAAGCTACCCAGGGGTCCACCTCTCTCCCTGGACTGGCATTAGAGGCCCCAAGGTGCCCCCTGGCCCTCCACCTTATGGCCTCTGACCCCAGCAAGCTACCCAGGGGTCCACCTCTCTCCCTGGACTTGCAGCAGAGGCACTAGGGCACCCCCTGGCCCTTCACTTAGGGGCCTTTGACCCCAGCAAGCTACCCAGGGCTCCACCTCTATCCCTGGACTTGCGGTATAGGCCCCAGGGTGCCCCCTTGCCCTCAACCTAGGGGCC
Source organism: Danio rerio (assembly GCF_052040795.2). Lineage (NCBI taxonomy): Eukaryota > Metazoa > Chordata > Actinopteri > Cypriniformes > Danionidae > Danio > Danio rerio. The sequence continues at coordinate 68,071,898 of NC_141027.1, forward strand.
TCTGACCCCAGCAAGCTACACAGGAGTCCACCTCTTTCCCTGGACTTGCATTAGAGGCCCTAGGGTGCCCCCTGGCCCTCCACCAAGGGGCCTCTGATAGCAGGAAGCTGCCCAGGGGTCCACTTCTCTCCCTGGACTTGCAGTACAGGCCCCAGGGTGCCCACTGACCCTCCTCCTAGGGGCCTATTACCACAGCAAGCTACCCAGGGGTCCACTTCTCTCCCTGGACTTGCAGTGGAGGCCCCAGCGTGCTCCCTGGCCCTCCACCTATTGCCTCTGACACCAGCAAGCTACCCAGGGGTTCCACCTCTCTCCCTGGACTTGCAGTAGAGGCCCCAGGGTGCCCCTGGCCCTCCACCTAGGGCCTTCTGACCTTAGCAAGCTACCCAGGGGTCCACCTCTCTCCCTGGACTTGCAGTAGAGGCCCTAGGGTGCCCCCTGGCCCTTCACCTAGAGCCTCTGACCCCAGCAATTTACCCAGGGGTCCACATCTCTCTCTGGACTTGCAGTAGAGGCCCCAGGGTGCCCCCTTGCCCTCCACCCAGGTTCCTCTGACCCCAGCAAGCTACACAGGGGTCAACCTCTCTCCCGAGACTTGCAGTATAGGCCCCAGGGTGCCCCCTTGCCCTCCACGTAGGGTCCTTTCACTCCAGCAAGCTACCCAGGGGTCCAGCTCTCTCTCTGGACTTGCAGTATCGGCCACAGGGTGCCCCTTTGCCCTCCACCTAGGGGCCTCTGACCCCAGCAAGCTTCCCAGGAGTCCACCTTTCTCCCTGGACTTGCAGTAGAGGCCCCAGGGTGCCCCCTGGCCCTCCACCTTATGGCCTCTGACCCCAGCAAGCTACCCAGGGGTCCACCTCTCTCCCTGGACTTGCAGTAGAGGCCCTATGGTGCCCCCTGGCCCTCCACCAAGGGGCCTCTGACAGCAGGAAGCTACCCAGGGGTCCACCTCTCTCCCTGGACTTGCAGTAGAGGCCCTAGGGTCCCCCTTGGCCCTTCACATAGGGGCCTCTGACCACAGCAAGCTACCTAGGGCTCCACCTCTCTCCCTGGACTTGCAGTAGAGGCCCCAGGTTGCTCCCTGGCCTTCCACCTATTGCCTCTAACCCCAGCAAGCTACCCAATGATCCACCTCCCTTCCTGGACTTGCAGTAGCGGCCATAGGGTCCCCCCTTGCCCTTCACCTAGGGGCCTTCGACCCCGGCAAGCTACCCAGGGGTCCACCTCTCTCCCTGGACTTGCAGTAGAGGCACTAAAGCACCCCCTGGCCCTTCACTTAGGGTCCTCTGACCCCAGCAAGCTACCAAGGGCTCCACCTCTATCCCTGGACTTGCGGTATAGGCCCCAGGGTGCCCCCTTGCCCTCAACAGGGCCTCTGACCCCAGCAAGCTACTCAGGGGTCCACCTCTCTCCCTGGACTTGCAGTAGAGGCCCCAGGGTGCTCCCTGGCCCTTTACCTATTGCCTCTGACCCCTGCAAGCTACCCAGGGGTTCCACCTCTCTCCCTGGACTTCAGTAGAGGCCCCAGGGTGCCCACTGGCCCTCCACCTAGGGCCTTCTGACCTCAGCAAGCTACCCAGGGGTTCACCTCTCTCCCTGGACTTGCAGTAGAGGCCCCTGGGTGCCCCCTTGCCCTAAACCCAGGTTCCTCTGATCCCAGCAAGCTACCCAGGGGTCCACCTCTCTCACTGGACTTGAAGTAGAGGCCCCAGGGTGCCCCCTGGCCCTCCACCTAGGGGCCTCTGACCCCAGCAAGCTACCCAGGGGTCCACCTCTCTCACTGGACTTGCAGTAGAGGCCCTAGGGTGCCCCCTGGCCCTTCAACTAGGGAACTCTGACACCAGCAAGCTAACCAGGGGTCCACCTCTCTCACTGGACTTGCAGTAGAGGCCCCAGGGTGCCCCCTGGCCCTCCACCTAGGGGCCTCTGACCCCAGCAAGCTACTCAGGGGTCCACCTCTCTCCGAGGACTTGCAGTAGAGGCACTAGGACACCCCCTGGCCCTTCACTTAGGGGCCTCTGACCCCAGCAAGCTACCCAGGACTCCACCTCTATCCCTGGACTTGCGGTATAGGCCCCAGGGTGCCCCCTTGCCCTCAACCTAGGGGCCTCTGACCCCAGCAAGCTACACAGGGGTCAACCTCTCTCCCTGGACATGCAGTAGAGGCCCCAAGGTGCCCCCTGGCCCTCCACCTTATGGCGTCTGACCCCAGCAAGCTACCCAGGGGTCCACCTCTCTCCCTGGACTTGCATTAGAGGCCCTAGGGTGCCCCCTGGCCCTCCACCAAGGGGCCTCTGACAGCAGGAAGCTGCCCAGGGGTCCACCTCTCTCCCTGGACTTGCAGTGGAGGCCCCAGCATGCTCCCTGGCCCTCCACCTATTGCCTCTGACCCCAGCAAGCTACCCAGGGGTTCTACCTCTCTCCCTGGACTTGCAATAGAGGCCCCAGGGTGCCCCTGGCCCTCCACCTAGGGCCTTCTGACCTCAGCAAGCTACCCAGGGGTTCACCTCTCTCCCTGGACTTGCAGTAGAGGCCCTAGGGTGCCCCCTGGCCCTTCACCTAGAGCCTCTGACCCCAGCAAGTTACCCAGGGGTCCACCTCTCTCTCTGGACTTGCAGTAGAGGCCCCAGGGTGCCCCCTGGCCCTCCACCTAGGGGACTCTGACCCCAGCAAGCTACCCAGGGGTCCACCTCTCTCCCTGGACTTGCAGTAGAGGCCACAGGGTGCCCACTGGCCCTCTTCCTAGGGGCCTCTGACCCCAGCAAGCTACCCTTGGCTCCACCTCTCCCACTGGACTTGCAGTAGAGGCCCCAGGGTGCCCCGTGGCCCTCAACCTAGGTGCCTCTGACCCCAGCAAGCTACCTAGGGGTCCACCTCTCTCATTGGACTTGCAGTAGAGGCTACAGGGTGCCCCTGGCCCTCTTCCTAGGGGCCTCTGACCCCAGCAAGCTACCAAAGGGTCCACCTCTCTTCCTGGACTTGAAGTAGAGGTACTAGGGTGCCCCCTGGCCCTTCACCTAGGGGCCTCTGACCCCAGCAAGCTACCCAGGGGTCCACCTCTCTCCCTGGACTTCCAGTAGAGGCCCCAGGGTGCTCCCTGGCCCTCCACCTATTGCCTCTGACCCCAGCAAGCTACCCAGGGGTTCCACCTCTCTCCCTGGACTTGCAGTAGAGGCCCCAGGGTGCCCCTGGCCCTCCACCTAGGGCCTTCTGACCTCAGCAAGCTACCCAGGGGTTCACCTCTCTCCCTGGACTTGCAGTAGAGGCCCTAGGGTGCCCCCTGGCCCTTCACCTAGGGGCCTCTGAACCCAGCAAGCTACCCAGGGGTCCACCTCTCTCTCTGGACTTGCAGTAGAGGCCCCAGGGTGCCCCCTGGCCCTCCACATAGGGGCCTCTGACCCCAGCAAGCTACCCAGGGGTCAACGTCTCTCCCTGGACTTGCAGTAGAGGCCACAGGGTGCCCACTGGCCCTCTTCTTAGGGGCCTCTGACCCCAGCAAGCTACCCTTGGCTCCACCTCTCCCCCTGGACTTGCAGTAGAGGCCCCAGGGTGCCCCCTGGACCTCCACCTTATGGCCTCTGACCCCAGCAAGCTACACAGGGGTCAACCTCTCTCCCTGGACTTGCATTAGGGGCCCTAGGGTGCCCCCAGGCCCTCCACCAAGGGGCCTCTGACAGCAGGAAGCTGCCCAGGGGTCCACTTCTCTCCCTGGACTTGCAGTACAGGCCCCAGGGTGCCCACTGACCCTCCTCCTAGGGGCCTCTGACCACAGCAAGCTACCCAGGGGTCCACCTCTCTCCCTGGACTTGCAGTGGAGGCCCCAGGGTGCTCCCTGGCCCTCCACCTATTGCCTCTGACCCCAGCAAGCTACCCAGGGGTTCCACCTCTCTCCCTGGACTTGCAGTAGAGGCCCCCAGGGTGCCCCTGGCCCTCCACCTAGGGCCTTCTGACCACAGCAAGCTACCCAGGGGTTCACCTCTCTCCCTGGACTTGTAGTAGAGGCCCTAGGGTGCCCGCTGACCCTTCACCTAGAGCCTCTGACCCCAGCAAGTTACCCAGGGGTCCACCTCTCTCTCTAAACTTGCAGTAGAGGCCCCAGGGTGCCCCCTGGCCCTTCACCTAGGGGCCTCTGAACCCAGCAAGCTACCCAGGGGTCCACCTCTCTCTCTGGACTTGCAGTAGAGGCCCCAGGGTGCCCCCTGGCCCTCCACATAGGGGCCTCTGACCCCAGCAAGCTACCCAGGGGTCAATGTCTCTCCCTGGACTTGCAGTAGAGGCCACAGGGTGCCCACTGGCCCTCTTCTTAGGGGCCTCTGACCCCAGCAAGCTACCCTTGGCTCCACCTCTCCCCCTGGACTTGCAGTAGAGGCCCCAGGGTGCCCCCTGGACCTCCACCTTATGGCCTCTGACCCCAGCAAGCTACACAGGGGTCAACCTCTCTCCCTGGACTTGCATTAGGGGCCCTAGGGTGCCCCCAGGCCCTCCACCAAGGGGCCTCTGACAGCAGGAAGCTGCCCAGGGGTCCACTTCTCTCCCTGGACTTGCAGTACAGGCCCCAGGGTGCCCACTGACCCTCCTCCTAGGGGCCTCTGACCACAGCAAGCTACCCAGGGGTCCACCTCTCTCCCTGGACTTGCAGTGGAGGCCCCAGGGTGCTCCCTGGCCCTCCACCTATTGCCTCTGACCCCAGCAAGCTACCCAGGGGTTCCACCTCTCTCCCTGGACTTGCAGTAGAGGCCCCCAGGGTGCCCCTGGCCCTCCACCTAGGGCCTTCTGACCACAGCAAGCTACCCAGGGGTTCACCTCTCTCCCTGGACTTGTAGTAGAGGCCCTAGGGTGCCCGCTGACCCTTCACCTAGAGCCTCTGACCCCAGCAAGTTACCCAGGGGTCCACCTCTCTCTCTAAACTTGCAGTAGAGGCCCCAGGGTGCCCCCTGGCCCTCCACCTAGAGGCCTCTGACCCCAGCAAGCTACCCAGGGGTCCACCTCTCTCCCTTGACTTGCAGTAGAGGCCACAGGGTGCCCACTGGCACTCTTCCTAGGGGCCTCTGACCCCAGCAAGCTACCCAGGGCTCCACCTCTCCCCCTGGACTTGCAGTAGAGGCCCCAGGGTGCCCCGTGGCCCTCTACCTAGGGGCCTCTGACCCCAGCAAGCTACCTTGGGGTCCACCTCTCTCCCTGGACTTGCAGTAGAGGCCCCAGGGTGTCCCCTCGCCCTCCACCTAGGGGCCTCTGACCCCAGCAAGCTACCCAGGGGTCCACCTCTCTCCCTGGACTGGCAGTAGAGGCCCCAAGGTGCCCCCTGGCCCTCCACCTTATGGCCTCCGACCCCAGCAAGCTACCCAGGGGTTCACCTCTCTCCCTGGACTTGCAGCAGAGGCACTAGGGCACTCCCTGGCCCTTCACTTAGGGGCCTTTGACCCCAGCAAGCTACCCAGGGCTCCACCTCTATCCCTGGACTTGCGGTATAGGCCCAGGGTGCCCCCTTGCCCTCAACCTAGGGGCCTCTGACCCCAGCAAGCTACACAGGAGTCCACCTCTTTCCCTGGACTTGCATTAGAGGCCCTAGGGTGCCCCCTGGCCCTCCACCAAGGGGCCTCTGATAGCAGGAAGCTGCCCAGGGGTCCACTTCTCTCCCTGGACTTGCAGTACAGGCCCCAAGGTGCCCACTGACCCTCCTCCTAGGGGCCTATTACCACAGCAAGCTACCCAGGGGTCCACCTCTCTCCCTGGACTTGCAGTGGAGGCCCCAGCGTGCTCCCTGGCCCTCCACCTATTGCCTCTGACCCCAGCAAGCTACCCAGGGGTTCCACCTCTCTCCCTGGACTTGCAGTAGAGGCCTCAGGGTGCCCCTGGCCCTCCACCTAGGGCCTTCTGACCTTAGCAAGCTACCCAGGGGTCCACCTCTCTCCCTGGACTTGCAGTAGAGGCCCTAGGGTGCCCCCTGGCCCTTCACCTAGAGCCTCTGACCCCAGCAAGTTACCCAGGGGTCCACCTCTCTCTCTGGACTTGCAGTAGAGGCCCCAGGGTGCCCCCTGGCCCTCCACCTAGGGGCCTCTGACCCCAGCAAGCTACCCAGGGGTCCACCTTTCTCCCTGGACTTGCAGTAGAGGCCACAGGGTGCCCACTGGCCCTCTTCCTAGGGGTCTCTGACCCCAGCAAGCTACCCAGGGCTCCACCTCTCCCCCTGGACTTGCAGTAGAGGCCCCAGGGTGACCCGTGGCCCTAAACCTAGGGGCCTCTGACCCCAGCAAGCTACCCTGGGGTCCACCTCTCACCCTGGACTTGCAGTAGAGGCCCCAGGGTGCCCCCTGGCCCTCCACCTAGGGGCCTCTGACCCCAGCAAGCTACCTAGGGGTCCACCTCTCTCATTGCACTTGCAGTAGAGGCCACAGGGTGCCCCTGGCCCTCTTCCTAGGGGCCTCTTACCCCAGCAAGCTACCAAAGGGTCCAACTCTCTTCCTGGACTTGAAGTAGAGGCACTAAGGTGCCCCCTGGCCCTTCACCTAGTTGCCTCTGACCCCAGCAAGCTACCCAGGGGTCCACCTCTCTCTCTGGACTTGCAGTAGAGGCCCCAGGGTGCCCCCTGGCCCTCCACATAGGGGCCTCTGACCCCAGCAAGCTACTCAGGGGTCCACCTCTCTCCCTGGACTTGCAGTAGAATCCACACGGTGCCCACTGGCCCTCCTCCTAGGGGCATCTGACCCCAGCAAGCTACCCAGGGCTACACCTCTTCCCCTGGACTTGCAGTAGAGGCCCCAGGGTGCCCCATGGCCCTCAACCTAGGAGCCTCTGACCCCAGCAAGCTACCCAGGGGTCCACCTGTTTCCCTGGACTTGCAGTAGAGGCCCCAGGGTGCCCCCTGGCCCTCCAACTAGGGGCCTCTGACCCCAGCAAGCTACCCAGGGGTCCAACTCTCTCACTAGACTTGCAGTAGAGGCCCCAGGGTGCCCCTTGGCCCCCCGCCTAGGGGCCTCTAACTCCAGCAAGCTACCCAGGGGTCCACCTCTCTCCCTGGACTTGCTGAAGAGGCACTAGGGCACCCCCTGGCCCTTCACTTAGGGGCCTCTGACCCCAGCAAGCTACACAGGGGTCAACCTCTCTCCCTGGACTTGCAGTAGAGGCCCCAAGGTGCCCCCTGGCCCTCCACCTTATGGCCTCTGACCCCAGCAAGCTACCCAGGAGTCCACCTCTCTCCCTGGACTTGCATTAGAGGCTCTAGGGTGCCCCCTTGCCCTCCTAAAGGGGCCTCTGATAGCAGGAAGCTGCCCAGGGGTCCACTTCTCTCCCTGGACTTGCAGTAGAGGCCCCAGGGTGCCCACTGACCCTCCTCCTAGGGGCCTATTACCACAGCAAGCTACCCAGGGGTCCACCTCTCTCCCTGGACTTGCAGTGGAGGCCCCAGCATGCTCCCTGGCCCTCCACCTATTGCCTCTGACCCTTAGCAACCTACCCAGGGGTTCCACCTCTCTGCCTGGACTTGCAATAGAGGCCCCAGGGTGCCCCTGGCCCTCCACCTAGGGCCTTCTGACCTTAGCAAGCTACCCAGGGGTTCACCTTTCTCCCTGGACTTGCAGTAGAGGCCCTAGGGTGCCCCCTGGCCCTTCACCTAGAGCCTCTGACCCCAGCAAGTTACCCAGGGGTATATATCTCTCCCTGGACTTGCAGTATAGGCCCAAGTGTGCCCCCTCGCCCTCCACATAAGAGCCTTTGTCCCTATCAAGCTTCCCAGGGGTCCACCTCTCCCCCTGGACTTGCAGTAGAGGGCCCTGGGTGCCCCCTTGCCCTCCACCCAGGTTCCTCTGATCCCTGCAAGCTACCCAGGGGTCCACCTCTCTCACTGGACTTGCAGTAGAGGCCCCAGGGTGCCCCCTGGCCCTCCACCTAGGGGCCTCTGACCCCAGCAAGCTACCCAGGGGTCTACCTCTCTCACTGGACTTGCAGTAGAGGCCCTATGGTGCCCCCTGGCCCTTCAACTAGGGGCCTCTGACACCAGCAAGCTACCCAGGGGTCCACCACTCTCACTGGACTTGCAGTAGAGGCCCCAGGGTGCCCCCTGGCCCTCCACCTAGGGGCCTCTGACCCCAGCAAGCTACTCAGGGGTCCACCTCTCTCCCAGGACTTGCAGTAGAGCCACTAGGGCACCCCCTGGCCCTTCACTTAGGGGCCTCTGACCCCAGCAAGCTACCCAGGGCTCCACCTCTATCCCTGGACTTGCGGTATAGGCCCCATGGTGCCCCCTTGCCCTCATCCTAGGGGCCTCTGACCCCAGCAAGCTACACAGGGGTCAACCTCTCTCCCTGGACATGCAGTAGAGCCCCCAAGGTGCCCCCTGGCCCTCCACCTTATGGCCTCTGACCCCAGCAAGCTACCCAGGGGTCCATCTCTCTCCCTGGACTTGCATTAGAGGCCCTAGGTTGCCCCCTTGCCCTCCACCAAGGGGCCTCTGACAGCAGAAAGCTGCCCAGGGGTCCACCTCTCTCCCTGGACTTGCAGTACAGGGCCCAGGGTGACCACTGGCCCTCCTCCTAGGGGCCTCTGACCACAGCAAGCTACTCAGGGGTCCACCTCTCTCCCTGGACTTGCAGTAGAGGCCCCAGGGTGCTCCCTGGCCCTCCACCTATTGCCTTTGACCTCAGCAAGCTACCCAGGGGTTCCACCTCTCTCCCTGGACTTGCAGTAGAGGCCCCAGGGTGCCCCATGGCCCTCAACGTAGGGGCCTCTGACCCCAGCAAGCTACCCAGGGGTCCACCTGTTTCCCTGGACTTGCAGTAGAGGCCCCAGGGTGCCCCCTGGCCCTCCAACTAGGGGCCTCTGACCCCAGCAAGCTACCCAGGGGTCCAACTCTCTCACTAGACTTGCAGTAGAGGCCCCAGGGTGCCCCTTGGCCCCCCGCCTAGGGGCCTCTGACTCCAGCAAGCTACCCAGGGGTCCACCTCTCCCCCTGGACTTGCAGTAGAGGGCCCTGGGTGCCCCCTTGCCCTCCACCCAGGTTCCTCTGATCCCAGCAAGCTACCCAGGGGTCCACCTCTCTCCCTGGACTTGCAGTAGAGGCCCCAGGGTGCCCCTGGCCCTCCACCTAGGGCCTTCTGACCTCAGCAATCTACCCAGGGGTTCACCTCTCTCCCTGGACTTGCAGTAGAGGCCCTAGGGTGCCCCCTGGCCCTTCACCTAGGGGTCTCTGACCCCAGCAAGCTACCCAGGGGTCCACCTCTCTCTCTGGAAATGCAGTAGAGGCCCCAGGGTGCCCCCTGGCCCTCCACCTAGGGGCCTCTGACCCCAGCGAGCTACCCAGGGGTCCACCTCTCTCCCTGGACTTTTAGTAGAGGCCACAGGGTGCCCCCTGGCCCTACTTCAAGGGGCCTCTGACCCCAGCAAGCTACCCAGGGGTCCACCTCTCTCACTGGACTTGAAGTAGAGGCACTAGGGTGCCCCCTGGCCCTTCGCCTAGGGGCCTCTGACCCCAGCAAGCTAGCCAGGGGTCCACCTCTCTCACTGGACTTGCAGTAGAGGCCCCAGGGTGTCCCCTGGCCCTCCACATAGGGGCCTCTGACCCCAGCAAGCTACCCAGGGGTCCACCTCTCTCACTGGACTTGCTGTAGAGGCTCTAGGGTGCCCCCTGGCCCTTCAACTAGGAGCCTCTGACACCAGCAAGCTACCCAGGGGTCCACCTCTCTCACTAGACTTGCAGTAGAGGCCACAGGGTGCCCCCTGGCCCTACTTCTAGGGGCCTCTGACCCCAGCAAGCTACTCAGGGGTCCACCTCTCTCCCATGACTTGCAGTAGAGGCACTAGGGCACCCCCTGGCCCTTCACTTAGGGGCCTCTGACCCTAGCAAGCTACCCAGGGCTCCACCTCTATCCCTGGACTTGCGGTATAGGCCCCAGGGTGCCCCCTTGCCCTCAACCTAGGGGCCTCTGACCCAAGCAAGCTACACAGTGGTCAACCTCTCTCCCTGGACATGCAGTAGAGGCCCCAAGGTGCCGCCTGGCCCTCCACCTTATGGCCTCTGACCCCAGCAAGCTACCCAGGGGTCCACCTCTCTCCCTGGACTTGCATTAGAGGCCCTAGGGTGCCCCCTGGCCCTCCACCAAGGGGCCTCTGACAGCAGGAAGCTGCCCAGGGGTCCACCTCTCTCCCTGGACTTGCAGTACAGGCCCCAGGGCGACCACTGGCCCTCCTCCTAAGGGCCTCTGACCACAGCAAGCTACCCAGGGGTCCACCTCTCTCCCTGGACTTTTAGTAGAGGCCACAGGGTGCCCCCTGGCCCTACTTCTTGGGGCCTCTGACCCCAGCAAGCTACGCAGGGGTCCACCTCTCTCACTGGACTTGAAGTAGAGGCACTAGGGTGCCCCCTGGCCCTTCGCCTAGGGGCCTCCGACCCCAGCAAGCTAGCCAGGGGTCCACCTCTCTCACTGGACTTGCAGTAGAGGCCCCAAGGTGCCCCCTGGCCCTCCACCTTTTGGCCTCTGACCCCAGCAAGCTACCCAGGGGTCCACCTCTCTCCCTGGACTTGCAGTAGAGGCCCTAGGGTGCCCCCTGGCCATCCACCAAGGGGCCACTGACAGCAGGAAGCTGCCCAGGGGTCCACCTCTTTCCCTGGACTTGCAGTAGAGGCCCCAGGATGCCCGCTGGCCCTCCACCTAGGGTCCTCTGACCCCAGCAAGCTTCTCATGGGTCCACCTTTCTCTCTGGACTTGCAGTAGAGGCCCTAGGGTGCCCCCTGGCCCTTCCTCTATGGGTCTTTGACCCCAGCAAGCTACCCAGGGGTCCACCTCTCTCTCTGGAAATGCAGTAGAGGCCCCAGGGTGCCCCCTGGCCCTCCACCTAGGGGCCTCTGACCCCAGCGAGCTACCCAGGGGTCCACCTCTCTCCCTGGACTTGCAGTAGAGGCCACAGGGTGCCCACTGGCCCTCCTCCTAGGGGCCTCTGACCCCATCAAGCTACCCAGGGCTCCACCTCTCCCCCTGGACTTGCAGTAGAGGCCCCAGGGTGCCCCGTGGCCCTCAACCTAGGGGCCTCAGACCCCAGCAAGCTACCCAGGGGACCACCTCTCTCCCTGGACTTGCAGTAGAGGCCCCAGGGTGCCCCCTGGCCCTCCACCTAGGGGCCTCTGACCCCAGCAAGCTACCTAGGGGTCCAGCTCTCTGTCTGGACTAGCAGTATAGGCCCTAGGGTGCCCCTTTGCCCTCCGCCTAGGGGCCTCTGACCACAGCAAGCTTCCCAGGGGGTCCACCTCTCTCCCTGGACTTGCAGTATAGGCCCCAGGGTGCCCCCTGGCCCTCCACCCAGGGGCCTCTGACCCTAGCAAGCTACCCAGGGGTATACCTCTCTCCCTGGACTTGCAGTATAGGCCCAAGAGTGCCCCCTGGCCCTCCACATAGGGGCCTCTGTCCCCATCAAGCTTCCCAGGGGTCCACCTCTCCCCCTTGACTTGCAGTAGAGGCCCCTGGGTGCCCCCTTGCCCTCCACCCAGGTTCCTCTGACCCCAGAAAGCTACACAGGGGTCAACCTCTCTCCCGAGACTTGCAGTATAGGCCCCAGGGTGCCCCCTTGCCCTCCACGTAGGGTCCTCTCACTCCAGCAAGCTACCCAGGGGTCCAGCTCTCTCTCAGGACTTGCAGTATCGGCCACAGGGTGCCCCTTTGCCCTCCACCTAGGGGCCTCTGACCCCAGCAAGCTTCCCAGGAGTCCACCTTTCTCCCTGGACTTGCAGTAGAGGCCCCAGGGTGCCCCCTGGCCCTCCACGTTATGGCCTCTGACCCCAGCAAGCTACCCAGGGGTCCACCTCTCTCCCTGGACTTGCAGTAGAGGCCCTATGGTGCCCCCTGGCCCTCCACCAAGGGGCCTCTGACAGCAGGAAGCTACCCAGGGGTCCACCTCTCTCCCTGGACTTGCAGTAGAGGCCCTAGGGTCCCCCCTGGCCCTTCACATAGGGGCTTCTGACCACAGCAAGCTACCCAGGGCTCCACCTCTCTCCCTGGACTTGCAGTAGAGGCCCCAGGTTGCTCCCTGGCCTTCCACCTATATATCTAACCCCAGCAAGCTACCCAAAGATCCACCTCCCTTCCTGGACTTGCAGTAGCGGCCATAGGGTCCCCCCTTGCCCTTCACCTAGGGGCCTTCGACCCCGGCAAGCTACCCAGGGGTCCACCTCTCTCCCTGGACTTGCAGTAGAGGCACTAGGGCACCCCCTGGCCCTTCACTTAGGGTCCTCTGACCACAGCAAGCTACCAAGGGCTCCACCTCTATCCCTGGACTTGCGGTATAGGCCCCAGGGTGCCCCCTTGCCTTCAACCTAGGGGCCTCTGACCCCAGCAAGCTACTCAGGGGTCCACGTCTCTCCCTGGACTTGCAGTAGAGGCCCCAGGGTGCTCCCTGGCCCTTAACCTATTGCCTCTGACCCCTGCAAGCTACCCAGGGGTTCCACCTCTCTCCCTGGACTTCAGTAGAGGCCCCAGGGTGCGCCTGGCCCTCCACCTAGGGCCTTCTGACCTCAGCAAGCTACCCAGGGGTTCACCTCTCTCCCTGGACTTGCAGTAGAGGCCTCTGGGTGCCCCCTTGCCCTCAACCCAGGTTCCTCTGATCCCAGCAAGCTACCCAGGGGTCCACCTCTCTCACTGGACTTGAAGTAGAGGCCCCAGGGTGCCCCCTGGCCCTCCACCTAGGGGCCTCTGACCCCAGCAAGCTACCCAGGGGTCCACCTTTCTCACTGGACTTGCAGTAGAGGCCCTAGGGTGCCCCCTGGCCCTTCAACTAGGGAACTCTGACACCAGCAAGCTAACCAGGGGTCCACCTCTCTCACTGGACTTGCAGTAGAGGCCCCAGGGTGCCCCCTGGCCCTCCACCTAGGGGCCTCTGACCCCAGCAAGCTACTCAGGGGTCCACCTCTCTCCGAGGACTTGCAGTAGAGGCACTAGGACACCCCCTGGCCCTTCACTTAGGGGCCTCTGACCCCAGCAAGCTACCCAGGACTCCACCTCTATCCCTGGACTTGCGGTATAGGCCCCAGGGTGCCCCCTTGCCCTCAACCTAGGGGCCTCTGACCCCAGCAAGCTACACAGGGGTCAACCTCTCTCCCTGGACATGCAGTAGAGGCCCCAAGGTGCCCCCTGGCCCTCCACCTTATGGCGTCTGACCCCAGCAAGCTACCCAGGGGTCCACCTCTCTCCCTGGACTTGCATTAGAGGCCCTAGGGTGCCCCCTGGCCCTCCACTAAGGGTCTTTGACCCCAGCAAGCTACCCAGGGGTCCACCTCTCTCTCTGGAAATGCAGTAGAGGCCCCAGGGTGCCCCCTGGCCCTCCACCTAGGGGCCTCTGACCCCAGCGAGCTACCCAGGGGTCCACCTCTCTCCCTGGACTTGCAGTAGAGGCCACAGGGTGCCCACTGGCCCTCCTCCTAGGGGCCTCTGACCCCATCAAGCTACCCAGGGCTCCACCTCTCCCCCTGGACTTGCAGTAGAGGCCCCAGGGTGCCCCGTGGCCCTCAACCTAGGGGCCTCAGACCCCAGCAAGCTACCCAGGGGACCACCTCTCTCCCTGGACTTGCAGTAGAGGCCCCAGGGTGCCCCCTGGCCCTCCACCTAGGGGCCTCTGACCCCAGCAAGCTACCTAGGGGTCCAGCTCTCTGTCTGGACTAGCAGTATAGGCCCTAGGGTGCCCCTTTGCCCTCCGCCTAGGGGCCTCTGACCACAGCAAGCTTCCCAGGGGGTCCACCTCTCTCCCTGGACTTGCAGTATAGGCCCCAGGGTGCCCCCTGGCCCTCCACCCAGGGGCCTCTGACCCTAGCAAGCTACCCAGGGGTATACCTCTCTCCCTGGACTTGCAGTATAGGCCCAAGAGTGCCCCCTGGCCCTCCACATAGGGGCCTCTGTCCCCATCAAGCTTCCCAGGGGTCCACCTCTCCCCCTTGACTTGCAGTAGAGGCCCCTGGGTGCCCCCTTGCCCTCCACCCAGGTTCCTCTGACCCCAGAAAGCTACACAGGGGTCAACCTCTCTCCCGAGACTTGCAGTATAGGCCCCAGGGTGCCCCCTTGCCCTCCACGTAGGGTCCTCTCACTCCAGCAAGCTACCCAGGGGTCCAGCTCTCTCTCAGGACTTGCAGTATCGGCCACAGGGTGCCCCTTTGCCCTCCACCTAGGGGCCTCTGACCCCAGCAAGCTTCCCAGGAGTCCACCTTTCTCCCTGGACTTGCAGTAGAGGCCCCAGGGTGCCCCCTGGCCCTCCACGTTATGGCCTCTGACCCCAGCAAGCTACCCAGGGGTCCACCTCTCTCCCTGGACTTGCAGTAGAGGCCCTATGGTGCCCCCTGGCCCTCCACCAAGGGGCCTCTGACAGCAGGAAGCTACCCAGGGGTCCACCTCTCTCCCTGGACTTGCAGTAGAGGCCCTAGGGTCCCCCCTGGCCCTTCACATAGGGGCTTCTGACCACAGCAAGCTACCCAGGGCTCCACCTCTCTCCCTGGACTTGCAGTAGAGGCCCCAGGTTGCTCCCTGGCCTTCCACCTATATATCTAACCCCAGCAAGCTACCCAAAGATCCACCTCCCTTCCTGGACTTGCAGTAGCGGCCATAGGGTCCCCCCTTGCCCTTCACCTAGGGGCCTTCGACCCCGGCAAGCTACCCAGGGGTCCACCTCTCTCCCTGGACTTGCAGTAGAGGCACTAGGGCACCCCCTGGCCCTTCACTTAGGGTCCTCTGACCACAGCAAGCTACCAAGGGCTCCACCTCTATCCCTGGACTTGCGGTATAGGCCCCAGGGTGCCCCCTTGCCTTCAACCTAGGGGCCTCTGACCCCAGCAAGCTACTCAGGGGTCCACGTCTCTCCCTGGACTTGCAGTAGAGGCCCCAGGGTGCTCCCTGGCCCTTAACCTATTGCCTCTGACCCCTGCAAGCTACCCAGGGGTTCCACCTCTCTCCCTGGACTTCAGTAGAGGCCCCAGGGTGCGCCTGGCCCTCCACCTAGGGCCTTCTGACCTCAGCAAGCTACCCAGGGGTTCACCTCTCTCCCTGGACTTGCAGTAGAGGCCTCTGGGTGCCCCCTTGCCCTCAACCCAGGTTCCTCTGATCCCAGCAAGCTACCCAGGGGTCCACCTCTCTCACTGGACTTGAAGTAGAGGCCCCAGGGTGCCCCCTGGCCCTCCACCTAGGGGCCTCTGACCCCAGCAAGCTACCCAGGGGTCCACCTTTCTCACTGGACTTGCAGTAGAGGCCCTAGGGTGCCCCCTGGCCCTTCAACTAGGGAACTCTGACACCAGCAAGCTAACCAGGGGTCCACCTCTCTCACTGGACTTGCAGTAGAGGCCCCAGGGTGCCCCCTGGCCCTCCACCTAGGGGCCTCTGACCCCAGCAAGCTACTCAGGGGTCCACCTCTCTCCGAGGACTTGCAGTAGAGGCACTAGGACACCCCCTGGCCCTTCACTTAGGGGCCTCTGACCCCAGCAAGCTACCCAGGACTCCACCTCTATCCCTGGACTTGCGGTATAGGCCCCAGGGTGCCCCCTTGCCCTCAACCTAGGGGCCTCTGACCCCAGCAAGCTACACAGGGGTCAACCTCTCTCCCTGGACATGCAGTAGAGGCCCCAAGGTGCCCCCTGGCCCTCCACCTTATGGCGTCTGACCCCAGCAAGCTACCCAGGGGTCCACCTCTCTCCCTGGACTTGCATTAGAGGCCCTAGGGTGCCCCCTGGCCCTCCACTAAGGGGCCTCTGACAGCAGGAAGCTGCCCAGGGGTCCACCTCTCTCCCTGGACTTGCAGTACAGGCCCCAGGGTGACCACTGGCCCTCCTCCTAGGGGCCTTTGACCTCAGCAAGCTACCCAGGGGTTCCACCTCTCTCCCTGGACTTGCAGTGGAGGCCCCAGCATGCTCCCTGGCCCTCCACCTATTGCCTCTGACCCCAGCAAGCTACCCAGGGGTTCTACCTCTCTCCCTGGACTTGCAATAGAGGCCCCAGGGTGCCCCTGGCCCTCCACCTAGGGCCTTCTGACCTCAGCAAGCTACCCAGGGGTTCACCTCTCTCCCTGGACTTGCAGTAGAGGCCCTAGGGTGCCCCCTGGCCCTTCACCTAGAGCCTCTGACCCCAGCAAGTTACCCAGGGGTCCACCTCTCTCTCTGGACTTGCAGTAGAGGCCCCAGGGTGCCCCCTGGCCCTCCACCTAGGGGACTCTGACCCCAGCAAGCTACCCAGGGGTCCACCTCTCTCCCTGGACTTGCAGTAGAGGCCACAGGGTGCCCACTGGCCCTCTTCCTAGGGGCCTCTGACCCCAGCAAGCTACCCTTGGCTCCACCTCTCCCCCTGGACTTGCAGTAGAGGCCCCAGGGTGCCCCGTGGCCCTCAACCTAGGGGCCTCTGACCCCAGCAAGCTACCTAGGGGTCCACCTCTCTCATTGGACTTGCAGTAGAGGCTACAGGGTGCCCCTGGCCCTCTTCCTAGGGGCCTCTGACCCCAGCAAGCTACCAAAGGGTCCACCTCTCTTCCTGGACTTGAAGTAGAGGCACTAGGGTGCCCCCTGGCCCTTCACCTAGGGGCCTCTGACCCCAGCAAGCTACCCAGGGGTCCACCTCTCTCCCTGGACTTCCAGTAGAGGCCCCAGGGTGCTCCCTGGCCCTCCACCTATTGCCTCTGACCCCAGCAAGCTACCCAGGGGTTCCACCTCTCTCCCTGGACTTGCAGTAGAGGCCCCAGGGTGCCCCTGGCCCTCCACCTAGGGCCTTCTGACCTCAGCAAGCTACCCAGGGGTTCACCTCTCTCCCTGGACTTGCAGTAGAGGCCCTAGGGTGCCCCCTGGCCCTTCACCTAGGGGCCTCTGACCCCAGCAAGCTACCCAGGGGTCCACCTCTCTCTCTGGACTTGCAGTAGAGGCCCCAGGGTGCCCCCTGGCCCTCCACATAGGGGCCTCTGACCCCAGCAAGCTACCCAGGGGTCCACCCCTCTCCCTGGACTTGCAGTAGAGGCCACAGGGTGCCCACTGGCCCTCTTCCTAGGGGCCTCTGACACCAGCAAGCTACCCAGGGCTCCACCTCTCCCCCTGGACTTGCAGTAGAGGCCCCAGGGTGCCCCCTGGCCCTCCACCTTATGGCCTCTGACCCCAGCAAGCTACACAGGGGTCAACCTCTCTCCCTGGACTTGCATTAGGGGCCCTAGGGTGCCCCCAGGCCCTCCACCAAGGGGCCTCTGACAGCAGGAAGCTGCCCAGGGGTCCACTTCTCTCCCTGGACTTGCAGTACAGGCCCCAGGGTGCCCACTGACCCTCCTCCTAGGGGCCTCTGACCACAGCAAGCTACCCAGGGGTCCACCTCTCTCCCTGGACTTGCAGTGGAGGCCCCAGGGTGCTCCCTGGCCCTCCACCTATTGCCTCTGACCCCAGCAAGCTACCCAAGGGTTCCACCTCTCTCCCTGGACTTGCAGTAGAGGCCCCCAGGGTGCCCCTGGCCCTCCACCTAGGGCCTTCTGACCACAGCAAGCTACCCAGGGGTTCACCTCTCTCCCTGGACTTGTAATAGAGGCCCTAGGGTGCCCGCTGACCCTTCACCTAGAGCCTCTGACCCCAGCAAGTTACCCAGGGGTCCACCTCTCTCTCTAAACTTGCAGTAGAGGTCCCAGGGTGCCCCCTGGCCCTCCACCTAGGGGCCTCTGACCCCAGCAAGCTACCCAGGGGTCCACCTCTCTCCCTTGACTTGCAGTAGAGGCCACAGGGTGCCCACTGGCACTCTTCCTAGAGGCCTCTGACCCCAGCAAGCTAACCAGGGCTCCACCTCTCCCCCTGGACTTGCAGTAGAGGCCCCAGGGTGCCCCGTGGCCCTCAACCTAGGGGCCTCTGACCCCAGCAAGCTACCTTGGGGTCCACCTCTCTCCCTGGACTTGCAGTAGAGGCCCCAGGGTGTCCCCTCGCCCTCCACCTAGGGGCCTCTGACCCCAGCAAGCTACCCAGGGGTCCACCTCTCTCCCTGGACTGGCAGTAGAGGCCCCAAGGTGCCCCCTGGCCCTCCACCTTATGGCCTCTGACCCCAGCAAGCTACCCAGGGGTCCACCTCTCTCCCTGGACTTGCAGCAGAGGCACTAGGGCACTCCCTGGCCCTTCACTTAGGGGCCTTTGACCCCAGCAAGCTACCCAGGGCTCCACCTCTATCCCTGGACTTGCGGTATAGGCCCCAGGGTGCCCCCTTGCCCTCAACCTAGGGGCCTCTGACCCCAGCAAGCTACACAGGAGTCCACCTCTTTCCCTGGACTTGCATTAGAGGCCCTAGGGTGCCCCCTGGCCCTCCACCAAGGGGCCTCTGATAGCAGGAAGCTGCCCAGGGGTCCACTTCTCTCCCTGGACTTGCAGTACAGGCCCCAAGGTGCCCACTGACCCTCCTCCTAGGGGCCTATTACCACAGCAAGCTACCCAGGGGTCCACCTCTCTCCCTGGACTTGCAGTGGAGGCCCCAGCGTGCTCCCTGACCCTCCACCTATTGCCTCTGACCCCAGCAAGCTACCCAGGGGTTCCACCTCTCTCCCTGGACTTGCAGTAGAGGCCCCAGGGTGCCCCTGGCCCTCCACCTAGGGCCTTCTGACCTTAGCAAGCTACCCAGGGGTCCACCTCTCTCCCTGGACTTGCAGTAGAGGCCCTAGGGTGCCCCCTGGCCCTTCACCTAGAGCCTCTGACCCCAGCAAGTTACCCAGGGGTCCACCTCTCTCTCTGGACTTGCAGTAGAGGCCCCAGGGTGCCCCCTGGCCCTCCACCTAGGGGCCTCTGACCCCAGCAAGCTACCCAGGGGTCCACCTCTCTCCCTGGACTTGCAGTAGAGGCCACAGGGTGCCCACTGGCCCTCTTCCTAGGGGTCTCTGACCCCAGCAAGCTACCCAGGGCTCCACCTCTCCCCCTGGACTTGCAGTAGAGGCCCCAGGGTGACCCGTGGCCCTAAACCTAGGGGCCTCTGACCCCAGCAAGCTACCTAGGGGTCCACCTCTCTCATTGGACTTGCAGTAGAGGCCACAGGGTGCTCCTGGCCCTCTTCCTAGGGGCCTCTGACCCCAGCAAGCTAACAAAGGGTCCAACTCTCTTCCTGGACTTGAAGTAGAGGCACTAGGGTGCCCCCTGGCCCTTCACCTAGGGGCCTTTGACCCCAGCAAGCTACCCAGGGGTCCACCTCTCTCCCTGGACTTCCAGTAGAGGCCCCAGGGTGCTCCCTGGCCCTCCACCTATTGCCTCTGAACCCAGCAAGCTACCCAGGGGTTCCACCTCTCTCCCTGGACTTGCAGTAGAGGCCCCAGGGTGCCCCTGGCCCTCCACCTAGGGCCTTTTGACCTCAGCAAGCTACCCAGGGGTTCACCTCTCTCCCTGGACTTGCAGTAGAGGCCCTAGGGTGCCCCCTGGCCCTTCACCTAGTTGCCTCTGACCCCAGCAAGCTACCCAGGGGTCCACCTCTCTCTCTGGACTTGCAGTAGAGGCCCCAGGGTGCCCCCTGGCCCTCTACATAGGGGCCTCTGACCCCAGCAAGCTACCCAGGGGTCCACCTCTCTCCCTGGACTTGCAGTAGAGGCCACAGGGTGCCCACTGGCCCTCTTCCTAGGGGCCTCTGACCCCAGCAAGCTACCCAGGGCTCCACCCCTCCCCCTGGACTTGCAGTAGAGGCCCCAGGGTGCCCCGTGGCCCTCATCCTAGGGGCCTCTGACCCAAGCAAGCTACACAGGGTTCAACCTCACTCCCTGGACTTGCAGTAGAGGCCCCAAGGTGCCCCCTGGCCCTCCACCTTATGGCCTCTGACCCCAGCAAGCTACACAGGGGTCAACCTCTCTCCCTGGACTTGCATTAGAGGCCCTAGGGTGCCCCCTGGCCCTCCACCAAGGGGCCTCTGACAGCAGGAAGCTGCCCAGGGGTCCACTTCTCTCCCAGGACTTGCAGTACAGGCCCCAGGGTGCCCACTGACCCTCCTCCTAGGGGCCTCTGACCACAGCAAGCTACCCAGGGGTCCACCTTTCTCCCTGGACTTGCAGTAGAGGCCCCAGGGTGCCCCTGGCCCTCCACCTAGGGCCTTCTGACCTCAGCAAGCTACCCAGGGGTTCACCTCTCTCCCTGGACTTGCAGTAGAGGCCCTAGGGTGCCCGCTGGCCCTTCACCTAGAGCCTCTGACCCCAGCAAGCTACCCAGGGGTCCACCTCTCTCCCTGGACTTGCAGTGGAGGCCCCAGGGTGCTCCCTGGCCCTCCACCTATTGCCTCTGACCCCAGCAAGCTACCCAGGGGTTCCACCTCTCTCCCTGGACTTGCAGTAGAGGCCCCAGGGTGCCCCGTGGCCCTCAACCTAGGGGCCTCTGACCCCAGCAAGCTACACAGGGGTCAACCTCTCTCCCTGGACTTGCAGAAGAGGCCCCAAGGTGCCCCCTGGCCCTCCACCTTATGGCCTCTGACCCCAGCAAGCTACACAGGGGTCAACCTCTCTCCCGGGACTTGCAATAGAGGCCCTAGGGTGCCCCCTGGCCCTCCACCAAGGGGCCTCTGACAGCAGGAAGCTGCCCAGGGGTCCACTTCTCTCCCAGGACTTGCAGTACAGGCCCCAGGGTGCCCACTGACCCTCCTCCTAGGGGCCTCTGACCACAGCAAGCTACCCAGGGGTCCACCTCTCTCCCTGGACTTGCAGTAGAGGCCCCAGGGTGCCCCTGGCCCTCCACCTAGGGCCTTCTGACCTCAGCAAGCTACCCAGGGGTTCACCTCTCTCCCTGGACTTGCAGTAGAGGCCCTAGGGTGCCCGCTGGCCCTTCACCTGGAGCCTCTGACCCCAGCAAGCTACCCAGGGGTCCACCTCTCTCCCTGGACTTGCAGTAGAGGCACTAGGGAACCCCCTGGCCCTTCACTTAGGGGTCTCTGACCCCAGCAAGCTACCCATGGCTCAACCTCTATCCCTGGACTTGCGGTATAGGCCCCAGGGTGCCCCCTTGCCCTCAACCTAGGGGCCTCTGACCCCAGCAAGCTACACAGGGGTCAACCTCTCTCCCTGGACATGCAGTAGAGGCCCCAATGTGCCCCCTCGCCCACCACCTTATGGCCTCTGACCCCAGCAAGCTACCCAGGGGTCCACCTCTCTCCCTGGACTTGCAGTGGAGGCCCCAGGGTGCTCCCTGGCCCTCCACCTATTGCCTCTGACCCCAGCAAGCTACCCAGGGGTTCCACCTCTCTCCCTGGACTTGCAGTAGAGGCCCCCAGGGTGCCCCTGGCCCTCCACCTAGGGCCTTCTGACCACAGCAAGCTACCCAGGGGTTCACCTCTCTCCCTGGACTTTCAGTAGAGGCCCTAGGGTGCCCGCTGACCCTTCACCTAGAGCCTCTGACCCCAGCAAGTTACCCAGGGGTCCACCTCTCTCTCTAAACTTGCAGTAGAGGTCCCAGGGTGCCCCCTGGCCCTCCACCTAGGGGCCTCTGACCCCAGCAAGCTACCCAGGGGTCCACCTCTCTCTCTGGACTTGCAGTAGAGGCCCCAGGGTGCCCCCTGGCCCTCCACATAGGGGCCTCTGACCCCAGCAAGCTACCCAGGGGTCCACCCCTCTCCCTGGACTTGCAGTAGAGGCCACAGGGTGCCCACTGGCCCTCTTCCTAGGGGCCTCTGACACCAGCAAGCTACCCAGGGCTCCACCTCTCCCCCTGGACTTGCAGTAGAGGCCCCAGGGTGCCCCCTGGCCCTCCACCTTATGGCCTCTGACCCCAGCAAGCTACACAGGGGTCAACCTCTCTCCCTGGACTTGCATTAGGGGCCCTAGGGTGCCCCCAGGCCCTCCACCAAGGGGCCTCTGACAGCAGGAAGCTGCCCAGGGGTCCACTTCTCTCCCTGGACTTGCAGTACAGGCCCCAGGGTGCCCACTGACCCTCCTCCTAGGGGCCTCTGACCACAGCAAGCTACCCAGGGGTCCACCTCTCTCCCTGGACTTGCAGTGGAGGCCCCAGGGTGCTCCCTGGCCCTCCACCTATTGCCTCTGACCCCAGCAAGCTACCCAGGGGTTCCACCTCTCTCCCTGGACTTGCAGTAGAGGCCCCCAGGGTGCCCCTGGCCCTCCACCTAGGGCCTTCTGACCACAGCAAGCTACCCAGGGGTTCACCTCTCTCCCTGGACTTGTAATAGAGGCCCTAGGGTGCCCGCTGACCCTTCACCTAGAGCCTCTGACCCCAGCAAGTTACCCAGGGGTCCACCTCTCTCTCTAAACTTGCAGTAGAGGTCCCAGGGTGCCCCCTGGCCCTCCACCTAGGGGCCTCTGACCCCAGCAAGCTACCCAGGGGTCCACCTCTCTCCCTTGACTTGCAGTAGAGGCCACAGGGTGCCCACTGGCACTCTTCCTAGGGGCCTCTGACCCCAGCAAGCTAACCAGGGCTCCACCTCTCCCCCTGGACTTGCAGTAGAGGCCCCAGGGTGCCCCGTGGCCCTCAACCTAGGGGCCTCTGACCCCAGCAAGCTACCTTGGGGTCCACCTCTCTCCCTGGACTTGCAGTAGAGGCCCCAGGGTGTCCCCTCGCCCTCCACCTAGGGGCCTCTGACCCCAGCAAGCTACCCAGGGGTCCACCTCTCTCCCTGGACTGGCAGTAGAGGCCCCAAGGTGCCCCCTGGCCCTCCACCTTATGGCCTCTGACCCCAGCAAGCTACCCAGGGGTCCACCTCTCTCCCTGGACTTGCAGCAGAGGCACTAGGGCACTCCCTGGCCCTTCACTTAGGGGCCTTTGACCCCAGCAAGCTACCCAGGGCTCCACCTCTATCCCTGGACTTGCGGTATAGGCCCCAGGGTGCCCCCTTGCCCTCAACCTAGGGGCCTCTGACCCCAGCAAGCTACACAGGAGTCCACCTCTTTCCCTGGACTTGCATTAGAGGCCCTAGGGTGCCCCCTGGCCCTCCACCAAGGGGCCTCTGATAGCAGGAAGCTGCCCAGGGGTCCACTTCTCTCCCTGGACTTGCAGTACAGGCCCCAAGGTGCCCACTGACCCTCCTCCTAGGGGCCTATTACCACAGCAAGCTACCCAGGGGTCCACCTCTCTCCCTGGACTTGCAGTGGAGGCCCCAGCGTGCTCCCTGGCCCTCCACCTATTGCCTCTGACCCCAGCAAGCTACCCAGGGGTTCCACCTCTCTCCCTGGACTTGCAGTAGAGGCCCCAGGGTGCCCCTGGCCCTCCACCTAGGGCCTTCTGACCTTAGCAAGCTACCCAGGGGTCCACCTCTCTCCCTGGACTTGCAGTAGAGGCCCTAGGGTGCCCCCTGGCCCTTCACCTAGAGCCTCTGACCCCAGCAAGTTACCCAGGGGTCCACCTCTCTCTCTGGACTTGCAGTAGAGGCCCCAGGGTGCCCCCTGGCCCTCCACCTAGGGGCCTCTGACCCCAGCAAGCTACCCAGGGGTCCACCTCTCTCCCTGGACTTGCAGTAGAGGCCACAGGGTGCCCACTGGCCCTCTTCCTAGGGGTCTCTGACCCCAGCAAGCTACCCAGGGCTCCACCTCTCCCCCTGGACTTGCAGTAGAGGCCCCAGGGTGACCCGTGGCCCTAAACCTAGGGGCCTCTGACCCCAGCAAGCTACCTAGGGGTCCACCTCTCTCATTGGACTTGCAGTAGAGGCCACAGGGTGCTCCTGGCCCTCTTCCTAGGGGCCTCTGACCCCAGCAAGCTAACAAAGGGTCCAACTCTCTTCCTGGACTTGAAGTAGAGGCACTAGGGTGCCCCCTGGCCCTTCACCTAGGGGCCTTTGACCCCAGCAAGCTACCCAGGGGTCCACCTCTCTCCCTGGACTTCCAGTAGAGGCCCCAGGGTGCTCCCTGGCCCTCCACCTATTGCCTCTGACCCCAGCAAGCTACCCAGGGGTTCACCTCTCTCCCTGGACTTGCAGTAGAGGCCCTAAGGTGCCCCCTGGCCCTTCACCTAGTTGCCTCTGACCCCAGCAAGCTACCCAGGGGTCCACCTCTCTCTCTGGACTTGCAGTAGAGGCCCCAGGGTGCCCCCTGGCCCTCTACATAGGGGCCTCTGACCCCAGCAAGCTACCCAGGGGTCCACCTCTCTCCCTGGACTTGCAGTAGAGGCCACAGGGTGCCCACTGGCCCTCTTCCTAGGGGCCTCTGACCCCAGCAAGCTACCCAGGGCTCCACCCCTCCCCCTGGACTTGCAGTAGAGGCCCCAGGGTGCCCCGTGGCCCTCATCCTAGGGGCCTCTGACCCAAGCAAGCTACACAGGGTTCAACCTCACTCCCTGGACTTGCAGTAGAGGCCCCAAGGTGCCCCCTGGCCCTCCACCTTATGGCCTCTGACCCCAGCAAGCTACACAGGGGTCAACCTCTCTCCCTGGACTTGCATTAGAGGCCCTAGGGTGCCCCCTGGCCCTCCACCAAGGGGCCTCTGACAGCAGGAAGCTGCCCAGGGGTCCACTTCTCTCCCAGGACTTGCAGTACAGGCCCCAGGGTGCCCACTGACCCTCCTCCTAGGGGCCTCTGACCACAGCAAGCTACCCAGGGGTCCACCTTTCTCCCTGGACTTGCAGTAGAGGCCCCAGGGTGCCCCTGGCCCTCCACCTAGGGCCTTCTGACCTCAGCAAGCTACCCAGGGGTTCACCTCTCTCCCTGGACTTGCAGTAGAGGCCCTAGGGTGCCCGCTGGCCCTTCACCTAGAGCCTCTGACCCCAGCAAGCTACCCAGGGGTCCACCTCTCTCCCTGGACTTGCAGTGGAGGCCCCAGGGTGCTCCCTGGCCCTCCACCTATTGCCTCTGACCCCAGCAAGCTACCCAGGGGTTCCACCTCTCTCCCTGGACTTGCAGTAGAGGCCCCAGGGTGCCCCGTGGCCCTCAACCTAGGGGCCTCTGACCCCAGCAAGCTACACAGGGGTCAACCTCTCTCCCTGGACTTGCAGAAGAGGCCCCAAGGTGCCCCCTGGCCCTCCACCTTATGGCCTCTGACCCCAGCAAGCTACACAGGGGTCAACCTCTCTCCCGGGACTTGCAATAGAGGCCCTAGGGTGCCCCCTGGCCCTCCACCAAGGGGCCTCTGACAGCAGGAAGCTGCCCAGGGGTCCACTTCTCTCCCAGGACTTGCAGTACAGGCCCCAGGGTGCCCACTGACCCTCCTCCTAGGGGCCTCTGACCACAGCAAGCTACCCAGGGGTCCACCTCTCTCCCTGGACTTGCAGTAGAGGCCCCAGGGTGCCCCTGGCCCTCCACCTAGGGCCTTCTGACCTCAGCAAGCTACCCAGGGGTTCACCTCTCTCCCTGGACTTGCAGTAGAGGCCCTAGGGTGCCCGCTGGCCCTTCACCTGGAGCCTCTGACCCCAGCAAGCTACCCAGGGGTCCACCTCTCTCCCTGGACTTGCAGTAGAGGCACTAGGGAACCCCCTGGCCCTTCACTTAGGGGTCTCTGACCCCAGCAAGCTACCCATGGCTCAACCTCTATCCCTGGACTTGCGGTATAGGCCCCAGGGTGCCCCCTTGCCCTCAACCTAGGGGCCTCTGACCCCAGCAAGCTACACAGGGGTCAACCTCTCTCCCTGGACATGCAGTAGAGGCCCCAATGTGCCCCCTCGCCCACCACCTTATGGCCTCTGACCCCAGCAAGCTACCCAGGGGTCCACCTCTCTCCCTGGACTTGCAGTGGAGGCCCCAGGGTGCTCCCTGGCCCTCCACCTATTGCCTCTGACCCCAGCAAGCTACCCAGGGGTTCCACCTCTCTCCCTGGACTTGCAGTAGAGGCCCCCAGGGTGCCCCTGGCCCTCCACCTAGGGCCTTCTGACCACAGCAAGCTACCCAGGAGTTCACCTCTCTCCCTGGACTTTCAGTAGAGGCCCTAGGGTGCCCGCTGACCCTTCACCTAGAGCCTCTGACCCCAGCAAGTTACCCAGGGGTCCACCTCTCTCTCTAAACTTGCAGTAGAGGTCCCAGGGTGCCCCCTGGCCCTCCA
This sequence comes from Danio rerio, assembly GCF_052040795.2. Lineage (NCBI taxonomy): Eukaryota > Metazoa > Chordata > Actinopteri > Cypriniformes > Danionidae > Danio > Danio rerio. The sequence goes on from NC_141027.1 coordinate 68,097,782, forward strand.
CCTAGGGGCCTCTGACCCCAGCAAGCTACCCAGGGGTCCACCTCTCTCTCTGGACTTGCAGTAGAGGCCCCAGGGTGCCCCCTGGCCCTCCACATAGGGGCCTCTGACCCCAGCAAGCTACCCAGGGGTCCACCCCTCTCCCTGGACTTGCAGTAGAGGCCACAGGGTGCCCACTGGCCCTCTTCCTAGGGGCCTCTGACACCAGCAAGCTACCCAGGGCTCCACCTCTCCCCCTGGACTTGCAGTAGAGGCCCCAGGGTGCCCCCTGGCCCTCCACCTTATGGCATCTGACCCCAGCAAGCTACACAGGGGTCAACCTCTCTCCCTGGACTTGCATTAGGGGCCCTAGGGTGCCCCCAGGCCCTCCACCAAGGGGCCTCTGACAGCAGGAAGCTGCCCAGGGGTCCACTTCTCTCCCTGGACTTGCAGTACAGGCCCCAGGGTGCCCACTGACCCTCCTCCTAGGGGCCTCTGACCACAGCAAGCTACCCAGGGGTCCACCTCTCTCCCTGGACTTGCAGTGGAGGCCCCAGGGTGCTCCCTGGCCCTCCACCTATTGCCTCTGACCCCAGCAAGCTACCCAGGGGTTCCACCTCTCTCCCTGGACTTGCAGTAGAGGCCCCCAGGGTGCCCCTGGCCCTCCACCTAGGGCCTTCTGACCACAGCAAGCTACCCAGGGGTTCACCTCTCTCCCTGGACTTTTAATAGAGGCCCTAGGGTGCCCGCTGACCCTTCACCTAGAGCCTCTGACCCCAGCAAGTTACCCAGGGGTCCACCTCTCTCTCTAAACTTGCAGTAGAGGTCCCAGGGTGCCCCCTGGCCCTCCACCTAGGGGCCTCTGACCCCAGCAAGCTACCCAGGGGTCCACCTCTCTCCCTTGACTTGCAGTAGAGGCCACAGGGTGCCCACTGGCACTCTTCCTAGGGGCCTCTGACCCCAGCAAGCTAACCAGGGCTCCACCTCTCCCCCTGGACTTGCAGTAGAGGCCCCAGGGTGCCCCGTGGCCCTCAACCTAGGGGCCTCTGACCCCAGCAAGCTACCTTGGGGTCCACCTCTCTCCCTGGACTTGCAGTAGAGGCCCCAGGGTGTCCCCTCGCCCTCCACCTAGGGGCCTCTGACCCCAGCAAGCTACCCAGGGGTCCACCTCTCTCCCTGGACTGGCAGTAGAGGCCCCAAGGTGCCCCCTGGCCCTCCACCTTATGGCCTCTGACCCCAGCAAGCTACCCAGGGGTCCACCTCTCTCCCTGGACTTGCAGCAGAGGCACTAGGGCACTCCCTGGCCCTTCACTTAGGGGCCTTTGACCCCAGCAAGCTACCCAGGGCTCCACCTCTATCCCTGGACTTGCGGTATAGGCCCCAGGGTGCCCCCTTGCCCTCAACCTAGGGGCCTCTGACCCCAGCAAGCTACACAGGAGTCCACCTCTTTCCCTGGACTTGCATTAGAGGCCCTAGGGTGCCCCCTGGCCCTCCACCAAGGGGCCTCTGATAGCAGGAAGCTGCCCAGGGGTCCACTTCTCTCCCTGGACTTGCAGTACAGGCCCCAAGGTGCCCACTGACCCTCCTCCTAGGGGCCTATTACCACAGCAAGCTACCCAGGGGTCCACCTCTCTCCCTGGACTTGCAGTGGAGGCCCCAGCGTGCTCCCTGGCCCTCCACCTATTGCCTCTGACCCCAGCAAGCTACCCAGGGGTTCCACCTCTCTCCCTGGACTTGCAGTAGAGGCCCCAGGGTGCCCCTGGCCCTCCACCTAGGGCCTTCTGACCTTAGCAAGCTACCCAGGGGTCCACCTCTCTCCCTGGACTTGCAGTAGAGGCCCTAGGGTGCCCCCTGGCCCTTCACCTAGAGCCTCTGACCCCAGCAAGTTACCCAGGGGTCCACCTCTCTCTCTGGACTTGCAGTAGAGGCCCCAGGGTGCCCCCTGGCCCTCCACCTAGGGGCCTCTGACCCCAGCAAGCTACCCAGGGGTCCACCTCTCTCCCTGGACTTGCAGTAGAGGCCACAGGGTGCCCACTGGTCCTCTTCCTAGGGGTCTCTGACCCCAGCAAGCTACCCAGGGCTCCACCTCTCCCCCTGGACTTGCAGTAGAGGCCCCAGGGTGACCCGTGGCCCTAAACCTAGGGGCCTCTGACCCCAGCAAGCTACCTAGGGGTCCACCTCTCTCATTGGACTTGCAGTAGAGGCCACAGGGTGCTCCTGGCCCTCTTCCTAGGGGCCTCTGACCCCAGCAAGCTAACAAAGGGTCCAACTCTCTTCCTGGACTTGAAGTAGAGGCACTAGGGTGCCCCCTGGCCCTTCACCTAGGGGCCTTTGACCCCAGCAAGCTACCCAGGGGTCCACCTCTCTCCCTGGACTTCCAGTAGAGGCCCCAGGGTGCTCCCTGGCCCTCCACCTACTGCCTCTGACCCCAGCAAGCTACCCAGGGGTTCCACCTCTCTCCCTGGACTTGCAGTAGAGGCCCCAGGGTGCCCCTGGCCCTCCACCTAGGGCCTTCTGACCTCAGCAAGCTACCCAGGGGTTCACCTCTCTCCCTGGACTTGCAGTAGAGGCCCTAAGGTGCCCCCTGGCCCTTCACCTAGTTGCCTCTGACCCTAGCAAGCTACCCAGGGGTCCACCTCTCTCTCTGGACTTGCAGTAGAGGCCCCAGGGTGCCCCCTGGCCCTCTACATAGGGGCCTCTGACCCCAGCAAGCTACCCAGGGGTCCACCTCTCTCCCTGGACTTGCAGTAGAGGCCACAGGGTGCCCACTGGCCCTCTTCCTAGGGGCCTCTGACCCCAGCAAGCTACCCAGGGCTCCACCCCTCCCCCTGGACTTGCAGTAGAGGCCCCAGGGTGCCCCGTGGCCCTCATCCTAGGGGCCTCTGACCCAAGCAAGCTACACAGGGTTCAACCTCACTCCCTGGACTTGCAGTAGAGGCCCCAAGGTGCCCCCTGGCCCTCCACCTTATGGCCTCTGACCCCAGCAAGCTACACAGGGGTCAACCTCTCTCCCTGGACTTGCATTAGAGGCCCTAGGGTGCCCCCTGGCCCTCCACCAAGGGGCCTCTGACAGCAGGAAGCTGCCCAGGGGTCCACTTCTCTCCCAGGACTTGCAGTACAGGCCCCAGGGTGCCCACTGACCCTCCTCCTAGGGGCCTCTGACCACAGCAAGCTACCCAGGGGTCCACCTTTCTCCCTGGACTTGCAGTAGAGGCCCCAGGGTGCCCCTGGCCCTCCACCTAGGGCCTTCTGACCTCAGCAAGCTACCCAGGGGTTCACCTCTCTCCCTGGACTTGCAGTAGAGGCCCTAGGGTGCCCGCTGGCCCTTCACCTAGAGCCTCTGACCCCAGCAAGCTACCCAGGGGTCCACCTCTCTCCCTGGACTTGCAGTGGAGGCCCCAGGGTGCTCCCTGGCCCTCCACCTATTGCCTCTGACCCCAGCAAGCTACCCAGGGGTTCCACCTCTCTCCCTGGACTTGCAGTAGAGGCCCCAGGGTGCCCCGTGGCCCTCAACCTAGGGGCCTCTGACCCCAGCAAGCTACACAGGGGTCAACCTCTCTCCCTGGACTTGCAGAAGAGGCCCCAAGGTGCCCCCTGGCCCTCCACCTTATGGCCTCTGACCCCAGCAAGCTACACAGGGGTCAACCTCTCTCCCGGGACTTGCATTAGAGGCCCTAGGGTGCCCCCTGGCCCTCCACCAAGGGGCCTCTGACAGCAGGAAGCTGCCCAGGGGTCCACTTCTCTCCCAGGACTTGCAGTACAGGCCCCAGGGTGCCCACTGACCCTCCTCCTAGGGGCCTCTGACCACAGCAAGCTACCCAGGGGTCCACCTCTCTCCCTGGACTTGCAGTAGAGGCCCCAGGGTGCCCCTGGCCCTCCACCTAGGGCCTTCTGACCTCAGCAAGCTACCCAGGGGTTCACCTCTCTCCCTGGACTTGCAGTAGAGGCCCTAGGGTGCCCGCTGGCCCTTCACCAGGAGCCTCTGACCCCAGCAAGCTACCCAGGGGTCCACCTCTCTCCCTGGACTTGCAGTAGAGGCACTAGGGAACCCCCTGGCCCTTCACTTAGGGGTCTCTGACCCCAGCAAGCTACCCATGGCTCAACCTCTATCCCTGGACTTGCGGTATAGGCCCCAGGGTGCCCCCTTGCCCTCAACCTAGGGGCCTCTGACCCCAGCAAGCTACACAGGGGTCAACCTCTCTCCCTGGACATGCAGTAGAGGCCCCAATGTGCCCCCTGGCCCACCACCTTATGGCCTCTGACCCCAGCAAGCTACCCAGGGGTCCACCTCTCTCCCTGGACTTGCAGTGGGGGCCCCAGGGTGCTCCCTGGCCCTCCACCTATTGCCTCTGACCCCAGCAAGCTACCCAGGGGTTCCACCTCTCTCCCTGGACTTGCAGTAGAGGCCCCCAGGGTGCCCCTGGCCCTCCACCTAGGGCCTTCTGACCACAGCAAGCTACCCAGGGGTTCACCTCTCTCCCTGGACTTTCAGTAGAGGCCCTAGGGTGCCCGCTGACCCTTCACCTAGAGCCTCTGACCCCAGCAAGTTACCCAGGGGTCCACCTCTCTCTCTAAACTTGCAGTAGAGGCCCCAGGGTGCCCCCTGGCCCTCCACCTAGAGGCCTCTGACCCCAGCAAGCTACCCAGGGGTCCACCTCTCTCTCTGGACTTGCAGTAGAGGCCCCAGGGTGCCCCCTGGCCCTCCACCTAGGGGCCTCTGACCCCAGCAAGCTACCCAGGGGTCCACCTCTCTCCCTGGACTTGCAGTAGAGGCCACAGGGTGCCCACTGGCCCTCTTCCTAGGGGTCTCTGACCCCAGCAAGCTACCCAGGGCTCCACCTCTCCCCCTGGACTTGCAGTAGAGGCCCCAGGGTGACCCGTGGCCCTAAACCTAGGGGCCTCTGACCCCAGCAAGCTACCTAGGGGTCCACCTCTCTCATTGGACTTGCAGTAAAGCCACAGGGTGCTCCTGGCCCTCTTCCTAGGGGCCTCTGACCCCAGCAAGCTAACAAAGGGTCCAACTCTCTTCCTGGACTTGAAGTAGAGGCACTAGGGTGCCCCCTGGCCCTTCACCTAGGGGCCTTTGACCCCAGCAAGCTACCCAGGGGTCCACCTCTCTCCCTGGACTTCCAGTAGAGGCCCCAGGGTGCTCCCTGGCCCTCCACCTATTGCCTCTGACCCCAGCAAGCTACCCAGGGGTTCCACCTCTCTCCCTGGACTTGCAGTAGAGGCCCCAGGGTGCCCCTGGCCCTCCACCTAGGGCCTTCTGACCTCAGCAAGCTACCCAGGGGTTCACCTCTCTCCCTGGACTTGCAGTAGAGGCCCTAAGGTGCCCCCTGGCCCTTCACCTAGTTGCCTCTGACCCCAGCAAGCTACCCAGGGGTCCACCTCTCTCTCTGGACTTGCAGTAGAGGCCCCAGGGTGCCCCCTGGCCCTCTACATAGGGGCCTCTGACCCCAGCAAGCTACCCAGGGGTCCACCTCTCTCCCTGGACTTGCAGTAGAGGCCACAGGGTGCCCACTGGCCCTCTTCCTAGGGGCCTCTGACCCCAGCAAGCTACCCAGGGCTCCACCCCTCCCCCTGGACTTGCAGTAGAGGCCCCAGGGTGCCCCGTGGCCCTCATCCTAGGGGCCTCTGACCCAAGCAAGCTACACAGGGTTCAACCTCACTCCCTGGACTTGCAGTAGAGGCCCCAAGGTGCCCCCTGGCCCTCCACCTTATGGCCTCTGACCCCAGCAAGCTACACAGGGGTCAACCTCTCTCCCTGGACTTGCATTAGAGGCCCTAGGGTGCCCCCTGGCCCTCCACCAAGGGGCCTCTGACAGCAGGAAGCTGCCCAGGGGTCCACTCCTCTCCCAGGACTTGCAGTACAGGCCCCAGGGTGCCCACTGACCCTCCTCCTAGGGGCCTCTGACCACAGCAAGCTACCCAGGGGTCCACCTTTCTCCCTGGACTTGCAGTAGAGGCCCCAGGGTGCCCCTGGCCCTCCACCTAGGGCCTTCTGACCTCAGCAAGCTACCCAGGGGTTCACCTCTCTCCCTGGACTTGCAGTAGAGGCCCTAGGGTGCCCGCTGGCCCTTCACCTAGAGCCTCTGACCCCAGCAAGCTACCCAGGGGTCCACCTCTCTCCCTGGACTTGCAGTGGAGGCCCCAGGGTGCTCCCTGGCCCTCCACCTATTGCCTCTGACCCCAGCAAGCTACCCAGGGGTTCCACCTCTCTCCCTGGACTTGCAGTAGAGGCCCCAGGGTGCCCCGTGGCCCTCAACCTAGGGGCCTCTGACCCCAGCAAGCTACACAGGGGTCAACCTCTCTCCCTGGACTTGCAGAAGAGGCCCCAAGGTGCCCCCTGGCCCTCCACCTTATGGCCTCTGACCCCAGCAAGCTACACAGGGGTCAACCTCTCTCCCGGGACTTGCATTAGAGGCCCTAGGGTGCCCCCTGGCCCTCCACCAAGGGGCCTCTGACAGCAGGAAGCTGCCCAGGGGTCCACTTCTCTCCCAGGACTTGCAGTACAGGCCCCAGGGTGCCCACTGACCCTCCTCCTAGGGGCCTCTGACCACAGCAAGCTACCCAGGGGTCCACCTCTCTCCCTGGACTTGCAGTAGAGGCCCCAGGGTGCCCCTGGCCCTCCACCTAGGGCCTTCTGACCTCAGCAAGCTACCCAGGGGTTCACCTCTCTCCCTGGACTTGCAGTAGAGGCCCTAGGGTGCCCGCTGGCCCTTCACCTGGAGCCTCTGACCCCAGCAAGCTACCCAGGGGTCCACCTCTCTCCCTGGACTTGCAGTAGAGGCACTAGGGAACCCCCTGGCCCTTCACTTAGGGGTCTCTGACCCCAGCAAGCTACCCATGGCTCAACCTCTATCCCTGGACTTGCGGTATAGGCCCCAGGGTGCCCCCTTGCCCTCAACCTAGGGGCCTCTGACCCCAGCAAGCTACACAGGGGTCAACCTCTCTCCCTGGACATGCAGTAGAGGCCCCAATGTGCCCCCTGGCCCACCACCTTATCTCCTCTGACCCCAGCAAGCTACCCAGGGGTCCACCTCTCTCCCTGGACTTGCAGTGGAGGCCCCAGGGTGCTCCCTGGCCCTCCACCTATTGCCTCTGACCCCAGCAAGCTACCCAGGGGTTCCACCTCTCTCCCTGGACTTGCAGTAGAGGCCCCCAGGGTGCCCCTGGCCCTCCACCTAGGGCCTTCTGACCACAGCAAGCTACCCAGGGGTTCACCTCTCTCCCTGGACTTTCAGTAGAGGCCCTAGGGTGCCCGCTGACCCTTCACCTAGAGCCTCTGACCCCAGCAAGTTACCCAGGGGTCCACCTCTCTCTCTAAACTTGCAGTAGAGGCCCCAGGGTGCCCCCTGGCCCTCCACCTAGAGGCCTCTGACCCCAGCAAGCTACCCAGGGGTCCACCTCTCTCCCTTGACTTGCAGTAGAGGCCACAGGGTGCCCACTGGCACTCTTCCTAGGGGCCTCTGACCCCAGCAAGCTACCCAGGGCTCCACCTCTCCCCCTGGACTTGCAGTAGAGGCCCCAGGGTGCCCCGTGGCCCTCTACCTAGGGGCCTCTGACCCCAGCAAGCTACCTTGGGGTCCACCTCTCTCCCTGGACTTGCAGTAGAGGCCCCAGGGTGTCCCCTCGCCCTCCACCTAGGGGCCTCTGACCCCAGCAAGCTACCCAGGGGTCCACTTCTCTCCCTGGACTGGCAGTAGAGGCCCCAAGGTGCCCCCTGGCCCTCCACCTTATGGCCTCTGACCCCAGCAAGCTACCCAGGGGTCCACCTCTCTCCCTGGACTTGCAGCAGAGGCACTAGGGCACTCCCTGGCCCTTCACTTAGGGGCCTTTGACCCCAGCAAGCTACCCAGGGCTCCACCTCTATCCCTGGACTTGCGGTATAGGCCCAGGGTGCCCCCTTGCCCTCAACCTAGGGGCCTCTGACCCCAGCAAGCTACACAGGAGTCCACCTCTTTCCCTGGACTTGCATTAGAGGCCCTAGGGTGCCCCCTGGCCCTCCACCAAGGGGCCTGTGATAGCAGGAAGCTGCCCAGGGGTCCACTTCTCTCCCTGGACTTGCAGTACAGGCCCCAAGGTGCCCACTGACCCTCCTCCTAGGGGCCTATTACCACAGCAAGCTACCCAGGGGTCCACCTCTCTCCCTGGACTTGCAGTGGAGGCCCCAGCGTGCTCCCTGGCCCTCCACCTATTGCCTCTGACCCCAGCAAGCTACCCAGGGGTTCCACCTCTCTCCCTGGACTTGCAGTAGAGGCCCCAGGGTGCCCCTGGCCCTCCACCTAGGGCCTTCTGACCTTAGCAAGCTACCCAGGGGTCCACCTCTCTCCCTGGACTTGCAGTAGAGGCCCTAGGGTGCCCCCTGGCCCTTCACCTAGAGCCTCTGACCCCAGCAAGTTACCCAGGGGTCCACCTCTCTCTCTGGACTTGCAGTAGAGGCCCCAGGGTGCCCCCTGGCCCTCCACCTAGGGGCCTCTGACCCCAGCAAGCTACCCAGGGGTCCACCTTTCTCCCTGGACTTGCAGTAGAGGCCACAGGGTGCCCACTGGCCCTCTTCCTAGGGGTCTCTGACCCCAGCAAGCTACCCAGGGCTCCACCTCTCCCCCTGGACTTGCAGTAGAGGCCCCAGGGTGACCCGTGGCCCTAAACCTAGGGGCCTCTGACCCCAGCAAGCTACCCTGGGGTCCACCTCTCACCCTGGACTTGCAGTAGAGGCCCCAGGGTGCCCCCTGGCCCTCCACATAGGGGCCTCTGACCCCAGCAAGCTACCTAGGGGTCCACCTCTCTCATTGCACTTGCAGTAGAGGCCACAGGGTGCCCCTGGCCCTCTTCCTAGGGGCCTCTTACCCCAGCAAGCTACCAAAGGGTCCAACTCTCTTCCTGGACTTGAAGTAGAGGCACTAAGGTACCCCCTGGCCCTTCACCTAGTTGCTTCTGACCCCAGCAAGCTACCCAGGGGTCCACCTCTCTCTCTGGACTTGCAGTAGAGGCCCCAGGGTGCCCCCTGGCCCTCCACATAGGGGCCTCTGACCCCAGCAAGCTACTCAGGGGTCCACCTCTCTCCCTGGACTTGCAGTAGAATCCACACGGTGCCCACTGGCCCTCCTCCTAGGGGCATCTGACCCCAGCAAGCTACCCAGGGCTACACCTCTTCCCCTGGACTTGCAGTAGAGGCCCCAGGGTGCCCCATGGCCCTCAACCTAGGAGCCTCTGACCCCAGCAAGCTACCCAGGGGTCCACCTGTTTCCCTGGACTTGCAGTAGAGGCCCCAGGGTGCCCCCTGGCCCTCCAACTAGGGGCCTCTGACCCCAGCAAGCTACCCAGGGGTCCAACTCTCTCACTAGACTTGCAGTAGAGGCCCCAGGGTGCCCCTTGGCCCCCCGCCTAGGGGCCTCTGACTCCAGCAAGCTACCCAGGGGTCCACCTCTCTCCCTGGACTTGCAGAAGAGGCACTAGGGCACCCCCTGGCCCTTCACTTAGGGGCCTCTGACCCCAGCAAGCTACACAGGGGTCAACCTCTCTCCCTGGACTTGCAGTTGAGGCCCCAAGGTGCCCCCTGGCCCTCCACCTTATGGCCTCTGACCCCAGCAAGCTACCCAGGAGTCCACCTCTCTCCCTGGACTTGCATTAGAGGCTCTAGGGTGCCCCCTTGCCCTCCTAAAGGGGCCTCTGATAGCAGGAAGCTGCCCAGGGGTCCACTTCTCTCCCTGGACTTGCAGTAGAGGCCCCAGGGTGCCCACTGACCCTCCTCCTAGGGGCCTATTACCACAGCAAGCTACCCAGGGGTCCACCTCTCTCCCTGGACTTGCAGTGGAGGCCCCAGCATGCTCCCTGGCCCTCCACCTATTGCCTCTGACCCTTAGCAACCTACCCAGGGGTTCCACCTCTCTGCCTGGACTTGCAATAGAGGCCCCAGGGTGCCCCTGGCCCTCCACCTAGGGCCTTCTGACCTTAGCAAGCTACCCAGGGGTTCACCTCTCTCCCTGGACTTGCAGTAGAGGCCCTAGGGTGCCCCCTGGCCCTTCACCTAGAGCCTCTGACCCCAGCAAGTTACCCAGGGGTATATATCTCTCCCTGGACTTGCAGTATAGGCCCAAGTGTGCCCCCTCGCCCTCCACATAAGAGCCTTTGTCCCTATCAAGCTTCCCAGGGGTCCACCTCTCCCCCTGGACTTGCAGTAGAGGGCCCTGGGTGCCCCCTTGCCCTCCACCCAGGTTCCTCTGATCCCAGCAAGCTACCCAGGGGTCCACCTCTCTCACTGGACTTGCAGTAGAGGCCCCAGGGTGCCCCCTGGCCCTCCACCTAGGGGCCTCTGACCCCAGCAAGCTACCCAGGGGTCTACCTCTCTCACTGGACTTGCAGTAGAGGCCCTATGGTGCCCCCTGGCCCTTCAACTAGGGGCCTCTGACACCATCAAGCTACCCAGGGGTCCACCTCTCTCACTGGACTTGCAGTAGAGGCCCCAGGGTGCCCCCTGGCCCTCCACCTAGGGGCCTCTGACCCCAGCAAGCTACTCAGTTGTCCACCTCTCTCCCAGGACTTGCAGTAGAGCCACTAGGGCACCCCCTGGCCCTTCACTTAGGGGCCTCTGACCCCAGCAAGCTACCCAGGGCTCCACCTCTATCCCTGGACTTGCGGTATAGGCCCCATGGTGCCCCCTTGCCCTCAACCTAGGGGCCTCTGACCCCAGCAAGCTACACAGGGGTCAACCTCTCTCCCTGGACATGCAGTAGAGCCCCCAAGGTGCCCCCTGGCCCTCCACCTTATGGCCTCTGACCCCAGCAAGCTACCCAGGAGTCCATCTCTCTCCCTGGACTTGCATTAGAGGCCCTAGGTTGCCCCCTTGCCCTCCACCAAGGGGCCTTTGACAGCAGAAAGCTGCCCAGGGGTCCACCTCTCTCCCTGGACTTGCAGTACAGGGCCCAGGGTGACCACTGGCCCTCCTCCTAGGGGCCTCTGACCACAGCAAGCTACTCAGGGGTCCACCTCTCTCCCTGGACTTGCAATAGAGGCCCCAGGGTGCTCCCTGGCCCTCCACCTATTGCCTTTGACCTCAGCAAGCTACCCAGGGGTTCCACCTCTCTCCCTGGACTTGCAGTAGAGGCCCCAGGGTGCCCCATGGCCCTCAACGTAGGGGCCTCTGACCCCAGCAAGCTACCCAGGGGTCCACCTGTTTCCCTGGACTTGCAGTAGAGGCCCCAGGGTGCCCCCTGGCCCTCCAACTAGGGGCCTCTGACACCAGCAAGCTACCCAGGGGTCCAACTCTCTCACTAGACTTGCAGTAGAGGCCCCAGGGTGCCCCTTGGCCCCCCGCCTAGGGGCCTCTGACTCCAGCAAGCTACCCAGGGGTCCACCTCTCTCCCTGGACTTGCAGAAGAGGCACTAGGGCACCCCCTGGCCCTTCATTTAGGGGCCTCTGACCCCAGCAAGCTACCCAGGGCTCCACCTCTATCCCTGGACTTGCGGTATAGGCCCCAGGGTGCCCCCTTGCCCTCAACCTAGGGGCTTCTGACCCCAGCAAGCTACACAGGGGTCAACCTCTCTCCCTGGACTTGCAGTAGAGGCCCCAAGGTGCCCCCTTGCCCTCCACCTTATGGCCTCTGACCCCAGCAAGCTACCCAGGAGTCCACCTCTCTCCCTGGACTTGCATTAGAGGCCCTAGGGTGCCCCCTTGCCCTCCACCAAGGGGCCTCTGATAGCAGGAAGCTGCCCAGGGGTCCACTTCTCTCCCTGGACTTGCAGTACAGGCCCCAGGGTGCTCATTGACCCTCCTCCTAGGGGCCTATTACCACAGCAAGCTACCCAGGGGTCCACCTCTCTCCCTGGACTTGCAGTGGAGGCCCCAGCATGCTCCCTGGCCCTCCACCTATTGCCTCTGACCCTTAGCAAGCTACCCAGGGGTTCCACCTCTCTGCCTGGACTTGCAATAGAGGCCCCAGGGTGCCCCTGGCCCTCCACCTAGGGCCTTCTGACCTCAGCAAGCTACCCAGGGGTTCACCTCTCTCCCTGGACTTGCAGTAGAGGCCCTAGGGTGCCCCCTGGCCCTTCACCTAGAGCCTCTGACCCCAGCAAGTTACCCAGGGGTCCACCTCTCTCTCTGGACTTGCAGTAGAGGCCCCAGGGTGCCCCCTGGCCCTCCACCTAGGGGCCTCTGACCCCAGCAAGCTACCCAGGGGTCCACCTCTCTCCCTGGACTTGCAGTAGAGGCCACAGGGTGCCCACTTGCCCTCTTCCTAGGGGCCTCTGACCCCAGCAAGCTACCCAGGGCTCCACCTCTCCCCCTGGACTTGCAGTAGAGGCCCCAGGGTGCCCCGTGGCCCTCAACCTAGGGGCCTCTGACCCCAGCAAGCTACCCTGGGGTCCACCTCTCACCCTGGACTTGCAGTAGAGGCCCCAGGGTGCCCCCTGGCCCTCCACCTAGGGGCCTCTGACCCCAGCAACATACCCAGGGCTCCACCTCTCCCCCTGGACTTGCAGTAGAGGCCCCAGGGTGCCCCGTGGCCCTCAACCTAGGGGCCTCTGACCCCAGCAAACTACACAGGGGTCAACCTCTCTCCTTGGACTTGCAGTAGAGGCCCCAGGGTGCTCCCTGGCCCTCCACCTATTGCCTTTGACCCCAGCAAGCTACCCAGGGGTTCCATCTCTCTTCCTGGACTTGCAGTAGAGGCCCTAGGGTGCCCCCTGGCCTTCCATCTAGGGGCGTCTGACCCCAACAAGCTTTCCAGGGGTCCAGCTCTCTGTCTGGACTAGCAGTATAGGCCCCAGGGCACCCCTTTGCCCTCCACCTAGGGGCCTGTGACCACAGCAAGCTTCCCAGGGGTCCACCTCTCTCCCTGGACTTGCAGTATAGGCCCCAGGGTCCCCCCTGGCCCTCCACCCAGGGGCCTCTGACCCTAGCAAGCTACCCAGGGGTATATATCTCTCCCTGGACTTGCAGTATAGGCCCAAGTGTGCCCCCTCGCCCTCCACATAGGAGCCTTTGTCCCTATCAAGCTTCCCAGGGGTCCACCTCTCCCCCTGGACTTGCAGTAGAGGGCCCTGGGTGCCCCCTTGCCCTCCACCCAGGTTCCTCTGATCCCAGCAAGCTACCCAGGGGTCCACCTCTCTCACTGGACTTGCAGTAGAGGCCCCAGGGTGCCCCCTGGCCCTCCACCTAGGGGCCTCTGACCCCAGCAAGCTACCCAGGGGTCCACCTCTCTCACTGGACTTGCAGTAGAGGCCCTATGGTGCCCCCTGGCCTTTCAACTAGGGGCCTCTGACACCAGCAAGCTACCCAGGGGTCCACCTCTCTCACTGGACTTGCAGTAGAGGCCCCAGGGTGCCCCCTGGCCCTCCACCTAGGGGCCTCTGACCCCAGCAAGCTACTCAGGGGTCCACCTCTCTCCCAGGACTTGCAGTAGAGCCACTAGGGCACCCCCTGGCCCTTCACTTAGGGGCCTCTGACCCCAGCAAGCTACCCAGGGCTCCACCTCTATCCCTGGTCTTGCGGTATAGGCCCCAGGGTGCCCCCTTGCCCTCAACCTAGGGGCCTCTGACCCCAGCAAGCTACACAGGGGTCAACCTCTCTCCCTGGACTTGCAGTAGAGGCCCTAAGGTGCCCCCTGGCCCTTCACCTAGTTGCCTCTGACCCCAGCAAGCTACCCAGGGGTCCACCTCTCTCTCTGGACTTGCAGTAGAGGCCCCAGGGTGCCCCCTGGCCCTCTACATAGGGGCCTCTGACCCCAGCAAGCTACCCAGGGGTCCACCTCTCTCCCTGGACTTGCAGTAGAGGCCACAGGGTGCCCACTGGCCCTCTTCCTAGGGGCCTCTGACCCCAGCAAGCTACCCAGGGCTCCACCCCTCCCCCTGGACTTGCAGTAGAGGCCCCAGGGTGCCCCGTGGCCCTCATCCTAGGGGCCTCTGACCCAAGCAAGCTACACAGGGTTCAACCTCACTCCCTGGACTTGCAGTAGAGGCCCCAAGGTGCCCCCTGGCCCTCCACCTTATGGCCTCTGACCCCAGCAAGCTACACAGGGGTCAACCTCTCTCCCTGGACTTGCATTAGAGGCCCTAGGGTGCCCCCTGGCCCTCCACCAAGGGGCCTCTGACAGCAGGAAGCTGCCCAGGGGTCCACTCCTCTCCCAGGACTTGCAGTACAGGCCCCAGGGTGCCCACTGACCCTCCTCCTAGGGGCCTCTGACCACAGCAAGCTACCCAGGGGTCCACCTTTCTCCCTGGACTTGCAGTAGAGGCCCCAGGGTGCCCCTGGCCCTCCACCTAGGGCCTTCTGACCTCAGCAAGCTACCCAGGGGTTCACCTCTCTCCCTGGACTTGCAGTAGAGGCCCTAGGGTGCCCGCTGGCCCTTCACCTAGAGCCTCTGACCCCAGCAAGCTACCCAGGGGTCCACCTCTCTCCCTGGACTTGCAGTGGAGGCCCCAGGGTGCTCCCTGGCCCTCCACCTATTGCCTCTGACCCCAGCAAGCTACCCAGGGGTTCCACCTCTCTCCCTGGACTTGCAGTAGAGGCCCCAGGGTGCCCCGTGGCCCTCAACCTAGGGGCCTCTGACCCCAGCAAGCTACACAGGGGTCAACCTCTCTCCCTGGACTTGCAGAAGAGGCCCCAAGGTGCCCCCTGGCCCTCCACCTTATGGCCTCTGACCCCAGCAAGCTACACAGGGGTCAACCTCTCTCCCGGGACTTGCATTAGAGGCCCTAGGGTGCCCCCTGGCCCTCCACCAAGGGGCCTCTGACAGCAGGAAGCTGCCCAGGGGTCCACTTCTCTCCCAGGACTTGCAGTACAGGCCCCAGGGTGCCCACTGACCCTCCTCCTAGGGGCCTCTGACCACAGCAAGCTACCCAGGGGTCCACCTCTCTCCCTGGACTTGCAGTAGAGGCCCCAGGGTGCCCCTGGCCCTCCACCTAGGGCCTTCTGACCTCAGCAAGCTACCCAGGGGTTCACCTCTCTCCCTGGACTTGCAGTAGAGGCCCTAGGGTGCCCGCTGGCCCTTCACCTGGAGCCTCTGACCCCAGCAAGCTACCCAGGGGTCCACCTCTCTCCCTGGACTTGCAGTAGAGGCACTAGGGAACCCCCTGGCCCTTCACTTAGGGGTCTCTGACCCCAGCAAGCTACCCATGGCTCAACCTCTATCCCTGGACTTGCGGTATAGGCCCCAGGGTGCCCCCTTGCCCTCAACCTAGGGGCCTCTGACCCCAGCAAGCTACACAGGGGTCAACCTCTCTCCCTGGACATGCAGTAGAGGCCCCAATGTGCCCCCTGGCCCACCACCTTATGGCCTCTGACCCCAGCAAGCTACCCAGGGGTCCACCTCTCTCCCTGGACTTGCAGTGGAGGCCCCAGGGTGCTCCCTGGCCCTCCACCTATTGCCTCTGACCCCAGCAAGCTACCCAGGGGTTCCACCTCTCTCCCTGGACTTGCAGTAGAGGCCCCCAGGGTGCCCCTGGCCCTCCACCTAGGGCCTTCTGACCACAGCAAGCTACCCAGGGGTTCACCTCTCTCCCTGGACTTTCAGTAGAGGCCCTAGGGTGCCCGCTGACCCTTCACCTAGAGCCTCTGACCCCAGCAAGTTACCCAGGGGTCCACCTCTCTCTCTAAACTTGCAGTAGAGGCCCCAGGGTGCCCCCTGGCCCTCCACCTAGAGGCCTCTGACCCCAGCAAGCTACCCAGGGGTCCACCTCTCTCCCTTGACTTGCAGTAGAGGCCACAGGGTGCCCACTGGCACTCTTCCTAGGGGCCTCTGACCCCAGCAAGCTACCCAGGGCTCCACCTCTCCCCCTGGACTTGCAGTAGAGGCCCCAGGGTGCCCCGTGGCCCTCTACCTAGGGGCCTCTGACCCCAGCAAGCTACCTTGGGGTCCACCTCTCTCCCTGGACTTGCAGTAGAGGCCCCAGGGTGTCCCCTCGCCCTCCACCTAGGGGCCTCTGACCCCAGCAAGCTACCCAGGGGTCCACTTCTCTCCCTGGACTGGCAGTAGAGGCCCCAAGGTGCCCCCTGGCCCTCCACCTTATGGCCTCTGACCCCAGCAAGCTACCCAGGGGTCCACCTCTCTCCCTGGACTTGCAGCAGAGGCACTAGGGCACTCCCTGGCCCTTCACTTAGGGGCCTTTGACCCCAGCAAGCTACCCAGGGCTCCACCTCTATCCCTGGACTTGCGGTATAGGCCCAGGGTGCCCCCTTGCCCTCAACCTAGGGGCCTCTGACCCCAGCAAGCTACACAGGAGTCCACCTCTTTCCCTGGACTTGCATTAGAGGCCCTAGGGTGCCCCCTGGCCCTCCACCAAGGGGCCTCTGATAGCAGGAAGCTGCCCAGGGGTCCACTTCTCTCCCTGGACTTGCAGTACAGGCCCCAAGGTGCCCACTGACCCTCCTCCTAGGGGCCTATTACCACAGCAAGCTACCCAGGGGTCCACCTCTCTCCCTGGACTTGCAGTGGAGGCCCCAGCGTGCTCCCTGGCCCTCCACCTATTGCCTCTGACCCCAGCAAGCTACCCAGGGGTTCCACCTCTCTCCCTGGACTTGCAGTAGAGGCCCCAGGGTGCCCCTGGCCCTCCACCTAGGGCCTTCTGACCTTAGCAAGCTACCCAGGGGTCCACCTCTCTCCCTGGACTTGCAGTAGAGGCCCTAGGGTGCCCCCTGGCCCTTCACCTAGAGCCTCTGACCCCAGCAAGTTACCCAGGGGTCCACCTCTCTCTCTGGACTTGCAGTAGAGGCCCCAGGGTGCCCCCTGGCCCTCCACCTAGGGGCCTCTGACCCCAGCAAGCTACCCAGGGGTCCACCTTTCTCCCTGGACTTGCAGTAGAGGCCACAGGGTGCCCACTGGCCCTCTTCCTAGGGGTCTCTGACCCCAGCAAGCTACCCAGGGCTCCACCTCTCCCCCTGGACTTGCAGTAGAGGCCCCAGGGTGACCCGTGGCCCTAAACCTAGGGGCCTCTGACCCCAGCAAGCTACCCTGGGGTCCACCTCTCACCCTGGACTTGCAGTAGAGGCCCCAGGGTGCCCCCTGGCCCTCCACCTAGGGGCCTCTGACCCCAGCAAGCTACCTAGGGGTCCACCTCTCTCATTGCACTTGCAGTAGAGGCCACAGGGTGCCCCTGGCCCTCTTCCTAGGGGCCTCTTACCCCAGCAAGCTACCAAAGGGTCCAACTCTCTTCCTGGACTTGAAGTAGAGGCACTAAGGTGCCCCCTGGCCCTTCACCTAGTTGCCTCTGACCCCAGCAAGCTACCCAGGGGTCCACCTCTCTCTCTGGACTTGCAGTAGAGGCCCCAGGGTGCCCCCTGGCCCTCCACATAGGGGCCTCTGACCCCAGCAAGCTACTCAGGGGTCCACCTCTCTCCCTGGACTTGCAGTAGAATCCACACGGTGCCCACTGGCCCTCCTCCTAGGGGCATCTGACCCCAGCAAGCTACCCAGGGCTACACCTCTTCCCCTGGACTTGCAGTAGAGGCCCCAGGGTGCCCCATGGCCCTCAACCTAGGAGCCTCTGACCCCAGCAAGCTACCCAGGGGTCCACCTGTTTCCCTGGACTTGCAGTAGAGGCCCCAGGGTGCCCCCTGGCCCTCCAACTAGGGGCCTCTGACCCCAGCAAGCTACCCAGGGGTCCAACTCTCTCACTAGACTTGCAGTAGAGGCCCCAGGGTGCCCCTTGGCCCCCCGCCTAGGGGCCTCTGACTCCAGCAAGCTACCCAGGGGTCCACCTCTCTCCCTGGACTTGCAGAAGAGGCACTAGGGCACCCCCTGGCCCTTCACTTAGGGGCCTCTGACCCCAGCAAGCTACACAGG
Organism: Danio rerio; assembly: GCF_052040795.2. NCBI lineage: Eukaryota > Metazoa > Chordata > Actinopteri > Cypriniformes > Danionidae > Danio > Danio rerio. The sequence goes on from NC_141027.1 coordinate 68,115,538, forward strand.
GGTCAACCTCTCTCCCTGGACTTGCAGTAGAGGCCCCAAGGTGCCCCCTGGCCCTCCACCTTATGGCCTCTGACCCCAGCAAGCTACCCAGGAGTCCACCTCTCTCCCTGGACTTGCATTAGAGGCTCTAGGGTTCCCCCTTGCCCTCCTAAAGGGGCCTCTGATAGCAGGAAGCTGCCCAGGGGTCCACTTCTCTCCCTGGACTTGCAGTAGAGGCCCCAGGGTGCCCACTGACCCTCCTCCTAGGGGCCTATTACCACAGCAAGCTACCCAGGGGTCCACCTCTCTCCCTGGACTTGCAGTGGAGGCCCCAGCATGCTCCCTGGCCCTCCACCTATTGCCTCTGACCCTTAGCAACCTACCCAGGGGTTCCACCTCTCTGCCTGGACTTGCAATAGAGGCCCCAGGGTGCCCCTGGCCCTCCACCTAGGGCCTTCTGACCTTAGCAAGCTACCCAGGGGTTCACTTCTCTCCCTGGACTTGCAGTAGAGGCCCTAGGGTGCCCCCTGGCCCTTCACCTAGAGCCTCTGACCCCAGCAAGTTACCCAGGGGTATATATCTCTCCCTGGACTTGCAGTATAGGCCCAAGTGTGCCCCCTCGCCCTCCACATAAGAGCCTTTGTCCCTATCAAGCTTCCCAGGGGTCCACCTCTCCCCCTGGACTTGCAGTAGAGGGCCCTGGGTGCCCCCTTGCCCTCCACCCAGGTTCCTCTGATCCCAGCAAGCTACCCAGGGGTCCACCTCTCTCACTGGACTTGCAGTAGAGGCCCCAGGGTGCCCCCTGGCCCTCCACCTAGGGGCCTCTGACCCCAGCAAGCTACCCAGGGGTCTACCTCTCTCACTGGACTTGCAGTAGAGGCCCTATGGTGCCCCCTGGCCCTTCAACTAGGGGCCTCTGACACCATCAAGCTACCCAGGGGTCCACCTCTCTCACTGGACTTGCAGTAGAGGCCCCAGGGTGCCCCCTGGCCCTCCACCTAGGGGCCTCTGACCCCAGCAAGCTACTCAGTTGTCCACCTCTCTCCCAGGACTTGCAGTAGAGCCACTAGGGCACCCCCTGGCCCTTCACTTAGGGGCCTCTGACCCCAGCAAGCTACCCAGGGCTCCACCTCTATCCCTGGACTTGCGGTATAGGCCCCATGGTGCCCCCTTGCCCTCAACCTAGGGGCCTCTGACCCCAGCAAGCTACACAGGGGTCAACCTCTCTCCCTGGACATGCAGTAGAGCCCCCAAGGTGCCCCCTGGCCCTCCACCTTATGGCCTCTGACCCCAGCAAGCTACCCAGGGGTCCATCTCTCTCCCTGGACTTGCATTAGAGGCCCTAGGTTGCCCCCTTGCCCTCCACCAAGGGGCCTCTGACAGCAGAAAGCTGCCCAGGGGTCCACCTCTCTCCCTGGACTTGCAGTACAGGGCCCAGGGTGACCACTGGCCCTCCTCCTAGGGGCCTCTGACCACAGCAAGCTACTCAGGGGTCCACCTCTCTCCCTGGACTTGCAATAGAGGCCCCAGGGTGCTCCCTGGCCCTCCACCTATTGCCTTTGACCTCAGCAAGCTACCCAGGGGTTCCACCTCTCTCCCTGGACTTGCAGTAGAGGCCCCAGGGTGCCCCATGGCCCTCAACGTAGGGGCCTCTGACCCCAGCAAGCTACCCAGGGGTCCACCTGTTTCCCTGGACTTGCAGTAGAGGCCCCAGGGTGCCCCCTGGCCCTCCAACTAGGGGCCTCTGACACCAGCAAGCTACCCAGGGGTCCAACTCTCTCACTAGACTTGCAGTAGAGGCCCCAGGGTGCCCCTTGGCCCCCCGCCTAGGGGCCTCTGACTCCAGCAAGCTACCCAGGGGTCCACCTCTCTCCCTGGACTTGCAGAAGAGGCACTAGGGCACCCCCTGGCCCTTCATTTAGGGGCCTCTGACCCCAGCAAGCTACCCAGGGCTCCACCTCTATCCCTGGACTTGCGGTATAGGCCCCAGGGTGCCCCCTTGCCCTCAACCTAGGGGCTTCTGACCCCAGCAAGCTACACAGGGGTCAACCTCTCTCCCTGGACTTGCAGTAGAGGCCCCAAGGTGCCCCCTTGCCCTCCACCTTATGGCCTCTGACCCCAGCAAGCTACCCAGGAGTCCACCTCTCTCCCTGGACTTGCATTAGAGGCCCTAGGGTGCCCCCTTGCCCTCCACCAAGGGGCCTCTGATAGCAGGAAGCTGCCCAGGGGTCCACTTCTCTCCCTGGACTTGCAGTACAGGCCCCAGGGTGCTCACTGACCCTCCTCCTAGGGGCCTATTACCACAGCAAGCTACCCAGGGGTCCACCTCTCTCCCTGGACTTGCAGTGGAGGCCCCAGCATGCTCCCTGGCCCTCCACCTATTGCCTCTGACCCTTAGCAAGCTACCCAGGGGTTCCACCTCTCTGCCTGGACTTGCAATAGAGGCCCCAGGGTGCCCCTGGCCCTCCACCTAGGGCCTTCTGACCTCAGCAAGCTACCCAGGGGTTCACCTCTCTCCCTGGACTTGCAGTAGAGGCCCTAGGGTGCCCCCTGGCCCTTCACCTAGAGCCTCTGACCCCAGCAAGTTACCCAGGGGTCCACCTCTCTCTCTGGACTTGCAATAGAGGCCCCAGGGTGCCCCCTGGCCCTCCACCTAGGGGCCTCTGACCCCAGCAAGCTACCCAGGGGTCCACCTCTCTCCCTGGACTTGCAGTAGAGGCCACAGGGTGCCCACTTGCCCTCTTCCTAGGGGCCTCTGACCCCAGCAAGCTACCCAGGGCTCCACCTCTCCCCCTGGACTTGCAGTAGAGGCCCCAGGGTGCCCCGTGGCCCTCAACCTAGGGGCCTCTGACCCCAGCAAGCTACCCTGGGGTCCACCTCTCACCCTGGACTTGCAGTAGAGGCCCCAGGGTGCCCCCTGGCCCTCCACCTAGGGGCCTCTGACCCCAGCAACATACCCAGGGCTCCACCTCTCCCCCTGGACTTGCAGTAGAGGCCCCAGGGTGCCCCGTGGCCCTCAACCTAGGGGCCTCTGACCCCAGCAAACTACACAGGGGTCAACCTCTCTCCTTGGACTTGCAGTAGAGGCCCTAGGGTGCCCCCTGGCCTTCCATCTAGGGGCGTCTGACCCCAACAAGCTTTCCAGGGGTCCAGCTCTCTGTCTGGACTAGCAGTATAGGCCCCAGGGCACCCCTTTGCCCTCCACCTAGGGGCCTGTGACCACAGCAAGCTTCCCAGGGGTCCACCTCTCTCCCTGGACTTGCAGTATAGGCCCCAGGGTCCCCCCTGGCCCTCCACCCAGGGGCCTCTGACCCTAGCAAGCTACCCAGGGGTATATATCTCTCCCTGGACTTGCAGTATAGGCCCAAGTGTGCCCCCTCGCCCTCCACATAGGAGCCTTTGTCCCTATCAAGCTTCCCAGGGGTCCACCTCTCCCCCTGGACTTGCAGTAGAGGGCCCTGGGTGCCCCCTTGCCCTCCACCCAGGTTCCTCTGATCCCAGCAAGCTACCCAGGGGTCCACCTCTCTCACTGGACTTGCAGTAGAGGCCCCAGGGTGCCCCCTGGCCCTCCACCTAGGGGCCTCTGACCCCAGCAAGCTACCCAGGGGTCCACCTCTCTCACTGGACTTGCAGTAGAGGCCCTATGGTGCCCCCTTGCCTTTCAACTAGGGGCCTCTGACACCAGCAAGCTACCCAGGGGTCCACCTCTCTCACTGGACTTGCAGTAGAGGCCCCAGGGTGCCCCCTGGCCCTCCACCTAGGGGCCTCTGACCCCAGCAAGCTACTCAGGGGTCCACCTCTCTCCCAGGACTTGCAGTAGAGCCACTAGGGCACCCCCTGGCCCTTCACTTAGGGGCCTCTGACCCCAGCAAGCTACCCAGGGCTCCACCTCTATCCCTGGTCTTGCGGTATAGGCCCCAGGGTGCCCCCTTGCCCTCAACCTAGGGGCCTCTGACCCCAGCAAGCTACACAGGGGTCAACCTCTCTCCCTGGACATGCAGTAGAGCCCCCAAGCTGCCCCCTGGCCCTCCACCTTATGGCCTCTGACCCCAGCAAGCTACCCAGGGGTCCATCTCTCTCCCTGGACTTGCAGTAGAATCCACACGGTGCCCACTGGCCCTCCTCCTAGGGGCATCTGACCCCAGCAAGCTACCCAGGGCTACACCTCTTCCCCTGGACTTGCAGTAGAGGCCCCAGGGTGCCCCATGGCCCTCAACCTAGGAGCCTCTGACCCCAGCAAGCTACCCAGGGGTCCACCTGTTTCCCTGGACTTGCAGTAGAGGCCCCAGGGTGCCCCCTGGCCCTCCAACTAGGGGCCTCTGACCCCAGCAAGCTACCCAGGGGTCCAACTCTCTCACTAGACTTGCAGTAGAGGCCCCAGGGTGCCCCTTGGCCCCCCGCCTAGGGGCCTCTGACTCCAGCAAGCTACCCAGGGGTCCACCTCTCTCCCTGGACTTGCAGAAGAGGCACTAGGGCACCCCCTGGCCCTTCACTTAGGGGCCTCTGACCCCAGCAAGCTACACAGGGGTCAACCTCTCTCCCTGGACTTGCAGTAGAGGCCCCAAGGTGCCCCCTGGCCCTCCACCTTATGGCCTCTGACCCCAGCAAGCTACCCAGGAGTCGACCTCTCTCCCTGGACTTGCATTAGAGGCTCTAGGGTGCCCCCTTGCCCTCCTAAAGGGGCCTCTGATAGCAGGAAGCTGCCCAGGGGTCCACTTCTCTCCCTGGACTTGCAGTAGAGGCCCCAGGGTGCCCACTGACCCTCCTCCTAGGGGCCTATTACCACAGCAAGCTACCCAGGGGTCCACCTCTCTCCCTGGACTTGCAGTGGAGGCCCCAGCATGCTCCCTGGCCCTCCACCTATTGCCTCTGACCCTTAGCAACCTACCCAGGGGTTCCACCTCTCTGCCTGGACTTGCAATAGAGGCCCCAGGGTGCCCCTGGCCCTCCACCTAGGGCCTTCTGACCTTAGCAAGCTACCCAGGGGTTCACCTCTCTCCCTGGACTTGCAGTAGAGGCCCTAGGGTGCCCCCTGGCCCTTCACCTAGAGCCTCTGACCCCAGCAAGTTACCCAGGGGTATATATCTCTCCCTGGACTTGCAGTATAGGCCCAAGTGTGCCCCCTCGCCCTCCACATAAGAGCCTTTGTCCCTATCAAGCTTCCCAGGGGTCCACCTCTCCCCCTGGACTTGCAGTAGAGGGCCCTGGGTGCCCCCTTGCCCTCCACCCAGGTTCCTCTGATCCCAGCAAGCTACCCAGGGGTCCACCTCTCTCACTGGACTTGCAGTAGAGGCCCCAGGGTGCCCCCTGGCCCTCCACCTAGGGGCCTCTGACCCCAGCAAGCTACCCAGGGGTCTACCTCTCTCACTGGACTTGCAGTAGAGGCCCTATGGTGCCCCCTGGCCCTTCAACTAGGGGCCTCTGACACCATCAAGCTACCCAGGGGTCCACCTCTCTCACTGGACTTGCAGTAGAGGCCCCAGGGTGCCCCCTGGCCCTCCACCTAGGGGCCTCTGACCCCAGCAAGCTACTCAGTTGTCCACCTCTCTCCCAGGACTTGCAGTAGAGCCACTAGGGCACCCCCTGGCCCTTCACTTAGGGGCCTCTGACCCCAGCAAGCTACCCAGGGCTCCACCTCTATCCCTGGACTTGCGGTATAGGCCCCATGGTGCCCCCTTGCCCTCAACCTAGGGGCCTCTGACCCCAGCAAGCTACACAGGGGTCAACCTCTCTCCCTGGACATGCAGTAGAGCCCCCAAGGTGCCCCCTGGCCCTCCACCTTATGGCCTCTGACCCCAGCAAGCTACCCAGGGGTCCATCTCTCTCCCTGGACTTGCATTAGAGGCCCTAGGTTGCCCCCTTGCCCTCCACCAAGGGGCCTCTGACAGCAGAAAGCTGCCCAGGGGTCCACCTCTCTCCCTGGACTTGCAGTACAGGGCCCAGGGTGACCACTGGCCCTCCTCCTAGGGGCCTCTGACCACAGCAAGCTACTCAGGGGTCCACCTCTCTCCCTGGACTTGCAGTAGAGGCCCCAGGGTGCTCCCTGGCCCTCCACCTATTGCCTTTGACCTCAGCAAGCTACCCAGGGGTTCCACCTCTCTCCCTGGACTTGCAGAAGAGGCACTAGGGCACCCCCTGGCCCTTCACTTAGGGGCCTCTGACCCCAGCAAGCTACACAGGGGTCAACCTCTCTCCCTGGACTTGCAGTAGAGGCCCCAAGGTGCCCCCTGGCCCTCCACCTTATGGCCTCTGACCCCAGCAAGCTACCCAGGAGTCCACCTCTCTCCCTGGACTTGCATTAGAGGCTCTAGGGTGCCCCCTTGCCCTCCTAAAGGGGCCTCTGATAGCAGGAAGCTGCCCAGGGGTCCACTTCTCTCCCTGGACTTGCAGTAGAGGCCCCAGGGTGCCCACTGACCCTCCTCCTAGGGGCCTATTACCACAGCAAGCTACCCAGGGGTCCACCTCTCTCCCTGGACTTGCAGTGGAGACCCCAGCATGCTCCCTGGCCCTCCACCTATTGCCTCTGACCCTTAGCAAGCTACCCAGGGGTTCCACCTCTCTGCCTGGACTTGCAATAGAGGCCCCAGGGTGCCCCTGGCCCTCCACCTAGGGCCTTCTGACCTCAGCAAGCTACCCAGGGGTTCACCTCTCTCCCTGGACTTGCAGTAGAGGCCCTAGGGTGCCCCCTGGCCCTTCACCTAGAGCCTCTGACCCCAGCAAGTTACCCAGGGGTCCACCTCTCTCTCTGGACTTGCAGTAGAGGCCCCAGGGTGCCCCCTGGCCCTCCACCTAGGGGCCTCTGACCCCAGCAAGCTACCCAGGGGTCCACCTCTCTCCCTGGACTTGCAGTAGAGGCCACAGGGTGCCCACTTGCCCTCTTCCTAGGGGCCTCTGACCCCAGCAAGCTACCCAGGGCTCCACCTCTCCCCCTGGACTTGCAGTAGAGGCCCCAGGGTGCCCCGTGGCCCTCAACCTAGGGGCCTCTGACCCCAGCAAGCTACCCTGGGGTCCACCTCTCACCCTGGACTTGCAGTAGAGGCCCCAGGGTGCCCCCTGGCCCTCCACCTAGGGGCCTCTGACCCCAGCAACATACCCAGGGCTCCACCTCTCCCCCTGGACTTGCAGTAGAGGCCCCAGGGTGCCCCGTGGCCCTCAACCTAGGGGCCTCTGACCCCAGCAAACTACACAGGGGTCAACCTCTCTCCTTGGACTTGCAGTAGAGGCCCCAGGGTGCTCCCTGGCCCTCCACCTATTGCCTTTGACCCCAGCAAGCTACCCAGGGGTTCCATCTCTCTTCCTGGACTTGCAGTAGAGGCCCTAGGGTGCCCCCTGGCCTTCCATCTAGGGGCGTCTGACCCCAACAAGCTTTCCAGGGGTCCAGCTCTCTGTCTGGACTAGCAGTATAGGCCCCAGGGCACCCCTTTGCCCTCCACCTAGGGGCCTGTGACCACAGCAAGCTTCCCAGGGGTCCACCTCTCTCCCTGGACTTGCAGTATAGGCCCCAGGGTCCCCCCTGGCCCTCCACCCAGGGGCCTCTGACCCTAGCAAGCTACCCAGGGGTATATATCTCTCCCTGGACTTGCAGTATAGGCCCAAGTGTGCCCCCTCGCCCTCCACATAGGAGCCTTTGTCCCTATCAAGCTTCCCAGGGGTCCACCTCTCCCCCTGGACTTGCAGTAGAGGGCCCTGGGTGCCCCCTTGCCCTCCACCCAGGTTCCTCTGATCCCAGCAAGCTACCCAGGGGTCCACCTCTCTCACTGGACTTGCAGTAGAGGCCCCAGGGTGCCCCCTGGCCCTCCACCTAGGGGCCTCTGACCCCAGCAAGCTACCCAGGGGTCCACCTCTCTCACTGGACTTGCAGTAGAGGCCCTATGGTGCCCCCTGGCCTTTCAACTAGGGGCCTCTGACACCAGCAAGCTACCCAGGGGTCCACCTCTCTCACTGGACTTGCAGTAGAGGCCCCAGGGTGCCCCCTGGCCCTCCACCTAGGGGCCTCTGACCCCAGCAAGCTACTCAGGGGTCCACCTCTCTCCCAGGACTTGCAGTAGAGCCACTAGGGCACCCCCTGGCCCTTCACTTAGGGGCCTCTGACCCCAGCAAGCTACCCAGGGCTCCACCTCTATCCCTGGTCTTGCGGTATAGGCCCCAGGGTGCCCCCTTGCCCTCAACCTAGGGGCCTCTGACCCCAGCAAGCTACACAGGGGTCAACCTCTCTCCCTGGACATGCAGTAGAGCCCCCAAGCTGCCCCCTGGCCCTCCACCTTATGGCCTCTGACCCCAGCAAGCTACCCAGGGGTCCATCTCTCTCCCTGGACTTGCATTAGAGGCCCTAGGGTGCCCCCTGGCCCTCCACCAAGGGGCCTCTGACAGCAGAAAGCTGCCCAGGGTTCCACCTCTCTCCCTGGACTTGCAGTACAGGCCCCAGGGTGACCACTGGCCCTCCTCCTAGGGGCCTCTGACCACAGCAAGCTACTCAGGGGTCCACCTCTCTCCCTGGACTTGCAGTAGAGGCCCCAGGGTGCTCCCTGGCCCTCCGCCTACTGCCTTTGACCTCAGCAAGCTACCCAAGGGTTCCACCTCTCTCCCTGGACTTGCAGTAGAGGCCCCAGGGTGCCCCTGGCCCTCCACCTAGGGCCTTCTGACCTCAGCAATCTACCCAGGGGTTCACCTCTCTCCCTGGACTTGCAGTAGAGGCCCTAGGGTGCCCCCTGGCCCTTCACCTAGGGGTCTCTGACCCCAGCAAGCTACCCAGGGGTCCACCTCTCTCTCTGGAAATGCAGTAGAGGCCCCAGGGTGCCCCCTGGCCCTCCACCTAGGGGCCTCTGACCCCAGCGAGCTACCCAGGGGTCCACCTCTCTCCCTGGACTTTTAGTAGAGGCCACAGGGTGCCCCCTGGCCCTACTTCAAGGGGCCTCTGACCCCAGCAAGCTACCCAGGGGTCCACCTCTCTCACTGGACTTGAAGTAGAGGCACTAGGGTGCCCCCTGGCCCTTCGCCTAGGGGCCTCTGACCCCAGCAAGCTAGCCAGGGGTCCACCTCTCTCACTGGACTTGCAGTAGAGGCCCCAGGGTGTCCCCTGGCCCTCCACCTAGGGGCCTCTGACCCCAGCAAGCTACCCAGGGGTCCACCTCTCTCACTGGACTTGCTGTAGAGGCTCTAGGGTGCCCCCTGGCCCTTCAACTAGGAGCCTCTGACACCAGCAAGCTACCCAGGGGTCCACCTCTCTCACTGGACTTGCAGTAGAGGCCACAGGGTGCCCCCTGGCCCTACTTCTAGGGGCCTCTGACCCCAGCAAGCTACTCAGGGGTCCACCTCTCTCCCAGGACTTGCAGTAGAGGCACTAGGGCACCCCCTGGCCCTTCACTTAGGGGCCTCTGACCCTAGCAAGCTACCCAGGGCTCCACCTCTATCCCTGGACTTGCGGTATAGGCCCCAGGGTGCCCCCTTGCCCTCAACCTAGGGGCCTCTGACCCAAGCAAGCTACACAGTGGTCAACCTCTCTCCCTGGACATGCAGTAGAGGCCCCAAGGTGCCGCCTGGCCCTCCACCTTATGGCCTCTGACCCCAGCAAGCTACCCAGGGGTCCACCTCTCTCCCTGGACTTGCATTAGAGGCCCTAGGGTGCCCCCTGGCCCTCCACCAAGGGGCCTCTGACAGCAGGAAGCTGCCCAGGGGTCCACCTCTCTCCCTGGACTTGCAGTACAGGCCCCAGGGCGACCACTGGCCCTCCTCCTAAGGGCCTCTGACCACAGCAAGCTACCCAGGGGTCCACCTCTCTCCCTGGACTTTTAGTAGAGGCCACAGGGTGCCCCCTGGCCCTACTTCTTGGGGCCTCTGACCCCAGCAAGCTACCCAGGGGTCCACCTCTCTCACTGGACTTGAAGTAGAGGCACTAGGGTGCCCCCTGGCCCTTCGCCTAGGGGCCTCTGACCCCAGCAAGCTAGCCAGGGGTCCACCTCTCTCACTGGATTTGCAGTAGAGGCCCCAAGGTGCCCCCTGGCCCTCCACCTTTTGGCCTCTGACCCCAGCAAGCTACCCAGGGGTCCACCTCTCTCCCTGGACTTGCAGTAGAGGCCCTAGGGTGCCCCCTGGCCATCCACCAAGGGGCCACTGACAGCAGGAAGCTGCCCAGGGGTCCACCTCTTTCCCTGGACTTGCAGTAGAGGCCCCAGGATGCCCGCTGGCCCTCCACCTAGGGTCCTCTGACCCCAGCAAGCTTCTCATGGGTCCACCTTTCTCTCTGGACTTGCAGTAGAGGCCCTAGGGTGCCCCCTGGCCCTTCCTCTACGGGTCTTTGACCCCAGCAAGCTACCCAGGGGTCCACCTCTCTCTCTGGAAATGCAGTAGAGGCCCCAGGGTGCCCCCTGGCCCTCCACCTAGGGGCCTCTGACCCCAGCGAGCTACCCAGGGGTCCACCTCTCTCCCTGGACTTGCAGTAGAGGCCACAGGGTGCCCACTGGCCCTCCTCCTAGGGGCCTCTGACCCCATCAAGCTACCCAGGGCTCCACCTCTCCCCCTGGACTTGCAGTAGAGGCCCCAGGGTGCCCCGTGGCCCTCAACCTAGGGGCCTCAGACCCCAGCAAGCTACCCAGGGGACCACCTCTCTCCCTGGACTTGCAGTAGAGGCCCCAGGGTGCCCCCTGGCCCTCCACCTAGGGGCCTCTGACCCCAGCAAGCTACCTAGGGGTCCAGCTCTCTGTCTGGACTAGCAGTATAGGCCCTAGGGTGCCCCTTTGCCCTCCGCCTAGGGGCCTTTGACCAAAGCAAGCTTCCCAGGGGGTCCACCTCTCTCCCTGGACTTGCAGTATAGGCCCCAGGGTGCCCCCTGGCCCTCCACCCAGGGGCCTCTGACCCTAGCAAGCTACCCAGGGGTATACCTCTCTCCCTGGACTTGCAGTATAGGCCCAAGAGTGCCCCCTGGCCCTCCACATAGGGGCCTCTGTCCCCATCAAGCTTCCCAGGGGTCCACCTCTCCCCCTGGACTTGCAGTAGAGGCCCCTGGGTGCCCCCTTGCCCTCCACCCAGGTTCCTCTGACCCCAGCAAGCTACACAGGGGTCAACCTCTCTCCCGAGACTTGCAGTATAGGCCCCAGGGTGCCCCCTTGCCCTCCACGTAGGGTCCTCTCACTCCAGCAAGCTACCCAGGGGTCCAGCTCTCTCTCAGGACTTGCAGTATCGGCCACAGGGTGCCCCTTTGCCCTCCACCTAGGGGCCTCTGACCCCAGCAAGCTTCCCAGGAGTCCACCTTTCTCCCTGGACTTGCAGTAGAGGCCCCAGGGTGCCCCCTGGCCCTCCACGTTATGGCCTCTGACCCCAGCAAGCTACCCAGGGGTCCACCTCTCTCCCTGGACTTGCAGTAGAGGCCCTATGGTGCCCCCTGGCCCTCCACCAAGGGGCCTCTGACAGCAGGAAGCTACCCAGGGGTCCACCTCTCTCCCTGGACTTGCAGTAGAGGCCCTAGGGTCCCCCCTTGCCCTTCACATAGGGGCCTCTGACCACAGCAAGCTACCCAGGGCTCCACCTCTCTCCCTGGACTTGCAGTAGAGGCCCCAGGTTGCTTCCTGGCCTTCCACCTATATATCTAACCCCAGCAAGCTACCCAAAGATCCACCTCCCTTCCTGGACTTGCAGTAGCGGCCATAGGGTCCCCCCTTGCCCTTCACCTAGGGGCCTTCGACCCCGGCAAGCTACCCAGGGGTCCACCTCTCTCCCTGGACTTGCAGTAGAGGCACTAGGGCACCCCCTGGCCCTTCACTTAGGGTCCTCTGACCACAGCAAGCTACCAAGGGCTCCACCTCTATCCCTGGACTTGCGGTATAGGCCCCAGGGTGCCCCCTTGCCTTCAACCTAGGGGCCTCTGACCCCAGCAAGCTACTCAGGGGTCCACGTCTCTCCCTGGACTTGCAGTAGAGGCCCCAGGGTGCTCCCTGGCCCTTAACCTATTGCCTCTGACCCCTGCAAGCTACCCAGGGGTTCCACCTCTCTCCCTGGACTTCAGTAGAGGCCCCAGGGTGCGCCTGGCCCTCCACCTAGGGCCTTCTGACCTCAGCAAGCTACCCAGGGGTTCACCTCTCTCCCTGGACTTGCAGTAGAGGCCCCTGGGTGCCCCCTTGCCCTCAACCCAGGTTCCTCTGATCCCAGCAAGCTACCCAGGGGTCCACCTCTCTCACTGGACTTGAAGTAGAGGCCCCAGGGTGCCCCCTGGCCCTCCACCTAGGGGCCTCTGACCCCAGCAAGCTACCCAGGGGTCCACCTCTCTCACTGGACTTGCAGTAGAGGCCCTAGGGTGCCCCCTGGCCCTTCAACTAGGGAACTCTGACACCAGCAAGCTAACCAGGGGTCCACCTCTCTCACTGGACTTGCAGTAGAGGCCCCAGGGTGCCCCCTGGCCCTCCACCTAGGGGCCTCTGACCCCAGCAAGCTACTCAGGGGTCCACCTCTCTCCGAGGACTTGCAGTAGAGGCACTAGGACACCCCCTGGCCCTTCACTTAGGGGCCTCTGACCCCAGCAAGCTACCCAGGACTCCACCTCTATCCCTGGACTTGCGGTATAGGCCCCAGGGTGCCCCCTTGCCCTCAACCTAGGGGCCTCTGACCCCAGCAAGCTACACAGGGGTCAACCTCTCTCCCTGGACATGCAGTAGAGGCCCCAAGGTGCCCCCTGGCCCTCCACCTTATGGCGTCTGACCCCAGCAAGCTACCCAGGGGTCCACCTCTCTCCCTGGACTTGCATTAGAGGCCCTAGGGTGCCCCCTGGCCCTCCACTAAGGGGCCTCTGACAGCAGGAAGCTGCCCAGGGGTCCACCTCTCTCCCTGGACTTGCAGTACAGGCCCCAGGGTGACCACTGGCCATCCTCCTAGGGGCCTTTGACCTCAGCAAGCTACCCAGGGGTTCCACCTCTCTCCCTGGACTTGCAGTGGAGGCCCCAGCATGCTCCCTTGCCCTCCACCTATTGCCTCTGACCCCAGCAAGCTACCCAGGGGTTCTACCTCTCTCCCTGGACTTGCAATAGAGGCCCCAGGGTGCCCCTGGCCCTCCACCTAGGGCCTTCTGACCTCAGCAAGCTACCCAGGGGTTCACCTCTCTCCCTGGACTTGCAGTAGAGGCCCTAGGGTGCCCCCTGGCCCTTCACCTAGAGCCTCTGACCCCAGCAAGTTACCCAGGGGTCCACCTCTCTCTCTATGGACTTGCAGTAGAGGCCCCAGGGTGCCCCCTGGCCCTCCACCTAGGGGACTCTGACCCCAGCAAGCTACCCAGGGGTCCACCTCTCTCCCTGGACTTGCAGTAGAGGCCACAGGGTGCCCACTGGCCCTCTTCCTAGGGGCCTCTGACCCCAGCAAGCTACCCAGGGCTCCACCTCTCCCCCTGGACTTGCAGTAGAGGCCCCAGGGTGCCCCCTGGCCCTCCACCTTATGGCCTCTGACCCCAGCAAGCTACACAGGGGTCAACCTCTCTCCCTGGACTTGCATTAGGGGCCCTAGGGTGCCCCCAGGCCCTCCACCAAGGGGCCTCTGACAGCAGGAAGCTGCCCAGGGGTCCACTTCTCTCCCTGGACTTGCAGTACAGGCCCCATGGTGCCCACTGACCCTCCTCCTAGGGGCGTCTGACCACAGCAAGCTACCCAGGGGTCCACCTCTCTCCCTGGACTTGCAGTGGAGGCCCCAGGGTGCTCCCTGGCCCTCCACCTATTGCCTCTGACCCCAGCAAGCTACCCAGGGGTTCCACCTCTCTCCCTGGACTTGCAGTAGAGGCCCCCAGGGTGCCCCTGGCCCTCCACCTAGGGCCTTCTGACCACAGCAAGCTACCCAGGGGTTCACCTCTCTCCCTGGACTTGTAATAGAGGCCCTAGGGTGCCCGCTGACCCTTCACCTAGAGCCTCTGACCCCAGCAAGTTACCCAGGGGTCCACCTCTCTCTCTAAACTTGCAGTAGAGGTCCCAGGGTGCCCCCTGGCCCTCCACCTAGGGGCCTCTGACCCCAGCAAGCTACCCAGGGGTCCACCTCTCTCCCTTGACTTGCAGTAGAGGCCACAGGGTGCCCACTGGCACTCTTCCTAGGGGCCTCTGACCCCAGCAAGCTAACCAGGGCTCCACCTCTCCCCCTGGACTTGCAGTAGAGGCCCCAGGGTGCCCCGTGGCCCTCAACCTAGGGGCCTCTGACCCCAGCAAGCTACCTTGGGGTCCACCTCTCTCCCTGGACTTGCAGTAGAGGCCCCAGGGTGTCCCCTCGCCCTCCACCTAGGGGCCTCTGACCCCAGCAAGCTACCCAGGGGTCCACCTCTCTCCCTGGACTGGCAGTAGAGGCCCCAAGGTGCCCCCTGGCCCTCCACCTTATGGCCTCTGACCCCAGCAAGCTACCCAGGGGTCCACCTCTCTCCCTGGACTTGCAGCAGAGGCACTAGGGCACTCCCTGGCCCTTCACTTAGGGGCCTTTGACCCCAGCAAGCTACCCAGGGCTCCACCTCTATCCCTGGACTTGCGGTATAGGCCCCAGGGTGCCCCCTTGCCCTCAACCTAGGGGCCTCTGACCCCAGCAAGCTACACAGGAGTCCACCTCTTTCCCTGGACTTGCATTAGAGGCCCCAGGGTGCCCCCTGGCCCTCCACCTAGGGGCCTCTGACCCCAGCAAGCTACCCAGGGGTCCACCTCTCTCCCTTGACTTGCAGTAGAGGCCACAGGGTGCCCACTGGCACTCTTCCTAGGGGCCTCTGACCCCAGCAAGCTACCCAGGGCTCCACCTCTCCCCCTGGACTTGCAGTAGAGGCCCCAGGGTGCCCCGTGGCCCTCTACCTAGGGGCCTCTGACCCCAGCAAGCTACCTTGGGGTCCACCTCTCTCCCTGGACTTGCATTAGAGGCCCCAGGGTGTCCCCTCGCCCTCCACCTAGGGGCCTCTGACCCCAGCAAGCTACCCAGGGGTCCACCTCTCTCCCTGGACTGGCATTAGAGGCCCCAAGGTGCCCCCTGGCCCTCCACCTTATGGCCTCTGACCCCAGCAAGCTACCCAGGGCTCCACCTCTATCCCTGGACTTGCGGTATAGGCCCCAGGGTGCCCCCTTGCCCTCAACCTAGGGGCCTCTGACCCCAGCAAGCTACACAGGAGTCCACCTCTTTCCCTGGACTTGCATTAGAGGCCCTAGGGTGCCCCCTGGCACTCCACCAAGGGGCCTCTGATAGCAGGAAGCTGCCCAGGGGTCCACTTCTCTCCCTGGACTTGCAGTACAGGCCCCAGGGTGCCCACTGACCCTCCTCCTAGGGGCCTATTACCACAGCAAGCTACCCAGGGGTCCACCTCTCTCCCTGGACTTGCAGTGGAGGCCCCAGCGTGCTCCCTGGCCCTCCACCTATTGCCTCTGACCCAAGCAAGCTACCCAGGGGTTCCACCTCTCTCCCTGGACTTGCAGTAGAGGCCCCAGGGTGCCCCTGGCCCTACACCTAGGGCCTTCTGACCTTAGCAAGCTACCCAGGGGTCCACCTCTCTCCCTGGACTTGCAGTAGAGGCCCTAGGGTGCCCCCTGGCCCTTCACCTAGAGCCTCTGACCCCAGCAATTTACCCAGGGGTCCACATCTCTCTCTGGACTTGCAGTAGAGGCCCCAGGGTGCCCCCTTGCCCTCCACCCAGGTTCCTCTGACCCCAGCAAGCTACACAGGGGTCAACCTCTCTCCCGAGACTTGCAGTATAGGCCCCAGGGTGCCCCCTTGCCCTCCACGTAGGGTCCTTTCATTCCAGCAAGCTACCCAGGGGTCCAGCTCTCTCTCTGGACTTGCAGTATCGGCCACAGGGTGCCCCTTTGCCCTCCACCTAGGGGCCTCTGACCCCAGCAAGCTTCCCAGGAGTCCACCTTTCTCCCTGGACTTGCAGTAGAGGCCCCAGGGTGCCCCCTGGCCCTCCACGTTATGGCCTCTGACCCCAGCAAGCTACCCAGGGGTCCACCTCTCTCCCTGGACTTGCAGTAGAGGCCCTATGGTGCCCCCTGGCCCTCCACCAAGGGGCCTCTGACAGCAGGAAGCTACCCAGGGGTCCACCTCTCTCCCTGGACTTGCAGTAGAGGCCCTAGGGTCCCCCCTGGCCCTTCACATAGGGGCCTCTGACCACAGCAAGCTACCCAGGGCTCCACCGCTCTCCCTGGACTTGCAGTAGAGGCCCCAGGTTGCTCCCTGGCCTTCCACCTATTGCCTCTAACCCCAGCAAGCTACCCAAAGATCCACCTCCCTTCCTGGACTTGCAGTAGCGGCCATAGGGTCCCCCCTTGCCCTTCACCTAGGGGCCTTCGACCCCGGCAAGCTACCCAGGGGTCCACCTCTCTCCCTGGACTTGCAGTAGAGGCACTAGAGCACCCCCTGGCCCTTCACTTAGGGTCCTCTGACCCCAGCAAGCTACCAAGGGCTCCACCTCTATCCCTGGACTTGCGGTATAGGCCCCAGGGTGCCCCCTTGCCCTCAACCTAGGGGCCTCTGACCCCAGCAAGCTACTCAGGGGTCCACCTCTCTCCCTGGACTTGCAGTAGAGGCCCCAGGGTGCTCCCTGGCCCTTAACCTATAGCCTCTGACCCCTGCAAGCTACCCAGGGGTTCCACCTCTCTCCCTGGACTTCAGTAGAGGCCCCAGGGTGTCCCTGGCCCTCCACCTAGGGCCTTCTGACCTCAGCAAGCTACCCAGGGGTTCACCTCTCTCCCTGGACTTGCAGTAGAGGCCCCTGGGTGCCCCCTTGCCCTCAACCCAGGTTCCTCTGATCCCAGCAAGCTACCCAGTGGTCCACCTTTCTCCCTGGACTTGCAGTAGAGGCCACAGGGTGCCCACTGGCCCTCTTCCTAGGGGTCTCTGACCCCAGCAAGCTACCCAGGGCTCCACCTCTCCCCCTGGACTTGCAGTAGAGGCCCCAGGGTGACCCGTGGCCCTAAACCTAGGGGCCTCTGACCCCAGCAAGCTACCCTGGGGTCCACCTCTCACCCTGGACTTGCAGTAGAGGCCCCAGGGTGCCCCCTGGCCCTCCACCTAGGGGCCTCTGACCCCAGCAAGCTACCTAGGGGTCCACCTCTCTCATTGCACTTGCAGTAGAGGCCACAGGATGCCCCTGGCCCTCTTCCTAGGGGCCTCTTACCCCAGCAAGCTACCAAAGGGTTCAACTCTCTTCCTGGACTTGAAGTAGAGGCACTAAGGTGCCCCCTGGCCCTTCACCTAGTTGCCTCTGACCCCAGCAAGCTACCCAGGGGTCCACCTCTCTCTCTGGACTTGCAGTAGAGGCCCCAGGGTGCCCCCTGGCCCTCCACATAGGGGCCTCTGACCCCAGCAAGCTACTCAGGGGTCCACCTCTCTCCCTGGACTTGCAGTAAAATCCACACGGTGCCCACTGGCCCTCCTCCTAGGGGCATCTGACCCCAGCAAGCTACCCAGGGCTACACCTCTTCCCCTGGACTTGCAGTAGAGGCCCCAGGGTGCCCCATGGCCCTCAACCTAGAAGCCTCTGACCCCAGCAAGCTACCCAGGGGTCCACCTGTTTCCCTGGACTTGCAGTAGAGGCCCCAGGGTGCCCCCTGGCCCTCCAACTAGGGGCCTCTGACACCAGCAAGCTACCCAGGGGTCCAACTCTCTCACTAGACTTGCAGTAGAGGCCCCAGGGTGCCCCTTGGCCCCCCGCCTAGGGGCCTCTGACTCCAGCAAGCTACCCAGGGGTCCACGTCTCTCCCTGGACTTGCAGAAGAGGCACTAGGGCACCCCCTGGCCCTTCACTTAGGGGCCTCTGACCCCAGCAAGCTACACAGGGGTCAACCTCTCTCCCTGGACTTGCAGTAGAGGCCCCAAGGTGCCCCCTGACCCTCCACCTTATGGCCTCTGACCCCAGCAAGCTACCCAGGAGTCCACCTCTCTCCCTGGACTTGCATTAGAGGCTCTAGGGTGCCCCCTTGCCCTCCTAAAGGGGCCTCTGATAGCAGGAAGCTGCCCAGGGGTCCACTTCTCTCCCTGGACTTGCAGTAGAGGCCCCAGGGTGCCCACTGACCCTCCTCCTAGGGGCCTATTACCACAGCAAGCTACCCAGGGGTCCACCTCTCTCCCTGGACTTGCAGTGGAGGCCCCAGCATGCTCCCTGGCCCTCCACCTATTGCCTCTGACCCTTAGCAACCTACCCAGGGGTTCCACCTCTCTGCCTGGACTTGCAATAGAGGCCCCAGGGTGCCCCTGGCCCTCCACCTAGGGCCTTCTGACCTTAGCAAGCTACCCAGGGGTTCACCTCTCTCCCTGGACTTGCAGTAGAGGCCCTAGGGTGCCCCCTGGCCCTTCACCTAGAGCCTCTGACCCCAGCAAGTTACCCAGGGGTATATATCTCTCCCTGGACTTGCAGTATAGGCCCAAGTGTGCCCCCTCGCCCTCCACATAAGAGCCTTTGTCCCTATCAAGCTTCCCAGGGGTCCACCTCTCCCCCTGGACTTGCAGTAGAGGGCCCTGGGTGCCCCCTTGCCCTCCACCCAGGTTCCTCTGATCCCAGCAAGCTACCCAGGGGTCCACCTCTCTCACTGGACTTGCAGTAGAGGCCCCAGGGTGGCCCCTGGCCCTCCACCTAGGGGCCTCTGACCCCAGCAAGCTACCCAGGGGTCTACCTCTCTCACTGGACTTGCAGTAGAGGCCCTATGGTGCCCCCTGGCCCTTCAACTAGGGGCCTCTGACACCAGCAAGCTACCCAGGGGTCCACCTCTCTCACTGGACTTGCAGTAGAGTCCCCAGGGTGCCCCCTGGCCCTCCACCTAGGGGCCTCTGACCCCAGCAAGCTACTCAGTTGTCCACCTCTCTCCCAGGACTTGCAGTAGAGCCACTAGGGCACCCCCTGGCCCTTCACTTAGGGGCCTCTGACCCCAGCAAGCTACCCAGGGCTCCACCTCTATCCCTGGACTTGCGGTATAGGCCCCATGGTGCCCCCTTGCCCTCAACCTAGGGGCCTCTGACCCCAGCAAGCTACACAGGGGTCAACCTCTCTCCCTGGACATGCAGTAGAGCCCCCAAGGTGCCCCCTGGCCCTCCACCTTATGGCCTCTGACCCCAGCAAGCTACCCAGGGGTCCATCTCTCTCCCTGGACTTGCATTAGAGGCCCTAGGTTGCCCCCTTGCCCTCCACCAAGGGGCCTCTGACAGCAGAAAGCTGCCCAGGGGTCCACCTCTCTCCCTGGACTTGCAGTACAGGGCCCAGGGTGACCACTGGCCCTCCTCCTAGGGGCCTCTGACCACAGCAAGCTACTCAGGGGTCCACCTCTCTCCCTGGACTTGCAGTAGAGGCCCCAGGGTGCTCCCTGGCCCTCCACCTATTGCCTTTGACCTCAGCAAGCTACCCAGGGGTTCCACCTCTCTCCCTGGACTTGCAGTAGAGGCCCCAGGGTGCCCCATGGCCCTCAACGTAGGGGCCTCTGACCCCAGCAAGCTACCCAGGGGTCCACCTGTTTCCCTGGACTTGCAGTAGAGGCCCCAGGGTGCCCCCTGGCCCTCCAACTAGGGAACTCTGACACCAGCAAGCTACCCAGGGGTCCAACTCTCTCACTAGACTTGCAGTAGAGGCCCCAGGGTGCCCCTTGGCCCCCCGCCTAGGGGCCTCTGACTCCAGCAAGCTACCCAGGGGTCCACCTCTCTCCCTGGACTTGCAGAAGAGGCACTAGGGCACCCCCTGGCCCTTCATTTAGGGGCCTCTGACCCCAGCAAGCTACCCAGGGCTCCACCTCTATCCCTGGACTTGCGGTATAGGCCCCAGGGTGCCCCCTTGCCCTCAACCTAGGGGCTTCTGACCCCAGCAAGCTACACAGGGGTCAACCTCTCTCCCTGGACTTGCAGTAGAGGCCCCAAGGTGCCCCCTTGCCATCCACCTTATGGCCTCTGACCCCAGCAAGCTACCCAGGAGTCCACCTCTCTCCCTGGACTTGCATTAGAGGCCCTAGGGTGCCCCCTTGCCCTCCACCAAGGGGCCTCTGATAGCAGGAAGCTGCCCAGGGGTCCACTTCTCTCCCTGGACTTGCAGTACAGGCCCCAGGGTGCTCACTGACCCTCCTCCTAGGGGCCTATTACCACAGCAAGCTACCCAGGGGTCCACCTCTCTCCCTGGACTTGCAGTGGAGGCCCCAGCATGCTCCCTGGCCCTCCACCTATTGCCTCTGACCCTTAGCAAGCTACCCAGGGGTTCCACCTCTCTGCCTGGACTTGCAATAGAGGCCCCAGGGTGCCCCTGGCCCTCCACCTAGGGCCTTCTGACCTCAGCAAGCTACCCAGGGGTTCACCTCTCTCCCTGGACTTGCAGTAGAGGCCCTAGGGTGCCCCCTGGCCCTTCACCTAGAGCCTCTGACCCCAGCAAGTTACCCAGGGGTCCACCTCTCTCTCTGGACTTGCAGTAGAGGCCCCAGGGTGCCCCCTGGCCCTCCACCTAGGGGCCTCTGACCCCAGCAAGCTACCCAGGGGTCCACTTCTCTCCCTGGACTTGCAGTAGAGGCCACAGGGTGCCCACTTGCCCTCTTCCTAGGGGCCTCTGACCCCAGCAAGCTACCCAGGGGTCCACCTCTCTCTCTGGAAATGCAGTAGAGGCCCCAGGGTGCCCCCTGGCCCTCCACCTAGGGGCCTCTGACCCCAGCGAGCTACCCAGGGGTCCACCTCTCTCCCTGGACTTTTAGTAGAGGCCACAGGGTGCCCCCTGGCCCTACTTCAAGGGGCCTCTGACCCCAGCAAGCTACCCAGGGGTCCACCTCTCTCACTGGACTTGAAGTAGAGGCACTAGGGTGCCCCCTGGCCCTTCGCCTAGGGGCCTCTGACCCCAGCAAGCTAGCCAGGGGTCCACCTCTCTCACTGGACTTGCAGTAGAGGCCCCAGGGTGTCCCCTGGCCCTCCACCTAGGGGCCTCTGACCCCAGCAAGCTACCCAGGGGTCCACCTCTCTCACTGGACTTGCTGTAGAGGCTCTAGGGTGCCCCCTGGCCCTTCAACTAGGAGCCTCTGACACCAGCAAGCTACCCAGGGGTCCACCTCTCTCACTGGACTTGCAGTAGAGGCCACAGGGTGCCCCCTGGCCCTACTTCTAGGGGCCTCTGACCCCAGCAAGCTACTCAGGGGTCCACCTCTCTCCCAGGACTTGCAGTAGAGGCACTAGGGCACCCCCTGGCCCTTCACTTAGGGGCCTCTGACCCTAGCAAGCTACCCAGGGCTCCACCTCTATCCCTGGACTTGCGGTATAGGCCCCAGGGTGCCCCCTTGCCCTCAACCTAGGGGCCTCTGACCCAAGCAAGCTACACAGTGGTCAACCTCTCTCCCTGGACATGCAGTAGAGGCCCCAAGGTGCCGCCTGGCCCTCCACCTTATGGCCTCTGACCCCAGCAAGCTACCCAGGGGTCCACCTCTCTCCCTGGACTTGCATTAGAGGCCCTAGGGTGCCCCCTGGCCCTCCACCAAGGGGCCTCTGACAGCAGGAAGCTGCCCAGGGGTCCACCTCTCTCCCTGGACTTGCAGTACAGGCCCCAGGGCGACCACTGGCCCTCCTCCTAAGGGCCTCTGACCACAGCAAGCTACCCAGGGGTCCACCTCTCTCCCTGGACTTTTAGTAGAGGCCACAGGGTGCCCCCTGGCCCTACTTCTTGGGGCCTCTGACCCCAGCAAGCTACCCAGGGGTCCACCTCTCTCACTGGACTTGAAGTAGAGGCACTAGGGTGCCCCCTGGCCCTTCGCCTAGGGGCCTCTGACCCCAGCAAGCTAGCCAGGGGTCCACCTCTCTCACTGGACTTGCAGTAGAGGCCCCAAGGTGCCCCCTGGCCCTCCACCTTTTGGCCTCTGACCCCAGCAAGCTACCCAGGGGTCCACCTCTCTCCCTGGACTTGCAGTAGAGGCCCTAGGGTGCCCCCTGGCCATCCACCAAGGGGCCACTGACAGCAGGAAGCTGCCCAGGGGTCCACCTCTTTCCCTGGACTTGCAGTAGAGGCCCCAGGATGCCCGCTGGCCCTCCACCTAGGGTCCTCTGACCCCAGCAAGCTTCTCATGGGTCCACCTTTCTCTCTGGACTTGCAGTAGAGGCCCTAGGGTGCCCCCTGGCCCTTCCTCTACGGGTCTTTGACCCCAGCAAGCTACCCAGGGGTCCACCTCTCTCTCTGGAAATGCAGTAGAGGCCCCAGGGTGCCCCCTGGCCCTCCACCTAGGGGCCTCTGACCCCAGCGAGCTACCCAGGGGTCCACCTCTCTCCCTGGACTTGCAGTAGAGGCCACAGGGTGCCCACTGGCCCTCCTCCTAGGGGCCTCTGACCCCATCAAGCTACCCAGGGCTCCACCTCTCCCCCTGGACTTGCAGTAGAGGCCCCAGGGTGCCCCGTGGCCCTCAACCTAGGGGCCTCAGACCCCAGCAAGCTACCCAGGGGACCACCTCTCTCCCTGGACTTGCAGTAGAGGCCCCAGGGTGCCCCCTGGCCCTCCACCTAGGGGCCTCTGACCCCAGCAAGCTACCTAGGGGTCCAGCTCTCTGTCTGGACTAGCAGTATAGGCCCTAGGGTGCCCCTTTGCCCTCCGCCTAGGGGCCTTTGACCACAGCAAGCTTCCCAGGGGGTCCACCTCTCTCCCTGGACTTGCAGTATAGGCCCCAGGGTGCCCCCTGGCCCTCCACCCAGGGGCCTCTGACCCTAGCAAGCTACCCAGGGGTATACCTCTCTCCCTGGACTTGCAGTATAGGCCCAAGAGTGCCCCCTGGCCCTCCACATAGGGGCCTCTGTCCCCATCAAGCTTCCCAGGGGTCCACCTCTCCCCCTGGACTTGCAGTAGAGGCCCCTGGGTGCCCCCTTGCCCTCCACCCAGGTTCCTCTGACCCCAGCAAGCTACACAGGGGTCAACCTCTCTCCCGAGACTTGCAGTATAGGCCCCAGGGTGCCCCCTTGCCCTCCACGTAGGGTCCTCTCACTCCAGCAAGCTACCCAGGGGTCCAGCTCTCTCTCAGGACTTGCAGTATCGGCCACAGGGTGCCCCTTTGCCCTCCACCTAGGGGCCTCTGACCCCAGCAAGCTTCCCAGGAGTCCACCTTTCTCCCTGGACTTGCAGTAGAGGCCCCAGGGTGCCCCCTGGCCCTCCACGTTATGGCCTCTGACCCCAGCAAGCTACCCAGGGGTCCACCTCTCTCCCTGGACTTGCAGTAGAGGCCCTATGGTGCCCCCTGGCCCTCCACCAAGGGGCCTCTGACAGCAGGAAGCTACCCAGGGGTCCACCTCTCTCCCTGGACTTGCAGTAGAGGCCCTAGGGTCCCCCCTGGCCCTTCACATAGGGGCCTCTGACCACAGCAAGCTACCCAGGGCTCCACCTCTCTCCCTGGACTTGCAGTAGAGGCCCCAGGTTGCTTCCTGGCCTTCCACCTATATATCTAACCCCAGCAAGCTACCCAAAGTTCCACCTCCCTTCCTGGACTTGCAGTAGCGGCCATAGGGTCCCCCCTTGCCCTTCACCTAGGGGCCTTCGACCCCGGCAAGCTACCCAGGGGTCCACCTCTCTCCCTGGACTTGCAGTAGAGGCACTAGGGCACCCCCTGGCCCTTCACTTAGGGTCCTCTGACCACAGCAAGCTACCAAGGGCTCCACCTCTATCCCTGGACTTGCGGTATAGGCCCCAGGGTGCCCCCTTGCCTTCAACCTAGGGGCCTCTGACCCCAGCAAGCTACTCAGGGGTCCACGTCTCTCCCTGGACTTGCAGTAGAGGCCCCAGGGTGCTCCCTGGCCCTTAACCTATTGCCTCTGACCCCTGCAAGCTACCCAGGGGTTCCACCTCTCTCCCTGGACTTCAGTAGAGGCTCTAGGGTGCCCCCTGGCCCTTCAACTAGGAGCCTCTGACACCAGCAAGCTACCCAGGGGTCCACCTCTCTCACTGGACTTGCAGTAGAGGCCACAGGGTGCCCCCTGGCCCTACTTCTAGGGGCCTCTGACCCCAGCAAGCTACTCAGGGGTCCACCTCTCTCCCAGGACTTGCAGTAGAGGCACTAGGGCACCCCCTGGCCCTTCACTTAGGGGCCTCTGACCCTAGCAAGCTACCCAGGGCTCCACCTCTATCCCTGGACTTGCGGTATAGGCCCCAGGGTGCCCCCTTGCCCTCAACCTAGGGGCCTCTGACCCAAGCAAGCTACACAGTGGTCAACCTCTCTCCCTGGACATGCAGTAGAGGCCCCAAGGTGCCGCCTGGCCCTCCACCTTATGGCCTCTGACCCCAGCAAGCTACCCAGGGGTCCACCTCTCTCCCTGGACTTGCATTAGAGGCCCTAGGGTGCCCCCTGGCCCTCCACCAAGGGGCCTCTGACAGCAGGAAGCTGCCCAGGGGTCCACCTCTCTCCCTGGACTTGCAGTACAGGCCCCAGGGCGACCACTGGCCCTCCTCCTAAGGGCCTCTGACCACAGCAAGCTACCCAGGGGTCCACCTCTCTCCCTGGACTTTTAGTAGAGGCCACAGGGTGCCCCCTGGCCCTACTTCTTGGGGCCTCTGACCCCAGCAAGCTACCCAGGGGTCCACCTCTCTCACTGGACTTGAAGTAGAGGCACTAGGGTGCCCCCTGGCCCTTCGCCTAGGGGCCTCTGACCCCAGCAAGCTAGCCAGGGGTCCACTTCTCTCACTGGACTTGCAGTAGAGGCCCCAAGGTGCCCCCTGGCCCTCCACCTTTTGGCCTCTGACCCCAGCAAGCTACCCAGGGGTCCACCTCTCTCCCTGGACTTGCAGTAGAGGCCCTAGGGTGCCCCCTGGCCATCCACCAAGGGGCCACTGACAGCAGGAAGCTGCCCAGGGGTCCACCTCTTTCCCTGGACTTGCAGTAGAGGCCCCAGGATGCCCGCTGGCCCTCCACCTAGGGTCCTCTGACCCCAGCAAGCTTCTCATGGGTCCACCTTTCTCTCTGGACTTGCAGTAGAGGCCCTAGGGTGCCCCCTGGCCCTTCCTCTACGGGTCTTTGACCCCAGCAAGCTACCCAGGGGTCCACCTCTCTCTCTGGAAATGCAGTAGAGGCCCCAGGGTGCCCCCTGGCCCTCCACCTAGGGGCCTCTGACCCCAGCGAGCTACCCAGGGGTCCACCTCTCTCCCTGGACTTGCAGTAGAGGCCACAGGGTGCCCACTGGCCCTCCTCCTAGGGGCCTCTGACCCCATCAAGCTACCCAGGGCTCCACCCCTCCCCCTGGACTTGCAGTAGAGGCCCCAGGGTGCCCCGTGGCCCTCAACCTAGGGGCCTCAGACCCCAGCAAGCTACCCAGGGGACCACCTCTCTCCCTGGACTTGCAGTAGAGGCCCCAGGGTGCCCCCTGGCCCTCCACCTAGGGGCCTCTGACCCCAGCAAGCTACCTAGGGGTCCAGCTCTCTGTCTGGACTAGCAGTATAGGCCCTAGGGTGCCCCTTTGCCCTCCGCCTAGGGGCCTTTGACCACAGCAAGCTTCCCAGGGGGTCCACCTCTCTCCCTGGACTTGCAGTATAGGCCCCAGGGTGCCCCCTGGCCCTCCACCCAGGGGCCTCTGACCCTAGCAAGCTACCCAGGGGTATACCTCTCTCCCTGGACTTGCAGTATAGGCCCAAGAGTGCCCCCTGGCCCTCCCCATAGGGGCCTCTGTCCCCATCAAGCTTCCCAGGGGTCCACCTCTCCCCCTGGACTTGCAGTAGAGGCCCCTGGGTGCCCCCTTGCCCTCCACCCAGGTTCCTCTGACCCCAGCAAGCTACACAGGGGTCAACCTCTCTCCCGAGACTTGCAGTATAGGCCCCAGGGTGCCCCCTTGCCCTCCACGTAGGGTCCTCTCACTCCAGCAAGCTACCCAGGGGTCCAGCTCTCTCTCAGGACTTGCAGTATCGGCCACAGGGTGCCCCTTTGCCCTCCACCTAGGGGCCTCTGACCCCAGCAAGCTTCCCAGGAGTCCACCTTTCTCCCTGGACTTGCAGTAGAGGCCCCAGGGTGCCCCCTGGCCCTCCACGTTATGGCCTCTGACCCCAGCAAGCTACCCAGGGGTCCACCTCTCTCCCTGGACTTGCAGTAGAGGCCCTATGGTGCCCCCTGGCCCTCCACCAAGGGGCCTCTGACAGCAGGAAGCTACCCAGGGGTCCACCTCTCTCCCTGGACTTGCAGTAGAGGCCCTAGGGTCCCCCCTGGCCCTTCACATAGGGGCCTCTGACCACAGCAAGCTACCCAGGGCTCCACCTCTCTCCCTGGACTTGCAGTAGAGGCCCCAGGTTGCTTCCTGGCCTTCCACCTATATATCTAACCCCAGCAAGCTACCCAAAGATGCACCTCCCTTCCTGGACTTGCAGTAGCGGCCATAGGGTCCCCCCTTGCCCTTCATCTAGGGGCCTTCGACCCCGGCAAGCTACCCAGGGGTTCACCTCTCTCCCTGGACTTGCAGTAGAGGCACTAGGGCACCCCCTGGCCCTTCACTTAGGGTCCTCTGACCACAGCAAGCTACCAAGGGCTCCACCTCTATCCCTGGACTTGCGGTATAGGCCCCAGGGTGCCCCCTTGCCTTCAACCTAGGGGCCTCTGACCCCAGCAAGCTACTCAGGGGTCCACGTCTCTCCCTGGACTTGCAGTAGAGGCCCCAGGGTGCTCCCTGGCCCTTAACCTATTGCCTCTGACCCCTGCAAGCTACCCAGGGGTTCCACCTCTCTCCCTGGACTTCAGTAGAGGCCCCAGGGTGCGCCTGGCCCTCCACCTAGGGCCTTCTGACCTCAGCAAGCTACCCAGGGGTTCACCTCTCTCCCTGGACTTGCAGTAGAGGCCCCTGGGTGCCCCCTTGCCCTCAACCCAGGTTCCTCTGATCCCAGCAAGCTACCCAGGGGTCCACCTCTCTCACTGGACTTGAAGTAGAGGCCCCAGGGTGCCCCCTGGCCCTCCACCTAGGGGCCTCTGACCCCAGCAAGCTACCCAGGGGTCCACCTCTCTCACTGGACTTGCAGTAGAGGCCCTAGGGTGCCCCCTGGCCCTTCAACTAGGGAACTCTGACAGCAGCAAGCTAACCAGGGGTCCACCTCTCTCACTGGACTTGCAGTAGAGGCCCCAGGGTGCCCCCTGGCCCTCCACCTAGGGGCCTCTGACCCCAGCAAGCTACTCAGGGGTCCACCTCTCTCCGAGGACTTGCAGTAGAGGCACTAGGACACCCCCTGGCCCTTCACTTAGGGGCCTCTGACCCCAGCAAGCTACCCAGGACTCCACCTCTATCCCTGGACTTGCGGTATAGGCCCCAGGGTGCCCCCTTGCCCTCAACCTAGGGGCCTCTGACCCCAGCAAGCTACACAGGGGTCAACCTCTCTCCCTGGACATGCAGTAGAGGCCCCAAGGTGCCCCCTGGCCCTCCACCTTATGGCGTCTGACCCCAGCAAGCTACCCAGGGGTCCACCTCTCTCCCTGGACTTGCATTAGAGGCCCTAGGGTGCCCCCTGGCCCTCCACTAAGGGGCCTCTGACAGCAGGAAGCTGCCCAGGGGTCCACCTCTCTCCCTGGACTTGCAGTACAGGCCCCAGGGTGACCACTGGCCCTCCTCCTAGGGGCCTTTGACCTCAGCAAGCTACCCAGGGGTTCCACCTCTCTCCCTGGACTTGCAGTGGAGGCCCCAGCATGCTCCCTGGCCCTCCACCTATTGCCTCTGACCCCAGCAAGCTACCCAGGGGTTCTACCTCTCTCCCTGGACTTGCAATAGAGGCCCCAGGGTGCCCCTGGCCCTCCACCTAGGGCCTTCTGACCTCAGCAAGCTACCCAGGGGTTCACCTCTCTCCCTGGACTTGCAGTAGAGGCCCTAGGGTGCCCCCTGGCCCTTCACCTAGAGCCTCTGACCCCAGCAAGTTACCCAGGGGTCCACCTCTCTCTCTGGACTTGCAGTAGAGGCCCCAGGGTGCCCCCTGGCCCTCCACCTAGGGGACTCTGACCCCAGCAAGCTACCCAGGGGTCCACCTCTCTCCATGGACTTGCAGTAGAGGCCACAGGGTGCCCACTGGCCCTCTTCCTAGGGGCCTCTGACCCCAGCAAGCTACCCTTGGCTCCACCTCTCCCCCTGGACTTGCAGTAGAGGCCCCAGGGTGCCCCGTGGCCCTCAACCTAGGGGCCTCTGACCCCAGCAAGCTACCTAGGGGTCCACCTCTCTCATTGGACTTGCAGTAGAGGCTACAGGGTGCCCCTGGCCCTCTTCCTAGGGGCCTCTGACCCCAGCAAGCTACCAAAGGGTCCACCTCTCTTCCTGGACTTGAAGTAGAGGCACTAGGGTGCCCCCTGGCCCTTCACCTAGGGGCCTCTGACCCCAGCAAGCTACCCAGGGGTCCACCTCTCTCCCTGGACTTCCAGTAGAGGCCCCAGGGTGCTCCCTGGCCCTCCACCTATTGCCTCTGACCCCAGCAAGCTACCCAGGGGTTCCACCTCTCTCCCTGGACTTGCAGTAGAGGCCCCAGGGTGCCCCTGGCCCTCCACCTAGGGCCTTCTGACCTCAGCAAGCTACCCAGGGGTTCACCTCTCTCCCTTGACTTGCAGTAGAGGCCCTAGGGTGCCCCCTGGCCCTTCACCTAGGGGCCTCTGACCCCAGCAAGCTACCCAGGGGTCCACCTCTCTCTCTGGACTTGCAGTAGAGGCCCCAGGGTGCCCCCTGGCCCTCCACATAGGGGCCTCTGACCCCAGCAAGCTACCCAGGGGTCCACCCCTCTCCCTGGACTTGCAGTAGAGGCCACAGGGTGCCCACTGGCCCTCTTCCTAGGGGCCTCTGACACCAGCAAGCTACCCAGGGCTCCACCTCTCCCCCTGGACTTGCAGTAGAGGCCCCAGGGTGCCCCCTGGCCCTCCACCTTATGGCCTCTGACCCCAGCAAGCTACACAGGGGTCAACCTCTCTCCCTGGACTTGCATTAGGGGCCCTAGGGTGCCCCCAGGCCCTCCACCAAGGGGCCTCTGACAGCAGGAAGCTGCCCAGGGGTCCACTTCTCTCCCTGGACTTGCAGTACAGGCCCCAGGGTGCCCACTGACCCTCCTCCTAGGGGCCTCTGACCACAGCAAGCTACCCAGGGGTCCACCTCTCTCCCTGGACTTGCAGTGGAGGCCCCAGGGTGCTCCCTGGCCCTCTACCTATTGCCTCTGACCCCAGCAAGCTACCCAGGGTTTCCACCTCTCTCCCTGGACTTGCAGTAGAGGCCCCCAGGGTGCCCCTGGCCCTCCACCTAGGGCCTTCTGACCACAGCAAGCTACCCAGGGGTTCACCTCTCTCCCTGGACTTGTAATAGAGGCCCTAGGGTGCCCGCTGACCCTTCACCTAGAGCCTCTGACCCCAGCAAGCTACCCAGGGGTCCACCTCTCTCCCTGGACTTGCAGTAGAGGCCACAGGGTGCCCCTGGCCCTCCACCTAGGGGTCTCTGACCCCAGCAAGCTACCCAGGGGTCCACCTCTCTCTCTAAACTTGCAGTAGAGGTCCCAGGGTGCCCCCTGGCCCTCCACCTAGGGGCCTCTGACCCCAGCAAGCTACCCAGGGGTCCACCTCTCTCCCTTGACTTGCAGTAGAGGCCACAGGGTGCCCACTGGCACTCTTCCTAGGGGCCTCTGACCCCAGCAAGCTAACCAGGGCTCCACCTCTCCCCCTGGACTTGCAGTAGAGGCCCCAGGGTGCCCCGTGGCCCTCAACCTAGGGGCCTCTGACCCCAGCAAGCTACCTTGGGGTCCACCTCTCTCCCTGGACTTGCAGTACAGGCCCCAGGGTGTCCCCTCGCCCTCCACCTAGGGGCCTCTGACCCCAGCAAGCTACCCAGGGGTCCACCTCTCTCCCTGGACTGGCAGTAGAGGCCCCAAGGTGCCCCCTGGCCCTCCACCTTATGGCCTCTGACCCCAGCAAGCTACCCAGGGGTCCACCTCTCTCCCTGGACTTGCAGCAGAGGCACTAGGGCACTCCCTGGCCCTTCACTTAGGGGCCTTTGACCCCAGCAAGCTACCCAGGGCTCCACCTTTATTCCTGGACTTGCGGTATAGGCCCCAGGGTGCCCCCTTGCCCTCAACCTAGGGGCCTCTGACCCCAGCAAGCTACACAGGAGTCCACCTCTCTCCCTGGACTTGCAGAAGAGGCACTAGGGCACCCCCTGGCCCTTCACTTAGGGGCCTCTGACCCCAGCAAGCTACACAGGGGTCAACCTCTCTCCCTGGACTTGCAGTAGAGGCCCCAAGGTGCCCCCTGGCCCTCCACCTTATGGCCTCTGACCCCAGCAAGCTACCCAGGAGTCCACCTCTCTCCCTGGACTTGCATTAGAGGCTCTAGGGTGCCCCCTTGCCCTCCTAAAGGGGCCTCTGATAGCAGGAAGCTGCCCAGGGGTCCACTTCTCTCCCTGGACTTGCAGTAGAGGCCCCAGGGTGCCCACTGACCCTCCTCCTAGGGGCCTATTACCACAGCAAGCTACCCAGGGGTCCACCTCTCTCCCTGGACTTGCAGTGGAGGCCCCAGCATGCTCCCTGGCCCTCCACCTATTGCCTCTGACCCTTAGCAACCTACCCAGGGGTTCCACCTCTCTGCCTGGACTTGCAATAGAGGCCCCAGGGTGCCCCTGGCCCTCCACCTAGGGCCTTCTGACCTTAGCAAGCTACCCAGGGGTTCACCTTTCTCCCTGGACTTGCAGTAGAGGCCCCAGGGTGCCCCCTGGCCCTCCACGTTATGGCCTCTGACCCCAGCAAGCTACCCAGGGGTCCACCTCTCTCCCTGGACTTGCAGTAGAGGCCCTATGGTGCCCCCTGGCCCTCCACCAAGGGGCCTCTGACAGCAGGAAGCTACCCAGGGGTCCACCTCTCTCCCTGGACTTGCAGTAGAGGCCCTAGGGTCCCCCCTGGCCCTTCACATAGGGGCCTCTGACCACAGCAAGCTACCCAGGGCTCCACCTCTCTCCCTGGACTTGCAGTAGAGGCCCCAGGTTGCTTCCTGGCCTTCCACCTATATATCTAACCCCAGCAAGCTACCCAAAGATGCACCTCCCTTCCTGGACTTGCAGTAGCGGCCATAGGGTCCCCCCTTGCCCTTCATCTAGGGGCCTTCGACCCCGGCAAGCTACCCAGGGGTTCACCTCTCTCCCTGGACTTGCAGTAGAGGCACTAGGGCACCCCCTGGCCCTTCACTTAGGGTCCTCTGACCACAGCAAGCTACCAAGGGCTCCACCTCTATCCCTGGACTTGCGGTATAGGCCCCAGGGTGCCCCCTTGCCTTCAACCTAGGGGCCTCTGACCCCAGCAAGCTACTCAGGGGTCCACGTCTCTCCCTGGACTTGCAGTAGAGGCCCCAGGGTGCTCCCTGGCCCTTAACCTATTGCCTCTGACCCCTGCAAGCTACCCAGGGGTTCCACCTCTCTCCCTGGACTTCAGTAGAGGCCCCAGGGTGCGCCTGGCCCTCCACCTAGGGCCTTCTGACCTCAGCAAGCTACCCAGGGGTTCACCTCTCTCCCTGGACTTGCAGTAGAGGCCCCTGGGTGCCCCCTTGCCCTCAACCCAGGTTCCTCTGATCCCAGCAAGCTACCCAGGGGTCCACCTCTCTCACTGGACTTGAAGTAGAGGCCCCAGGGTGCCCCCTGGCCCTCCACCTAGGGGCCTCTGACCCCAGCAAGCTACCCAGGGGTCCACCTCTCTCACTGGACTTGCAGTAGAGGCCCTAGGGTGCCCCCTGGCCCTTCAACTAGGGAACTCTGACAGCAGCAAGCTAACCAGGGGTCCACCTCTCTCACTGGACTTGCAGTAGAGGCCCCAGGGTGCCCCCTGGCCCTCCACCTAGGGGCCTCTGACCCCAGCAAGCTACTCAGGGGTCCACCTCTCTCCGAGGACTTGCAGTAGAGGCACTAGGACACCCCCTGGCCCTTCACTTAGGGGCCTCTGACCCCAGCAAGCTACCCAGGACTCCACCTCTATCCCTGGACTTGCGGTATAGGCCCCAGGGTGCCCCCTTGCCCTCAACCTAGGGGCCTCTGACCCCAGCAAGCTACACAGGGGTCAACCTCTCTCCCTGGACATGCAGTAGAGGCCCCAAGGTGCCCCCTGGCCCTCCACCTTATGGCGTCTGACCCCAGCAAGCTACCCAGGGGTCCACCTCTCTCCCTGGACTTGCATTAGAGGCCCTAGGGTGCCCCCTGGCCCTCCACTAAGGGGCCTCTGACAGCAGGAAGCTGCCCAGGGGTCCACCTCTCTCCCTGGACTTGCAGTACAGGCCCCAGGGTGACCACTGGCCCTCCTCCTAGGGGCCTTTGACCTCAGCAAGCTACCCAGGGGTTCCACCTCTCTCCCTGGACTTGCAGTGGAGGCCCCAGCATGCTCCCTGGCCCTCCACCTATTGCCTCTGACCCCAGCAAGCTACCCAGGGGTTCTACCTCTCTCCCTGGACTTGCAATAGAGGCCCCAGGGTGCCCCTGGCCCTCCACCTAGGGCCTTCTGACCTCAGCAAGCTACCCAGGGGTTCACCTCTCTCCCTGGACTTGCAGTAGAGGCCCTAGGGTGCCCCCTGGCCCTTCACCTAGAGCCTCTGACCCCAGCAAGTTACCCAGGGGTCCACCTCTCTCTCTGGACTTGCAGTAGAGGCCCCAGGGTGCCCCCTGGCCCTCCACCTAGGGGACTCTGACCCCAGCAAGCTACCCAGGGGTCCACCTCTCTCCATGGACTTGCAGTAGAGGCCACAGGGTGCCCACTGGCCCTCTTCCTAGGGGCCTCTGACCCCAGCAAGCTACCCTTGGCTCCACCTCTCCCCCTGGACTTGCAGTAGAGGCCCCAGGGTGCCCCGTGGCCCTCAACCTAGGGGCCTCTGACCCCAGCAAGCTACCTAGGGGTCCACCTCTCTCATTGGACTTGCAGTAGAGGCTACAGGGTGCCCCTGGCCCTCTTCCTAGGGGCCTCTGACCCCAGCAAGCTACCAAAGGGTCCACCTCTCTTCCTGGACTTGAAGTAGAGGCACTAGGGTGCCCCCTGGCCCTTCACCTAGGGGCCTCTGACCCCAGCAAGCTACCCAGGGGTCCACCTCTCTCCCTGGACTTCCAGTAGAGGCCCCAGGGTGCTCCCTGGCCCTCCACCTATTGCCTCTGACCCCAGCAAGCTACCCAGGGGTTCCACCTCTCTCCCTGGACTTGCAGTAGAGGCCCCAGGGTGCCCCTGGCCCTCCACCTAGGGCCTTCTGACCTCAGCAAGCTACCCAGGGGTTCACCTCTCTCCCTTGACTTGCAGTAGAGGCCCTAGGGTGCCCCCTGGCCCTTCACCTAGGGGCCTCTGACCCCAGCAAGCTACCCAGGGGTCCACCTCTCTCTCTGGACTTGCAGTAGAGGCCCCAGGGTGCCCCCTGGCCCTCCACATAGGGGCCTCTGACCCCAGCAAGCTACCCAGGGGTCCACCCCTCTCCCTGGACTTGCAGTAGAGGCCACAGGGTGCCCACTGGCCCTCTTCCTAGGGGCCTCTGACACCAGCAAGCTACCCAGGGCTCCACCTCTCCCCCTGGACTTGCAGTAGAGGCCCCAGGGTGCCCCCTGGCCCTCCACCTTATGGCCTCTGACCCCAGCAAGCTACACAGGGGTCAACCTCTCTCCCTGGACTTGCATTAGGGGCCCTAGGGTGCCCCCAGGCCCTCCACCAAGGGGCCTCTGACAGCAGGAAGCTGCCCAGGGGTCCACTTCTCTCCCTGGACTTGCAGTACAGGCCCCAGGGTGCCCACTGACCCTCCTCCTAGGGGCCTCTGACCACAGCAAGCTACCCAGGGGTCCACCTCTCTCCCTGGACTTGCAGTGGAGGCCCCAGGGTGCTCCCTGGCCCTCTACCTATTGCCTCTGACCCCAGCAAGCTACCCAGGGTTTCCACCTCTCTCCCTGGACTTGCAGTAGAGGCCCCCAGGGTGCCCCTGGCCCTCCACCTAGGGCCTTCTGACCACAGCAAGCTACCCAGGGGTTCACCTCTCTCCCTGGACTTGTAATAGAGGCCCTAGGGTGCCCGCTGACCCTTCACCTAGAGCCTCTGACCCCAGCAAGCTACCCAGGGGTCCACCTCTCTCCCTGGACTTGCAGTAGAGGCCACAGGGTGCCCCTGGCCCTCCACCTAGGGGTCTCTGACCCCAGCAAGCTACCCAGGGGTCCACCTCTCTCTCTAAACTTGCAGTAGAGGTCCCAGGGTGCCCCCTGGCCCTCCACCTAGGGGCCTCTGACCCCAGCAAGCTACCCAGGGGTCCACCTCTCTCCCTTGACTTGCAGTAGAGGCCACAGGGTGCCCACTGGCACTCTTCCTAGGGGCCTCTGACCCCAGCAAGCTAACCAGGGCTCCACCTCTCCCCCTGGACTTGCAGTAGAGGCCCCAGGGTGCCCCGTGGCCCTCAACCTAGGGGCCTCTGACCCCAGCAAGCTACCTTGGGGTCCACCTCTCTCCCTGGACTTGCAGTAGAGGCCCCAGGGTGTCCCCTCGCCCTCCACCTAGGGGCCTCTGACCCCAGCAAGCTACCCAGGGGTCCACCTCTCTCCCTGGACTGGCAGTAGAGGCCCCAAGGTGCCCCCTGGCCCTCCACCTTATGGCCTCTGACCCCAGCAAGCTACCCAGGGGTCCACCTCTCTCCCTGGACTTGCAGCAGAGGCACTAGGGCACTCCCTGGCCCTTCACTTAGGGGCCTTTGACCCCAGCAAGCTACCCAGGGCTCCACCTTTATTCCTGGACTTGCGGTATAGGCCCCAGGGTGCCCCCTTGCCCTCAACCTAGGGGCCTCTGACCCCAGCAAGCTACACAGGAGTCCACCTCTCTCCCTGGACTTGCAGAAGAGGCACTAGGGCACCCCCTGGCCCTTCACTTAGGGGCCTCTGACCCCAGCAAGCTACACAGGGGTCAACCTCTCTCCCTGGACTTGCAGTAGAGGCCCCAAGGTGCCCCCTGGCCCTCCACCTTATGGCCTCTGACCCCAGCAAGCTACCCAGGAGTCCACCTCTCTCCCTGGACTTGCATTAGAGGCTCTAGGGTGCCCCCTTGCCCTCCTAAAGGGGCCTCTGATAGCAGGAAGCTGCCCAGGGGTCCACTTCTCTCCCTGGACTTGCAGTAGAGGCCCCAGGGTGCCCACTGACCCTCCTCCTAGGGGCCTATTACCACAGCAAGCTACCCAGGGGTCCACCTCTCTCCCTGGACTTGCAGTGGAGGCCCCAGCATGCTCCCTGGCCCTCCACCTATTGCCTCTGACCCTTAGCAACCTACCCAGGGGTTCCACCTCTCTGCCTGGACTTGCAATAGAGGCCCCAGGGTGCCCCTGGCCCTCCACCTAGGGCCTTCTGACCTTAGCAAGCTACCCAGGGGTTCACCTTTCTCCCTGGACTTGCAGTAGAGGCCCCAGGGTGCCCCCTGGCCCTCCACGTTATGGCCTCTGACCCCAGCAAGCTACCCAGGGGTCCACCTCTCTCCCTGGACTTGCAGTAGAGGCCCTATGGTGCCCCCTGGCCCTCCACCAAGGGGCCTCTGACAGCAGGAAGCTACCCAGGGGTCCACC
The DNA here is from genome assembly GCF_052040795.2 of Danio rerio. Lineage (NCBI taxonomy): Eukaryota > Metazoa > Chordata > Actinopteri > Cypriniformes > Danionidae > Danio > Danio rerio. The sequence goes on from NC_141027.1 coordinate 68,150,925, forward strand.
TCTCTCCCTGGACTTGCAGTAGAGGCCCTAGGGTCCCCCCTGGCCCTTCACATAGGGGCCTCTGACCACAGCAAGCTACCCAGGGCTCCACCTCTCTCCCTGGACTTGCAGTAGAGGCCCCAGGTTGCTTCCTGGCCTTCCACCTATATATCTAACCCCAGCAAGCTACCCAAAGATGCACCTCCCTTCCTGGACTTGCAGTAGCGGCCATAGGGTCCCCCCTTGCCCTTCATCTAGGGGCCTTCGACCCCGGCAAGCTACCCAGGGGTTCACCTCTCTCCCTGGACTTGCAGTAGAGGCACTAGGGCACCCCCTGGCCCTTCACTTAGGGTCCTCTGACCACAGCAAGCTACCAAGGGCTCCACCTCTATCCCTGGACTTGCGGTATAGGCCCCAGGGTGCCCCCTTGCCTTCAACCTAGGGGCCTCTGACCCCAGCAAGCTACTCAGGGGTCCACGTCTCTCCCTGGACTTGCAGTAGAGGCCCCAGGGTGCTCCCTGGCCCTTAACCTATTGCCTCTGACCCCTGCAAGCTACCCAGGGGTTCCACCTCTCTCCCTGGACTTCAGTAGAGGCCCCAGGGTGCGCCTGGCCCTCCACCTAGGGCCTTCTGACCTCAGCAAGCTACCCAGGGGTTCACCTCTCTCCCTGGACTTGCAGTAGAGGCCCCTGGGTGCCCCCTTGCCCTCAACCCAGGTTCCTCTGATCCCAGCAAGCTACCCAGGGGTCCACCTCTCTCACTGGACTTGAAGTAGAGGCCCCAGGGTGCCCCCTGGCCCTCCACCTAGGGGCCTCTGACCCCAGCAAGCTACCCAGGGGTCCACCTCTCTCACTGGACTTGCAGTAGAGGCCCTAGGGTGCCCCCTGGCCCTTCAACTAGGGAACTCTGACAGCAGCAAGCTAACCAGGGGTCCACCTCTCTCACTGGACTTGCAGTAGAGGCCCCAGGGTGCCCCCTGGCCCTCCACCTAGGGGCCTCTGACCCCAGCAAGCTACTCAGGGGTCCACCTCTCTCCGAGGACTTGCAGTAGAGGCACTAGGACACCCCCTGGCCCTTCACTTAGGGGCCTCTGACCCCAGCAAGCTACCCAGGACTCCACCTCTATCCCTGGACTTGCGGTATAGGCCCCAGGGTGCCCCCTTGCCCTCAACCTAGGGGCCTCTGACCCCAGCAAGCTACACAGGGGTCAACCTCTCTCCCTGGACATGCAGTAGAGGCCCCAAGGTGCCCCCTGGCCCTCCACCTTATGGCGTCTGACCCCAGCAAGCTACCCAGGGGTCCACCTCTCTCCCTGGACTTGCATTAGAGGCCCTAGGGTGCCCCCTGGCCCTCCACTAAGGGGCCTCTGACAGCAGGAAGCTGCCCAGGGGTCCACCTCTCTCCCTGGACTTGCAGTACAGGCCCCAGGGTGACCACTGGCCCTCCTCCTAGGGGCCTTTGACCTCAGCAAGCTACCCAGGGGTTCCACCTCTCTCCCTGGACTTGCAGTGGAGGCCCCAGCATGCTCCCTGGCCCTCCACCTATTGCCTCTGACCCCAGCAAGCTACCCAGGGGTTCTACCTCTCTCCCTGGACTTGCAATAGAGGCCCCAGGGTGCCCCTGGCCCTCCACCTAGGGCCTTCTGACCTCAGCAAGCTACCCAGGGGTTCACCTCTCTCCCTGGACTTGCAGTAGAGGCCCTAGGGTGCCCCCTGGCCCTTCACCTAGAGCCTCTGACCCCAGCAAGTTACCCAGGGGTCCACCTCTCTCTCTGGACTTGCAGTAGAGGCCCCAGGGTGCCCCCTGGCCCTCCACCTAGGGGACTCTGACCCCAGCAAGCTACCCAGGGGTCCACCTCTCTCCATGGACTTGCAGTAGAGGCCACAGGGTGCCCACTGGCCCTCTTCCTAGGGGCCTCTGACCCCAGCAAGCTACCCTTGGCTCCACCTCTCCCCCTGGACTTGCAGTAGAGGCCCCAGGGTGCCCCGTGGCCCTCAACCTAGGGGCCTCTGACCCCAGCAAGCTACCTAGGGGTCCACCTCTCTCATTGGACTTGCAGTAGAGGCTACAGGGTGCCCCTGGCCCTCTTCCTAGGGGCCTCTGACCCCAGCAAGCTACCAAAGGGTCCACCTCTCTTCCTGGACTTGAAGTAGAGGCACTAGGGTGCCCCCTGGCCCTTCACCTAGGGGCCTCTGACCCCAGCAAGCTACCCAGGGGTCCACCTCTCTCCCTGGACTTCCAGTAGAGGCCCCAGGGTGCTCCCTGGCCCTCCACCTATTGCCTCTGACCCCAGCAAGCTACCCAGGGGTTCCACCTCTCTCCCTGGACTTGCAGTAGAGGCCCCAGGGTGCCCCTGGCCCTCCACCTAGGGCCTTCTGACCTCAGCAAGCTACCCAGGGGTTCACCTCTCTCCCTTGACTTGCAGTAGAGGCCCTAGGGTGCCCCCTGGCCCTTCACCTAGGGGCCTCTGACCCCAGCAAGCTACCCAGGGGTCCACCTCTCTCTCTGGACTTGCAGTAGAGGCCCCAGGGTGCCCCCTGGCCCTCCACATAGGGGCCTCTGACCCCAGCAAGCTACCCAGGGGTCCACCCCTCTCCCTGGACTTGCAGTAGAGGCCACAGGGTGCCCACTGGCCCTCTTCCTAGGGGCCTCTGACACCAGCAAGCTACCCAGGGCTCCACCTCTCCCCCTGGACTTGCAGTAGAGGCCCCAGGGTGCCCCCTGGCCCTCCACCTTATGGCCTCTGACCCCAGCAAGCTACACAGGGGTCAACCTCTCTCCCTGGACTTGCATTAGGGGCCCTAGGGTGCCCCCAGGCCCTCCACCAAGGGGCCTCTGACAGCAGGAAGCTGCCCAGGGGTCCACTTCTCTCCCTGGACTTGCAGTACAGGCCCCAGGGTGCCCACTGACCCTCCTCCTAGGGGCCTCTGACCACAGCAAGCTACCCAGGGGTCCACCTCTCTCCCTGGACTTGCAGTGGAGGCCCCAGGGTGCTCCCTGGCCCTCTACCTATTGCCTCTGACCCCAGCAAGCTACCCAGGGTTTCCACCTCTCTCCCTGGACTTGCAGTAGAGGCCCCCAGGGTGCCCCTGGCCCTCCACCTAGGGCCTTCTGACCACAGCAAGCTACCCAGGGGTTCACCTCTCTCCCTGGACTTGTAATAGAGGCCCTAGGGTGCCCGCTGACCCTTCACCTAGAGCCTCTGACCCCAGCAAGCTACCCAGGGGTCCACCTCTCTCCCTGGACTTGCAGTAGAGGCCACAGGGTGCCCCTGGCCCTCCACCTAGGGGTCTCTGACCCCAGCAAGCTACCCAGGGGTCCACCTCTCTCTCTAAACTTGCAGTAGAGGTCCCAGGGTGCCCCCTGGCCCTCCACCTAGGGGCCTCTGACCCCAGCAAGCTACCCAGGGGTCCACCTCTCTCCCTTGACTTGCAGTAGAGGCCACAGGGTGCCCACTGGCACTCTTCCTAGGGGCCTCTGACCCCAGCAAGCTAACCAGGGCTCCACCTCTCCCCCTGGACTTGCAGTAGAGGCCCCAGGGTGCCCCGTGGCCCTCAACCTAGGGGCCTCTGACCCCAGCAAGCTACCTTGGGGTCCACCTCTCTCCCTGGACTTGCAGTAGAGGCCCCAGGGTGTCCCCTCGCCCTCCACCTAGGGGCCTCTGACCCCAGCAAGCTACCCAGGGGTCCACCTCTCTCCCTGGACTGGCAGTAGAGGCCCCAAGGTGCCCCCTGGCCCTCCACCTTATGGCCTCTGACCCCAGCAAGCTACCCAGGGGTCCACCTCTCTCCCTGGACTTGCAGCAGAGGCACTAGGGCACTCCCTGGCCCTTCACTTAGGGGCCTTTGACCCCAGCAAGCTACCCAGGGCTCCACCTTTATTCCTGGACTTGCGGTATAGGCCCCAGGGTGCCCCCTTGCCCTCAACCTAGGGGCCTCTGACCCCAGCAAGCTACACAGGAGTCCACCTCTCTCCCTGGACTTGCAGAAGAGGCACTAGGGCACCCCCTGGCCCTTCACTTAGGGGCCTCTGACCCCAGCAAGCTACACAGGGGTCAACCTCTCTCCCTGGACTTGCAGTAGAGGCCCCAAGGTGCCCCCTGGCCCTCCACCTTATGGCCTCTGACCCCAGCAAGCTACCCAGGAGTCCACCTCTCTCCCTGGACTTGCATTAGAGGCTCTAGGGTGCCCCCTTGCCCTCCTAAAGGGGCCTCTGATAGCAGGAAGCTGCCCAGGGGTCCACTTCTCTCCCTGGACTTGCAGTAGAGGCCCCAGGGTGCCCACTGACCCTCCTCCTAGGGGCCTATTACCACAGCAAGCTACCCAGGGGTCCACCTCTCTCCCTGGACTTGCAGTGGAGGCCCCAGCATGCTCCCTGGCCCTCCACCTATTGCCTCTGACCCTTAGCAACCTACCCAGGGGTTCCACCTCTCTGCCTGGACTTGCAATAGAGGCCCCAGGGTGCCCCTGGCCCTCCACCTAGGGCCTTCTGACCTTAGCAAGCTACCCAGGGGTTCACCTCTCTCCTTGGACTTGCAGTAGAGGCCCTAGGGTGCCCCCTGGCCCTTCACCTAGAGCCTCTGACCCCAGCAAGTTACCCAGGGGTATATATCTCTCCCTGGACTTGCAGTATAGGCCCAAGTGTGCCCCCTCGCCCTCCACATAAGAGCCTTTGTCCCTATCAAGCTTCCCAGGGGTCCACCTCTCCCCCTGGACTTGCAGTACAGGGCCCAGGGTGACCACTGGCCCTCCTCCTAGGGGCCTCTGACCACAGCAAGCTACTCAGGGGTCCACCTCTCTCCCTGGACTTGCAGTAGAGGCCCCAGGGTGCTCCCTGGCCCTCCACCTATTGTCTTGACCTCAGCAAGCTACCCAGGGGTCTACCTCTCTCACTGGACTTGCAGTAGAGGCCCTATGGTGCCCCCTGGCCCTTCAACTAGGGGCCTCTGACACCAGCAAGCTACCCAGGGGTCCACCTCTCTCACTGGACTTGCAGTAGAGGCCCCAGGGTGCCCCCTGGCCCTCCACCTAGGGGCCTCTGACCCCAGCAAGCTACTCAGTTGTCCACCTCTCTCCCAGGACTTGCAGTAGAGCCACTAGGGCACCCCCTGGCCCTTCACTTAGGGGCCTCTGACCCCAGCAAGCTACCCAGGGCTCCACCTCTATCCCTGGACTTGCGGTATAGGCCCCATGGTGCCCCCTTGCCCTCAACCTAGGGGCCTCTGACCCCAGCAAGCTACACAGGGGTCAACCTCTCTCCCTGGACATGCAGTAGAGCCCCCAAGGTGCCCCCTGGCCCTCCACCTTATGGCCTCTGACCCCAGCAAGCTACCCAGGGGTCCATCTCTCTCCCTGGACTTGCATTAGAGGCCCTAGGTTGCCCCCTTGCCCTCCACCAAGGGGCCTCTGACAGCAGAAAGCTGCCCAGGGGTCCACCTCTCTCCCTGGACTTGCAGTACAGGGCCCAGGGTGACCACTGGCCCTCCTCCTAGGGGCCTCTGACCACAGCAAGCTACTCAGGGGTCCACCTCTCTCCCTGGACTTGCAGTAGAGGCCCCAGGGTGCTCCCTGGCCCTCCACCTATTGCCTTTGACCTCAGCAAGCTACCCAGGGGTTCCACCTCTCTCCCTGGACTTGCAGTAGAGGCCCCAGGGTGCCCCATGGCCCTCAACGTAGGGGCCTCTGACCCCAGCAAGCTACCCAGGGGTCCACCTGTTTCCCTGGACTTGCAGTAGAGGCCCCAGGGTGCCCCCTGGCCCTCCAACTAGGGGCCTCTGACACCAGCAAGCTACCCAGGGGTCCAACTCTCTCACTAGACTTGCAGTAGAGGCCCCAGGGTGCCCCCTGGCCCCCCGCCTAGGGGCCTCTGACTCCAGCAAGCTACCCAGGGGTCCACCTCTCTCCCTGGACTTGCAGAAGAGGCACTAGGGCACCCCCTGGCCCTTCATTTAGGGGCCTCTGACCCCAGCAAGCTACCCAGGGCTCCACCTCTATCCCTGGACTTGCGGTATAGGCCCCAGGGTGCCCCCTTGCCCTCAACCTAGGGGCTTCTGACCCCAGCAAGCTACACAGGGGTCAACCTCTCTCCCTGGACTTGCAGTAGAGGCCCCAAGGTGCCCCCTTGCCCTCCACCTTATGGCCTCTGACCCCAGCAAGCTACCCAGGAGTCCACCTCTCTCCCTGGACTTGCATTAGAGGCCCTAGGGTGCCCCCTTGCCCTCCACCAAGGGGCCTCTGATAGCAGGAAGCTGCCCAGGGGTCCACTTCTCTCCCTGGACTTGCAGTACAGGCCCCAGGGTGCTCACTGACCCTCCTCCTAGGGGCCTATTACCACAGCAAGCTACCCAGGGGTCCACCCCTCTCCCTGGACTTGCAGTGGAGGCCCCAGCATGCTCCCTGGCCCTCCACCTATTGCCTCTGACCCTTAGCAAGCTACCCAGGGGTTCCACCTCTCTGCCTGGACTTGCAATAGAGGCCCCAGGGTGCCCCTGGCCCTCCACCTAGGGCCTTCTGACCTCAGCAAGCTACCCAGGGGTTCACCTCTCTCCCTGGACTTGCAGTAGAGGCCCTAGGGTGCCCCCTGGCCCTTCACCTAGAGCCTCTGACCCCAGCAAGTTACCCAGGGGTCCACCTCTCTCTCTGGACTTGCAGTAGAGGCCCCAGGGTGCCCCCTGGCCCTCCACCTAGGGGCCTCTGACCCCAGCAAGCTACCCAGGGGTCCACCTCTCTCCCTGGACTTGCAGTAGAGGCCACAGGGTGCCCACTTGCCCTCTTCCTAGGGGCCTCTGACCCCAGCAAGCTACCCAGGGCTCCACCTCTCCCCCTGGACTTGCAGTAGAGGCCCCAGGGTGCCCCGTGGCCCTCAACCTAGGGGCCTCTGACCCCAGCAAGCTACCCTGGGGTCCACCTCTCACCCTGGACTTGCAGTAGAGGCCCCAGGGTGCCCCCTGGCCCTCCACCTAGGGGCCTCTGACCCCAGCAACATACCCAGGGCTCCACCTCTCCCCCTGGACTTGCAGTAGAGGCCCCAGGGTGCCCCGTGGCCCTCAACCTAGGGGCCTCTGACCCCAGCAAACTACACAGGGGTCAACCTCTCTCCTTGGACTTGCAGTAGAGGCCCCAGGGTGCTCCCTGGCCCTCCACCTATTGCCTTTGACCCCAGCAAGCTACCCAGGGGTTCCATCTCTCTTCCTGGACTTGCAGTAGAGGCCCTAGGGTGCCCCCTGGCCTTCCATCTAGGGGCGTCTGACCCCAACAAGCTTTCCAGGGGTCCAGCTCTCTGTCTGGACTAGCAGTATAGGCCCCAGGGCACCCCTTTGCCCTCCACCTAGGGGCCTGTGACCACAGCAAGCTTCCCAGGGGTCCACCTCTCTCCCTGGACTTGCAGTATAGGCCCCAGGGTCCCCCCTGGCCCTCCACCCAGGGGCCTCTGACCCTAGCAAGCTACCCAGGGGTATATATCTCTCCCTGGACTTGCAGTATAGGCCCAAGTGTGCCCCCTCGCCCTCCACATAGGAGCCTTTGTCCCTATCAAGCTTCCCAGGGGTCCACCTCTCCCCCTGGACTTGCAGTAGAGGGCCCTGGGTGCCCCCTTGCCCTCCACCCAGGTTCCTCTGATCCCAGCAAGCTACCCAGGGGTCCACCTCTCTCACTGGACTTGCAGTAGAGGCCCCAGGGTGCCCCCTGGCCCTCCACCTAGGGGCCTCTGACCCCAGCAAGCTACCCAGGGGTCCACCTCTCTCACTGGACTTGCAGTAGAGGCCCTATGGTGCCCCCTGGCCTTTCAACTAGGGGCCTCTGACACCAGCAAGCTACCCAGGGGTCCACCTCTCTCACTGGACTTGCAGTAGAGGCCCCAGGGTGCCCCCTGGCCCTCCACCTAGGGGCCTCTGACCCCAGCAAGCTACTCAGGGGTCCACCTCTCTCCCAGGACTTGCAGTAGAGCCACTAGGGCACCCCCTGGCCCTTCACTTAGGGGCCTCTGACCCCAGCAAGCTACCCAGGGCTCCACCTCTATCCCTGGTCTTGCGGTATAGGCCCCAGGGTGCCCCCTTGCCCTCAACCTAGGGGCCACTGACCCCAGCAAGCTACACAGGGGTCAACCTCTCTCCCTGGACATGCAGTAGAGCCCCCAAGCTGCCCCCTGGCCCTCCACCTTATGGCCTCTGACCCCAGCAAGCTACCCAGGGGTCCATCTCTCTCCCTGGACTTGCATTAGAGGCCCTAGGGTGCCCCCTGGCCCTCCACCAAGGGGCCTCTGACAGCAGAAAGCTGCCCAGGGTTCCACCTCTCTCCCTGGACTTGCAGTACAGGCCCCAGGGTGACCACTGGCCCTCCTCCTAGGGGCCTCTGACCACAGCAAGCTACTCAGGGGTCCACCTCTCTCCCTGGACTTGCAGTAGAGGCCCCAGGGTGCTCCCTGGCCCTCCGCCTACTGCCTTTGACCTCAGCAAGCTACCCAAGGGTTCCACCTCTCTCCCTGGACTTGCAGTAGAGGCCCCAGGGTGCCCCTGGCCCTCCACCTAGGGCCTTCTGACCTCAGCAATCTACCCAGGGGTTCACCTCTCTCCCTGGACTTGCAGTAGAGGCCCTAGGGTGCCCCCTGGCCCTTCACCTAGGGGTCTCTGACCCCAGCAAGCTACCCAGGGGTCCACCTCTCTCTCTGGAAATGCAGTAGAGGCCCCAGGGTGCCCCCTGGCCCTCCACCTAGGGGCCTCTGACCCCAGCGAGCTACCCAGGGGTCCACCTCTCTCCCTGGACTTTTAGTAGAGGCCACAGGGTGCCCCCTGGCCCTACTTCAAGGGGCCTCTGACCCCAGCAAGCTACCCAGGGGTCCACCTCTCTCACTGGACTTGAAGTAGAGGCACTAGGGTGCCTCCTGGCCCTTCGCCTAGGGGCCTCTGACCCCAGCAAGCTAGCCAGGGGTCCACCTCTCTCACTGGACTTGCAGTAGAGGCCCCAGGGTGTCCCCTGGCCCTCCACCTAGGGGCCTCTGACCCCAGCAAGCTACCCAGGGGTCCACCTCTCTCACTGGACTTGCTGTAGAGGCTCTAGGGTGCCCCCTGGCCCTTCAACTAGGAGCCTCTGACACCAGCAAGCTACCCAGGGGTCCACCTCTCTCACTGGACTTGCAGTAGAGGCCACAGGGTGCCCCCTGGCCCTACTTCTAGGGGCCTCTGACCCCAGCAAGCTACTCAGGGGTCCACCTCTCTCCCAGGACTTGCAGTAGAGGCACTAGGGCACCCCCTGGCCCTTCACTTAGGGGCCTCTGACCCTAGCAAGCTACCCAGGGCTCCACCTCTATCCCTGGACTTGCGGTATAGGCCCCAGGGTGCCCCCTTGCCCTCAACCTAGGGGCCTCTGACCCAAGCAAGCTACACAGTGGTCAACCTCTCTCCCTGGACATGCAGTAGAGGCCCCAAGGTGCCGCCTGGCCCTCCACCTTATGGCCTCTGACCCCAGCAAGCTACCCAGGGGTCCACCTCTCTCCCTGGACTTGCATTAGAGGCCCTAGGGTGCCCCCTGGCCCTCCACCAAGGGGCCTCTGACAGCAGGAAGCTGCCCAGGGGTCCACCTCTCTCCCTGGACTTGCAGTACAGGCCCCAGGGCGACCACTGGCCCTCCTCCTAAGGGCCTCTGACCACAGCAAGCTACCCAGGGGTCCACCTCTCTCCCTGGACTTTTAGTAGAGGCCACAGGGTGCCCCCTGGCCCTACTTCTTGGGGCCTCTGACCCCAGCAAGCTACCCAGGGGTCCACCTCTCTCACTGGACTTGAAGTAGAGGCACTAGGGTGCCCCCTGGCCCTTCGCCTAGGGGCCTCTGACCCCAGCAAGCTAGCCAGGTGTCCACCTCTCTCACTGGACTTGCAGTAGAGGCCCCAAGGTGCCCCCTGGCCCTCCACCTTTTGGCCTCTGACCCCAGCAAGCTACCCAGGGGTCCACCTCTCTCCCTGGACTTGCAGTAGAGGCCCTAGGGTGCCCCCTGGCCATCCACCAAGGGGCCACTGACAGCAGGAAGCTGCCCAGGGGTCCACCTCTTTCCCTGGACTTGCAGTAGAGGCCCCAGGATGCCCGCTGGCCCTCCACCTAGGGTCCTCTGACCCCAGCAAGCTTCTCATGGGTCCACCTTTCTCTCTGGACTTGCAGTAGAGGCCCTAGGGTGCCCCCTGGCCCTTCCTCTACGGGTCTTTGACCCCAGCAAGCTACCCAGGGGTCCACCTCTCTCTCTGGAAATGCAGTAGAGGCCCCAGGGTGCCCCCTGGCCCTCCACCTAGGGGCCTCTGACCCCAGCGAGCTACCCAGGGGTCCACCTCTCTCCCTGGACTTGCAGTAGAGGCCACAGGGTGCCCACTGGCCCTCCTCCTAGGGGCCTCTGACCCCATCAAGCTACCCAGGGCTCCACCCCTCCCCCTGGACTTGCAGTAGAGGCCCCAGGGTGCCCCGTGGCCCTCAACCTAGGGGCCTCAGACCCCAGCAAGCTACCCAGGGGACCACCTCTCTCCCTGGACTTGCAGTAGAGGCCCCAGGGTGCCCCCTGGCCCTCCACCTAGGGGCCTCTGACCCCAGCAAGCTACCTAGGGGTCCAGCTCTCTGTCTGGACTAGCAGTATAGGCCCTAGGGTGCCCCTTTGCCCTCCGCCTAGGGGCCTTTGACCACAGCAAGCTTCCCAGGGGGTCCACCTCTCTCCCTGGACTTGCAGTATAGGCCCCAGGGTGCCCCCTGGCCCTCCACCCAGGGGCCTCTGACCCTAGCAAGCTACCCAGGGGTATACCTCTCTCCCTGGACTTGCAGTATAGGCCCAAGAGTGCCCCCTGGCCCTCCCCATAGGGGCCTCTGTCCCCATCAAGCTTCCCAGGGGTCCACCTCTCCCCCTGGACTTGCAGTAGAGGCCCCTGGGTGCCCCCTTGCCCTCCACCCAGGTTCCTCTGACCCCAGCAAGCTACACAGGGGTCAACCTCTCTCCCGAGACTTGCAGTATAGGCCCCAGGGTGCCCCCTTGCCCTCCACGTAGGGTCCTCTCACTCCAGCAAGCTACCCAGGGGTCCAGCTCTCTCTCAGGACTTGCAGTATCGGCCACAGGGTGCCCCTTTGCCCTCCACCTAGGGGCCTCTGACCCCAGCAAGCTTCCCAGGAGTCCACCTTTCTCCCTGGACTTGCAGTAGAGGCCCCAGGGTGCCCCCTGGCCCTCCACGTTATGGCCTCTGACCCCAGCAAGCTACCCAGGGGTCCACCTCTCTCCCTGGACTTGCAGTAGAGGCCCTATGGTGCCCCCTGGCCCTCCACCAAGGGGCCTCTGACAGCAGGAAGCTACCCAGGGGTCCACCTCTCTCCCTGGACTTGCAGTAGAGGCCCTAGGGTCCCCCCTGGCCCTTCACATAGGGGCCTCTGACCACAGCAAGCTACCCAGGGCTCCACCTCTCTCCCTGGACTTGCAGTAGAGGCCCCAGGTTGCTTCCTGGCCTTCCACCTATATATCTAACCCCAGCAAGCTACCCAAAGATGCACCTCCCTTCCTGGACTTGCAGTAGCGGCCATAGGGTCCCCCCTTGCCCTTCATCTAGGGGCCTTCGACCCCGGCAAGCTACCCAGGGGTTCACCTCTCTCCCTGGACTTGCAGTAGAGGCACTAGGGCACCCCCTGGCCCTTCACTTAGGGTCCTCTGACCACAGCAAGCTACCAAGGGCTCCACCTCTATCCCTGGACTTGCGGTATAGGCCCCAGGGTGCCCCCTTGCCTTCAACCTAGGGGCCTCTGACCCCAGCAAGCTACTCAGGGGTCCACGTCTCTCCCTGGACTTGCAGTAGAGGCCCCAGGGTGCTCCCTGGCCCTTAACCTATTGCCTCTGACCCCTGCAAGCTACCCAGGGGTTCCACCTCTCTCCCTGGACTTCAGTAGAGGCCCCAGGGTGCGCCTGGCCCTCCACCTAGGGCCTTCTGACCTCAGCAAGCTACCCAGGGGTTCACCTCTCTCCCTGGACTTGCAGTAGAGGCCCCTGGGTGCCCCCTTGCCCTCAACCCAGGTTCCTCTGATCCCAGCAAGCTACCCAGGGGTCCACCTCTCTCACTGGACTTGAAGTAGAGGCCCCAGGGTGCCCCCTGGCCCTCCACCTAGGGGTCTCTGACCCCAGCAAGCTACCAAGGGGTCCACCTCTCTCACTGGACTTGCAGTAGAGGCACTAGGACACCCCCTGGCCCTTCACTTAGGGGCCTCTGACCCCAGCAAGCTACCCAGGACTCCACCTCTATCCCTGGACTTGCGGTATAGGCCCCAGGGTGCCCCCTTGCCCTCAACCTAGGGGCCTCTGACCCCAGCAAGCTACACAGGGGTCAACCTCTCTCCCTGGACATGCAGTAGAGGCCCCAAGGTGCCCCCTGGCCCTCCACCTTATGGCGTCTGACCCCAGCAAGCTACCCAGGGGTCCACCTCTCTCCCTGGACTTGCATTAGAGGCCCTAGGGTGCCCCCTGGCCCTCCACTAAGGGGCCTCTGACAGCAGGAAGCTGCCCAGGGGTCCACCTCTCTCCCTGGACTTGCAGTACAGGCCCCAGGGTGACCACTGGCCCTCCTCCTAGGGGCCTTTGACCTCAGCAAGCTACCCAGGGGTTCCACCTCTCTCCCTGGACTTGCAGTGGAGGCCCCAGCATGCTCCCTGGCCCTCCACCTATTGCCTCTGACCCCAGCAAGCTACCCAGGGGTTCTACCTCTCTCCCTGGACTTGCAATAGAGGCCCCAGGGTGCCCCTGGCCCTCCACCTAGGGCCTTCTGACCTCAGCAAGCTACCCAGGGGTTCACCTCTCTCCCTGGACTTGCAGTAGAGGCCCTAGGGTGCCCCCTGGCCCTTCACCTAGAGCCTCTGACCCCAGCAAGTTACCCAGGGGTCCACCTCTCTCTCTGGACTTGCAGTAGAGGCCCCAGGGTGCCCCCTGGCCCTCCACCTAGGGGACTCTGACCCCAGCAAGCTACCCAGGGGTCCACCTCTCTCCATGGACTTGCAGTAGAGGCCACAGGGTGCCCACTGGCCCTCTTCCTAGGGGCCTCTGACCCCAGCAAGCTACCCTTGGCTCCACCTCTCCCCCTGGACTTGCAGTAGAGGCCCCAGGGTGCCCCGTGGCCCTCAACCTAGGGGCCTCTGACCCCAGCAAGCTACCTAGGGGTCCACCTCTCTCATTGGACTTGCAGTAGAGGCTACAGGGTGCCCCTGGCCCTCTTCCTAGGGGCCTCTGACCCCAGCAAGCTACCAAAGGGTCCACCTCTCTTCCTGGACTTGCAGTAGAGGCACTAGGGTGCCCCCTGGCCCTTCACTTAGGGGCCTCTGACCCCAGCAAGCTACCCAGGACTCCACCTCTATCCCTGGACTTGCGGTATAGGCCCCAGGGTGCCCCCTTGCCCTCAACCTAGGGGCCTCTGACCCCAGCAAGCTACACAGGGGTCAACCTCTCTCCCTGGACATGCAGTAGAGGCCCCAAGGTGCCCCCTGGCCCTCCACCTTATGGCGTCTGACCCCAGCAAGCTACCCAGGGGTCCACCTCTCTCCCTGGACTTGCATTAGAGGCCCTAGGGTGCCCCCTGGCCCTCCACTAAGGGGCCTCTGACAGCAGGAAGCTGCCCAGGGGTCCACCTCTCTCCCTGGACTTGCAGTACAGGCCCCAGGGTGACCACTGGCCCTCCTCCTAGGGGCCTTTGACCTCAGCAAGCTACCCAGGGGTTCCACCTCTCTCCCTGGACTTGCAGTGGAGGCCCCAGCATGCTCCCTGGCCCTCCACCTATTGCCTCTGACCCCAGCAAGCTACCCAGGGGTTCTACCTCTCTCCCTGGACTTGCAATAGAGGCCCCAGGGTGCCCCTGGCCCTCCACCTAGGGCCTTCTGACCTCAGCAAGCTACCCAGGGGTTCACCTCTCTCCCTGGACTTGCAGTAGAGGCCCTAGGGTGCCCCCTGGCCCTTCACCTAGAGCCTCTGACCCCAGCAAGTTACCCAGGGGTCCACCTCTCTCTCTGGACTTGCAGTAGAGGCCCCAGGGTGCCCCCTGGCCCTCCACCTAGGGGACTCTGACCCCAGCAAGCTACCCAGGGGTCCACCTCTCTCCATGGACTTGCAGTAGAGGCCACAGGGTGCCCACTGGCCCTCTTCCTAGGGGCCTCTGACCCCAGCAAGCTACCCTTGGCTCCACCTCTCCCCCTGGACTTGCAGTAGAGGCCCCAGGGTGCCCCGTGGCCCTCAACCTAGGGGCCTCTGACCCCAGCAAGCTACCTAGGGGTCCACCTCTCTCATTGGACTTGCAGTAGAGGCTACAGGGTGCCCCTGGCCCTCTTCCTAGGGGCCTCTGACCCCAGCAAGCTACCAAAGGGTCCACCTCTCTTCCTGGACTTGAAGTAGAGGCACTAGGGTGCCCCCTGGCCCTTCACCTAGGGGCCTCTGACCCCAGCAAGCTACCCAGGGGTCCACCTCTCTCCCTGGACTTCCAGTAGAGGCCCCAGGGTGCTCCCTGGCCCTCCACCTATTGCCTCTGACCCCAGCAAGCTACCCAGGGGTTCCACCTCTCTCCCTGGACTTGCAGTAGAGGCCCCAGGGTGCCCCTGGCCCTCCACCTAGGGCCTTCTGACCTCAGCAAGCTACCCAGGGGTTCACCTCTCTCCCTTGACTTGCAGTAGAGGCCCTAGGGTGCCCCCTGGCCCTTCACCTAGGGGCCTCTGACCCCAGCAAGCTACCCAGGGGTCCACCTCTCTCTCTGGACTTGCAGTAGAGGCCCCAGGGTGCCCCCTGGCCCTCCACATAGGGGCCTCTGACCCCAGCAAGCTACCCAGGGGTCCACCCCTCTCCCTGGACTTGCAGTAGAGGCCACAGGGTGCCCACTGGCCCTCTTCCTAGGGGCCTCTGACACCAGCAAGCTACCCAGGGCTCCACCTCTCCCCCTGGACTTGCAGTAGCGGCCCCAGGGTGCCCCCTGGCCCTCCACCTTATGGCCTCTGACCCCAGCAAGCTACACAGGGGTCAACCTCTCTCCCTGGACTTGCATTAGGGGCCCTAGGGTGCCCCCAGGCCCTCCACCAAGGGGCCTCTGACAGCAGGAAGCTGCCCAGGGGTCCACTTCTCTCCCTGGACTTGCAGTACAGGCCCCAGGGTGCCCACTGACCCTCCTCCTAGGGGCCTCTGACCACAGCAAGCTACCCAGGGGTCCACCTCTCTCCCTGGACTTGCAGTGGAGGCCCCAGGGTGCTCCCTGGCCCTCTACCTATTGCCTCTGACCCCAGCAAGCTACCCAGGGTTTCCACCTCTCTCCCTGGACTTGCAGTAGAGGCCCCCAGGGTGCCCCTGGCCCTCCACCTAGGGCCTTCTGACCACAGCAAGCTACCCAGGGGTTCACCTCTCTCCCTGGACTTGTAATAGAGGCCCTAGGGTGCCCGCTGACCCTTCACCTAGAGCCTCTGACCCCAGCAAGCTACCCAGGGGTCCACCTCTCTCCCTGGACTTGCAGTAGAGGCCACAGGGTGCCCCTGGCCCTCCACCTAGGGGTCTCTGACCCCAGCAAGCTACCCAGGGGTCCACCTCTCTCTCTAAACTTGCAGTAGAGGTCCCAGGGTGCCCCCTGGCCCTCCACCTAGGGGCCTCTGACCCCAGCAAGCTACCCAGGGGTCCACCTCTCTCCCTTGACTTGCAGTAGAGGCCACAGGGTGCCCACTGGTACTCTTCCTAGGGGCCTCTGACCCCAGCAAGCTAACCAGGGCTCCACCTCTCCCCCTGGACTTGCAGTAGAGGCCCCAGGGTGCCCCGTGGCCCTCAACCTAGGGGCCTCTGACCCCAGCAAGCTACCTTGGGGTCCACCTCTCTCCCTGGACTTGCAGTAGAGGCCCCAGGGTGTCCCCTCGCCCTCCACCTAGGGGCCTCTGACCCCAGCAAGCTACCCAGGGGTCCACCTCTCTCCCTGGACTGGCAGTAGAGGCCCCAAGGTGCCCCCTGGCCCTCCACCTTATGGCCTCTGACCCCAGCAAGCTACCCAGGGGTCCACCTCTCTCCCTGGACTTGCAGCAGAGGCACTAGGGCACTCCCTGGCCCTTCGCTTAGGGGCCTTTGACCCCAGCAAGCTACCCAGGGCTCCACCTTTATTCCTGGACTTGCGGTATAGGCCCCAGGGTGCCCCCTTGCCCTCAACCTAGGGGCCTCTGACCCCAGCAAGCTACACAGGAGTCCACCTCTTTCCCTGGACTTGCATTAGAGGCCCTAGGGTGCCCCCTGGCCCTCCACCAAGGGGCCTCTGATAGCAGGAAGCTGCCCAGGGGTCCACTTCTCTCCCTGGACTTGCAGTACAGGCCCCAAGGTGCCCACTGACCCTCCTCCTAGGGGCCTATTACCACAGCAAGCTACCCAGGGGTCCACCTCTCTCCCTGGACTTGCAGTGGAGGCCCCAGCGTGCTCCCTGGCCCTCCACCTATTGCCTCTGACCCCAGCAAGCTACCCAGGGGTCCACCTCTCTCCCTGGACTTGCAGTAGAGGCCCCAGGGTGCCCCTGGCCCTCCACCTAGGGCCTTCTGACCTTAGCAAGCTACCCAGGGGTCCACCTCTCTCCCTGGACTTGCAGTAGAGGCCCTAGGGTGCCCCCTGGCCCTTCACCTAGAGCCTCTGACCCCAGCAAGTTACCCAGGGGTCCACCTCTCTCTCTGGACTTGCAGTAGAGGCCCCAGGGTGCCCCTGGCCCTCCACCTAGGGGCCTCTGACCCCAGCAAGCTACCCAGGGGTCCACCTCTCTCCCTGGACTTGCAGTAGAGGCCACAGGGTGCCCACTGGCCCTCTTCCTAGGGGTCTCTGACCCCAGCAAGCTACCCAGGGCTCCACCTCTCCCCCTGGACTTGCAGTAGAGGCCCCAGGGTGACCCGTGGCCCTAAACCTAGGGGCCTCTGACCCCAGCAAGCTACCTAGGGGTCCACCTCTCTCATTGGACTTGCAGTAGAGGCCACAGGGTGCTCCTGGCCCTCTTCCTAGGGGCCTCTGACCCAGCAAGCTAACAAAGGGTCCAACTCTCTTCCTGGACTTGAAGTAGAGGCACTAGGGTGCCCCCTGGCCCTTCACCTAGGGGCCTTTGACCCCAGCAAGCTACCCAGGGGTCCACCTCTCTCCCTGGACTTCCAGTAGAGGCCCCAGGGTGCTCCCTGGCCCTCCACCTATTGCCTCTGACCCCAGCAAGCTACCCAGGGGTTCCACCTCTCTCCCTGGACTTGCAGTAGAGGCCCCAGGGTGCCCCTGGCCCTCCACCTAGGGCCTTCTGACCTCAGCAAGCTACCCAGGGGTTCACCTCTCTCCCTGGACTTGCAGTAGAGGCCCTAAGGTGCCCCCTGGCCCTTCACCTAGTTGCCTCTGACCCCAGCAAGCTACCCAGGGGTCCACCTCTCTCTCTGGACTTGCAGTAGAGGCCCCAGGGTGCCCCCTGGCCCTCCACATAGGGGCCTCTGACCCCAGCAAGCTACCCAGGGGTCCACCTCTCTCCCTGGACTTGCAATAGAGGCCACAGGGTGCCCACTTGCCCTCTTCCTAGGGGCCTCTGACCCCAGCAAGCTACCCAGGGCTCCACCCCTCCCCCTGGACTTGCAGTAGAGGCCCTAGGGTGCCCCGTGGCCCTCATCCTAGGGGCCTCTGACCCAAGCAAGCTACACAGGGTTCAACCTCACTCCCTGGACTTGCAGTAGAGGCCCCAAGGTGCCCCCTGGCCCTCCACCTTATGGCCTCTGACCCCAGCAAGCTACACAGGGGTCAACCTCTCTCCCTGGACTTGCATTAGAGGCCCTAGGGTGCCCCCTGGCCCTCCACCAAGGGGCCTCTGACAGCAGGAAGCTGCCCAGGGGTCCACTTCTCTCCCAGGACTTGCAGTACAGGCCCCAGGGTGCCCACTGACCCTCCTCCTAGGGGCCTCTGACCACAGCAAGCTACCCAGGGGTCCACCTCTCTCCCTGGACTTGCAGTAGAGGCCCCAGGGTGCCCCTGGCCCTCCACCTAGGGCCTTCTGACCTCAGCAAGCTACCCAGGGGTTCACCTCTCTCCCTGGACTTGCAGTAGAGGCCCTAGGGAGCCCGCTGGCCCTTCACCTAGAGCCTCTGACCCCTGCAAGCTACCCAGGGGTCCACCTCTCTCCCTGGACTTGCAGTGGAGGCCCCAGGGTGCTCCCTGGCCCTCCACCTATTGCCTCTGACCCCAGCAAGCTACCCAGGGGTTCCACCTCTCTCCCTGGACTTGCAGTAGAGGCCCCAGGGTGCCCCGTGGCCCTCAACCTAGGGGCCTCTGACCCCAGCAAGCTACACAGGGGTCAACCTCTCTCCCTGGACTTGCAGAAGAGGCCCCAAGGTGCCCCCTGGCCCTCCACCTTATGGCCTCCTACCCCAGCAAGCTACACAGGGGTCAACCTCTCTCCCGGGACTTGCATTAGAGGCCCTAGGGGACCCCCTGGCCCTCCACCAAGGGGCCTCTGACAGCAGGAAGCTGCCCAGGGGTTGCTGACCCCAGCAAGACCCCAGCTGACCCCAGCAAGCTACCCAGGGGTCCACCTCTCTCTCTGGACTTGCAGTAGAGGCCCCAGGGTGCCCCCTTGCCCTCCACCCAGGTTCCTCTGACCCCAGCAAGCTACACAGGGGTCAACCTCTCTCCCGAGACTTGCAGTATAGGCCCCAGGGTGCCCCCTTGCCCTCCACGTAGGGTCCTTTCACTCCAGCAAGCTACCCAGGGGTCCAGCTCTCTCTCTCTGGACTTGCAGTATCGGCCACAGGGTGCCCCTTTGCCCTCCACCTAGGGGCCTCTGACCCCAGCAAGCTTCCCAGGAGTCCACCTTTCTCCCTGGACTTGCAGTAGAGGCCCCAGGGTGCCCCCTGGCCCTCCACGTTATGGCCTCTGACCCCAGCAAGCTACCCAGGGGTCCACCTCTCTCCCTGGACTTGCAGTAGAGGCCCTATGGTGCCCCCTGGCCCTCCACCAAGGGGCCTCTGACAGCAGGAAGCTACCCAGGGGTCCACCTCTCTCCCTGGACTTGCAGTAGAGGCCCTAGGGTCCCCCCTGGCCCTTCACATAGGGGCCTCTGACCACAGCAAGCTACCCAGGGCTCCACCTCTCTCCCTGGACTTGCAGTAGAGGCCCCAGGTTGCTCCCTGGCCTTCCACCTATTGCCTCTAACCCCAGCAAGCTACCCAGAGATCCACCTCCCTTCCTGGACTTGCAGTAGCGGCCATAGGGTCCCCCCTTGCCCTTCACCTAGGGGCCCTCGACCCCGGCAAGCTACCCAGGGGTCCACCTCTCTCCCTGGACTTGCAGTAGAGGCACTAGAGCACCCCCTGGCCCTTCACTTAGGGTCCTCTGACCCCAGCAAGCTACCAAGGGCTCCACCTCTATCCCTGGACTTGCGGTATAGGCCCCAGGGTGCCCCCTTGCCCTCAACCTAGGGGCCTCTGACCCCAGCAAGCTACTCAGGGGTCCACCTCTCTCCCTGGACTTGCAGTAGAGGCCCCAGGGTGCTCCCTGGCCCTTAACCTATAGCCTCTGACCCCTGCAAGCTACCCAGGGGTTCCACCTCTCTCCCTGGACTTAAGTAGAGGCCCCGGGGTGCCCCTGGCCCTCCACCTAGGGCCTTCTGACCTCAGCAAGCTACCCAGGGGTTCACCTCTCTCCCTGGACTTGCAGTAGAGGCCCCTGGGTGCCCCCTTGCCCTCAACCCAGGTTCCTCTGATCCCAGCAAGCCACCCAGGGGTCCACCTCTCTCACTGGACTTGAAGTAGAGGCCCCAGGGTGCCCCCTGGCCCTCCACCTAGGGGCCTCTGACCCCAGCAAGCTACCCAGGGGTCCACCTCTCTCACTGGACTTGCAGTAGAGGCCCTAGGGTGCCCCCTGGCCCTTCAACTAGGGAACTCTGACACCAGCAAGCTAACCAGGGGTCCACCTCTCTCACTGGACTTGCAGTAGAGGCCCCAGGGTGCCCCCTGGCCCTCCACCTAGGGGCCTCTGACCCCAGCAAGCTACTCAGGGGTCCACCTCTCTCCGAGGACTTGCAGTAGAGGCACTAGGACACCCCCTGGCCCTTCACTTAAGGGCCTCTGACCCCAGCAAGCTACCCAGGACTCCACCTCTATCCCTGGACTTGCGGTATAGGCCCCAGGGTGCCCCCTTGCCCTCAACCTAGGGGCCTCTGACCCCAGCAAGCTACACAGGGGTCAACCTCTCTCCCTGGACATGCAGTAGAGGCCCCAAGGTGCCCCCTGGCCCTCCACCTTATGGCGTCTGACCCCAGCAAGCTACCCAGGGGTCCACCTCTCTCCCTGGACTTGCATTAGAGGCCCTAGGGTGCCCCCTGGCCCTCCACCAAGGGGCCTCTGACAGCAGGAAGCTGCCCAGGGGTCCACCTCTCTCCCTGGACTTGCAGTACAGGCCCCAGGGTGACCACTGGCCCTCCTTCTAGGGGCCTTTGACCTCAGCAAGCTACCCAGGGGTTCCACCTCTCTCCCTGGACTTGCAGTGGAGGCCCCAGCATGCTCCCTGGTCCTCCACCTATTGCCTCTGATCCCAGCAAGCTACCCAGGGGTTCTACCTCTCTCCCTGGACTTGCAATAGAGGCCCCAGGGTGCCCCTGGCCCTCCACCTAAGGCCTTCTGACCTCAGCAAGCTACCCAGGGGTTCACCTCTCTCTCTGGACTTGCAGTAGAGGCCCTAGGGTGCCCCCTGGCCCTTCACCTAGAGCCTCTGACCCCAGCAAGTTACCCAGGGGTCCACCTCTCTCTTTGGACTTGCAGTAGAGGCCCCAGGGTGCCCCCTGGCCCTCCACCTAGGGGACTCTGACCCCAGCAAGCTACCCAGGGGTCCACCTCTCTCCCTGGACTTGCAGTAGAGGCCAAAGGGTGCCCACTGGCCCTCTTCCTAGGGGCCTCTGACCCCAGCAAGCTACCCTTGGCTCCACCTCTCCCCCTGGACTTGCAGTAGAGGCCCCAGGGTGCCCCGTGGCCCTCAACCTAGGGGCCTCTGACCCCAGCAAGCTACCTAGGGGTCCACCTCTCTCATTGGACTTGCAGTAGAGGCTACAGGGTGCCCCTTGCCCTCTTCCTAGGGGCCTCTGACCCCAGCGAGCTACCAAAGGGTCCACCTCTCTTCCTGGACTTGAAGTAGAGGCACTAGGGTGCCCCCTGGCCCTTCACCTAGGGGCCTCTGACCCCAGCAAGCTACCCAGGGGTCCACCTCTCTCCCTGGACTTCCAGTAGAGGCCCCAGGGTGCTCCCTGGCCCTCCACCTATTGCCTCTGACCCCAGCAAGCTACCCAGGGGTTCCACCTCTCTCCCTGGACTTGCAGTAGAGGCCCCAGGGTGCCCCTGGCCCTCCACCTAGGGCCTTCTGACCTCAGCAAGCTACCCAGGGGTTCACCTCTCTCCCTGGACTTGCAGTAGAGGCCCTAGGGTGCCCCCTGGCCCTTCACCTAGGGGCCTCTGACCCCAGCAAGCTACCCAGGGGTCCACATCTCTCTCTGGACTTGCAGTAGAGGCCCCAGGGTGCCCCCTGGCCCTCCACATAGGGGCCTCTGACCCCAGCAAGCTACCCAGGGGTCCACCTCTCTCCCTGGACTTGCAGTAGAGGCCACAGGGTGCCCACTGGCCCTCTTCCTAGGGGCCTCTGACCCCAGCAAGCTACCCAGGGCTCCACCTCTCCCCCTGGACTTGCAGTAGAGGCCCCAGGGTGCCCCCTGGCCCTCCACCTTATGGCCTCTGACCCCAGCAAGCTACACAGGGGTCAACCTCTCTCCCTGGACTTGCATTAGGGGCCCTAGGGTGCCCCCAGGCCCTCCACCAAGGGGCCTCTGACAGCAGGAAGCTGCCCAGGGGTCCACTTCTCTCCCTGGACTTGCAGTACAGGCCCCAGGGTGACCACTGACCCTCCTCCTAGGGGCCTCTGACCACAGCAAGCTACCCAGGGGTCCACCTCTCTCCCTGGACTTGCAGTGGAGGCCCCAGGGTGCTCCCTGGCCCTCCACCTATTGCCTCTGACCCCAGCAAGCTACCCAGGGGTTCCACCTCTCTCCCTGGACTTGCAGTAGAGGCCCCCAGGGTGCCCCTGGCCCTCCACCTAGGGCCTTCTGACCACAGCAAGCTACCCAGGGGTTCACCTCTCTCCCTGGACTTGTAGTAGAGGCCCTAGGGTGCCCGCTGACCCTTCACCTAGAGCCTCTGACCCCAGCAAGTTACCCAGGGGTCCACCTCTCTCTCTAAACTTGCAGTAGAGGCCCCAGGGTGCCCCCTGGCCCTCCACCTAGAGGCCTCTGACCCCAGCAAGCTACCCAGGGGTCCACCTCTCTCCCTTGACTTGCAGTAGAGGCCACAGGGTGCCCACTGGCACTCTTCCTAGGGGCCTCTGACCCCAGCAAGCTACCCAGGGCTCCACCTCTCCCCCTGGACTTGCAGTAGAGGCCCCAGGGTGCCCCGTGGCCCTCTACCTAGGGGCCTCTGACCCCAGCAAGCTACCTTGGGGTCCACCTCTCTCCCTGGACTTGCAGTAGAGGCCCCAGGGTGTCCCCTCGCCCTCCACCTAGGGGCCTCTGACCCCAGCAAGCTACCCAGGGGTCCACCTCTCTCCCTGGACTGGCAGTAGAGGCCCCAAGGTGCCCCCTGGCCCTCCACCTTATGGCCTCTGACCCCAGCAAGCTACCCAGGGGTCCACCTCTCTCCCTGGACTTGCAGCAGAGGCACTAGGGCACTCCCTGGCCCTTCACTTAGGGGCCTTTGACCCCAGCAAGCTACCCAGGGCTCCACCTCTCTCCCTGGACTTGCGGTATAGGCCCCAGGGTGCCCCCTTGCCCTCAACCTAGGGGCCTCTGACCCCAGCAAGCTACACAGGAGTCCACCTCTTTCCCTGGACTTGCATTAGAGGCCCTAGGGTGCCCCCTGGCCCTCCACCAAGGGGCCTCTGATAGCAGGAAGCTGCCCAGGGGTCCACTTCTCTCCCTGGACTTGCAGTACAGGCCCCAAGGTGCCCACTGACCCTCCTCCTAGGGGCCTATTACCACAGCAAGCTACCCAGGGGTCCACCTCTCTCCCTGGACTTGCAGTGGAGGCCCCAGCGTGCTCCCTGGCCCTCCACCTATTGTCTCTGACCCCAGCAAGCTACCCAGGGGTTCCACCTCTCTCCCTGGACTTGCAGTAGAGGCCCCAGGGTGCCCCTGGCCCTCCACCTAGGGCCTTCTGACCTTAGCAAGCTACCCAGGGGTCCACCTCTCTCCCTGGACTTGCAGTAGAGGCCCTAGGGTGCCCCCTGGCCCTTCACCTAGGGGCCTCTGACCCCAGCAAGCTACCCAGGGGTCCACCTCTCTCCCTGGACTTGCAGTAGA
The DNA here is from genome assembly GCF_052040795.2 of Danio rerio. Lineage (NCBI taxonomy): Eukaryota > Metazoa > Chordata > Actinopteri > Cypriniformes > Danionidae > Danio > Danio rerio. Next base: position 68,174,233 of record NC_141027.1, read on the forward strand.
GGCCACAGGGTGCCCACTGGCCCTCTTCCTAGGGGTCTCTGACCCCAGCAAGCTACCCAGGGCTCCACCTCTCCCCCTGGACTTGCAGAAGAGGCCCCAGGGTGACCCGTGGTCCTTAAACCTAGGGGCCTCTGACCTCAGCAAGCTATCCTGGGGTCCACCTCTCACACTGGACTTGCAGTAGAGGCCCCAGGGTGCCCCCTGGCCCTCCACCTAGGGGCCTCTGACCCCAGCAAGCTACCTAGGGGTCCACCTCTCTTATTGGACTTGCAGTAGAGGCCACAGGGTGCCCCTGGCCCTCTTCCTAGGGGCCTCTGACCCCAGCAAGCTACCAAATGGTCCAACTCTCTTCCTGGACTTGAAGTAGAGGCCCTAAGGTGCCCCCTGGCCCTTCACCTAGTTGCCTCTGACCCCAGCAAGCCACCCAGGGGTCCACCTCTCTCTCTGGACTTGCAGTAGAGGCCCCAGGGTGCCCCCTGGCCCTCCACATAGGGGCCTCTGACCCCAGCAAGCTACCCAGGGGTCCACCTCTCTCCCTGGACTTGCAGTAGAGGCCACAGGGTGCCCACTGACCCTCTTCCTAGGGGCCTCTGACCCCAGCAAGCTACCCAGGGCTCCACCCCTCCCCCTGGACTTGCAGTAGAGGCCCCAGGGTGCCCCGTGGCCCTCATCCTAGGGGCCTCTGACCCAAGCAAGCTACACAGGGTTCAACCTCACTCCCTGGACTTGCAGTAGAGGCCCCAAGGTGCCCCCTTGCCCTCCACCTTATGGCCTCTGACCCCAGCAAGCTACACAGGGGTCAACCTCTCTCCCTGGACTTGCATTAGAGGCCCTAGGGTGCCCCCTGGCCCTCAACCTAGGGGCCTCTGACCCCAGCAAGCTACACAGGGGTCAACCTCTCTCCCTGGACATGCAGTAGAGGCCCCAATGTGCCCCCTGGCCCACCACCTTATGGCCTCTGACCCCAGCAAGCTACCCAGGGGTCCACCTCTCTCCCTGGACTTGCAGTGGAGGCCCCAGGGTGCTCCCTGGCCCTCCACCTATTGCCTCTGACCCCAGCAAGCTACCCAGGGGTCCACCTCTCTCCCTGGACTTGCAGTAGAGGCCCCCAGGGTGCCTCTGGCCCTCCACCTAGGGCCTTCTGACCACAGCAAGCTACCCAGGGGTTCACCTCTCTCCCTGGACTTGCAGTAGAGGCCCTAGGGTGCACGCTGACCCTTCACCTAGAGCCTCTGACCCCAGCAAGTTACCCAGGGGTTCACCTCTCTCTCTCTGGACTTGCAGTAGAGGCCCCAGGGTGCCCCCTGGCCCTCCACCTAGGGGCCTCTGACCCAAGCAAGCTACCCAGGGGTCCACCTCTCTCCCTTGACTTGCAGTAGAGGCCACAGGGTGCCCACTGGCACTCTTCCTAGGGACCTCTGACCCCAGCAAGCTACCCAGGGCTCCACCACTCCCCCTGGCCTTGCAGTAGAGGCCCCAGGGTGCCCCGTGGCCCTCTACCTAGCGGCCTCTGACCCCAGCAAGCTACCTTGGGGTCCACCTCTCTCCCTGGACTTGCATTAGAGGCCACAGGGTGTCCCCTCGCCCTCCACCTAGGGGCCTCTGACCCTAGCAAGCTACCCAGGGGTCCACCTCTCTCCCTGGACTGGCATTAGAGGCCCCAAGGTGCCCCCTGGCCCTCCACCTTATGGCCTCTGACCCCAGCAAGCTACCCAGGGGTCCACCTCTCTCCCTGGACTTGCAGCAGAGGCACTAGGGCACCCCCTGGCCCTTCACTTAGGGGCCTTTGACCCCAGCAAGCTACCCAGGGCTCCACCTCTATCCCTGGACTTGCGGTATAGGCCCCAGGGTGCCCCCTTGCCCTCAACCTAGGGGCCTCTGACCCCAGCAAGCTACACAGGAGTCCACCTCTTTCCCTGGACTTGCATTAGAGGCCCTAGGGTGCCCCCTGGCCCTCCACCAAGGGGCCTCTGATAGCAGGAAGCTGCCCAGGGGTCCACTTCTCCCCCTGGACTTGCAGTACAGGCCCCAGGGTGCCCAATGACCCTCCTCCTAGGGGCCTATTACCACAGCAAGCTACCCAGGGGTCCACCTCTCTCCCTGGACTTGCAGTGGAGGCCCCAGCGTGCTCCCTGGCCCTCCACCTATTGCCTCTGACCCCAGCAAGCTACCCAGGGGTTCCACCTCTCTCCCTGGACTTGCAGTAGAGGCCCCAGGGTGCCCCTGGCCCTCCACCTAGGGCCTTCTGACCTTAGCAAGCTACCCAGGGTCCACCTCTCTCCCTGGACTTGCAGTAGAGGCCCTAGGGTGCCCCCTGGCCCTTCACCTAGAGCCTCTGACCCCAGCAAGTTACCCAGGGGTCCACCTCTCTCTCTGGACTTGCAGTAGAGGCCCCAGGGTGCCCCCTGGCCCTCCACCTAGGGGCCTCTGACCCCAGCAAGCTACCCAGGGGTCCACCTCTCTCCCTGGACTTGCAGTAGAGGCCACAGGGTGCCCACTGGCCCTCTTCCTAGGGGTCTCTGACCCCAGCAAGCTACACAGGGCTCCACCTCTCCCCCTGGACTTGCAGTAGAGGCCCCAGGGTGACCCGTGGCCCTAAACCTAGGGGCCTCTGACCCCAGCAAGCTACCCTGGGGTCCACCTCTCTCCCTGGACTTGCAGTAGAGGCCCCAGGGTGCCCCCTGGCCCCCCACCTAGGGGCCTCTGACCCCAGCAAGCTACCTAGGGGTCCACCTCTCTCATTGGACTTGCAGTAGAGGCCACAGGGTGCCCCTGGCCCTCTTCCTAGGGGCCTCTGACCCCAGCAAGCTAACAAAGGGTCCAACTCTCTTCCTGGACTTGAAGTAGAGGCACAAGGGTGCCCCCTGGCCCTTCACTTAGGGGCCTTTGACCCCAGCAAGCTACCCAGGGGTCCACCTCTCTCCCTGGACTTCCAGTAGAGGCCCCAGGGTGCTCCCTGGCCCTCCACCTATTGCCTCTGACCCCAGCAAGCTACCCAGGGGTTCCACCTCTCTCCCTGGACTTGCAGTAGAGGCCCCAGGGTGCCCCTGGCCCTCCACCTAGGGCCTTCTGACCTCAGCAAGCTACCCAGGGGTTCACCTCTCTCCCTGGACTTGCAGTAGAGGCCCTAAGGTGCCCCCTGGGCCTTCACCTAGTTGCCTCTGACCCCAGCAAGCTACCCAGGGGTCCACCTCTCTCCCTGGACTTGCAGTAGAGGCCACAGGGTGCCCACTGGCCCTCTTCCTAGGGGCCTCTGACCCCAGCAAGCTACCCAGGGCTCCACCCCTCCCCCTGGACTTGCAGTAGAGGCCCCAGGGTGCCCCGTGGCCCTCATCCTAGGGGCCTCTGACCCAAGCAAGCTACACAGGGTTCAACCTCACTCCCTGGACTTGCAGTAGAGGCCCCAAGGTGCCCCCTGGCCCTCCACCTTATGGCCTCTGACCCCAGCAAGCTACACAGGGGTCAACCTCTCTCCCTGGACTTGCATTAGAGGCCCTAGGGTGCCCCCTGGCCCTCCACCAAGGGGCCTCTGACAGCAGGAAGCTGCCCAGGGGTCCACTTCTCTCCCAGGACTTGCAGTACAGGCCCCAGGGTGCCCACTGACCCTCCTCCTAGGGGCCTCTGACCACAGCAAGCTACCCAGGGGTCCACCTCTCTCCCTGGAATTGCAGTAGAGGCCCCAGGGTGCCCCTGGCCCTCCACCTAGGGCCTTCTGACCTCAGCAAGCTACCCAGGGGTTCACCTCTCTCCCTGGACTTGCAGTAGAGGCCCTAGGGTGCCCGCTGGCCCTTCACCTAGAGCCTCTGACCCCAGCAAGCTACCCAGGGGTCCACCTCTCTCCCTGGACTTGCAGTGGAGGCCCCAGGGTGCTCCCTGGCCCTCCACCTATTGCCTCTGACCCCAGCAAGCTACCCAGGGGTTCCACCTCTCTCCCTGGACTTGCAGTAGAGGCCCCAGGGTGCCCCGTGGCCCTCAACCTAGGGGCCTCTGACCCCAGCAAGCTACACAGTGGTCAACCTCTCTCCCTGGACTTGCAGAAGAGGCCCCAAGGTGCCCCCTGGCCCTCCACCTTATGGCCTCTGACCCCAGCAAGCTACAGAGGGGTCAACCTCTCTCCCGGGACTTGCATTAGAGGCCCTAGGGTGCCCCCTGGCCCTCCACCTAGGGGCCTCTGACCCCAGCGAGCTACCCAGGGGTCCACCTCTCTCCCTGGACTTTTAGTAGAGGCCACAGGGTGCCCCCTGGCCCTACTTCAAGGGGCCTCTGACCCCAGCAAGCTACCCAGGGGTCCACCTCTCTCACTGGACTTGAAGTAGAGGCACTAGGGTGCCCCCTGGCCCTTCGCCTAGGGGCCTCTGACCCCAGCAAGCTAGCCAGGGGTCCACCTCTCTCACTGGACTTGCAGTAGAGGCCCCAGGGTGTCCCCTGGCCCTCCACCTAGGGGCCTCTGACCCCAGCAAGCTACCCAGGGGTCCACCTCTCTCACTGGACTTGCTGTAGAGGCTCTAGGGTGCCCCCTGGCCCTTCAACTAGGAGCCTCTGACACCAGCAAGCTACCCAGGGGTCCACCTCTCTCACTGGACTTGCAGTAGAGGCCACAGGGTGCCCCCTGGCCCTACTTCTAGGGGCCTCTGACCCCAGCAAGCTACTCAGGGGTCCACCTCTCTCCCAGGACTTGCAGTAGAGGCACTAGGGCACCCCCTGGCCCTTCACTTAGGGGCCTCTGACCCTAGCAAGCTACCCAGGGCTCCACCTCTATCCCTGGACTTGCGGTATAGGCCCCAGGGTGCCCCCTTGCCCTCAACCTAGGGGCCTCTGACCCAAGCAAGCTACACAGTGGTCAACCTCTCTCCCTGGACATGCAGTAGAGGCCCCAAGGTGCCGCCTGGCCCTCCACCTTATGGCCTCTGACCCCAGCAAGCTACCCAGGGGTCCACCTCTCTCCCTGGACTTGCATTAGAGGCCCTAGGGTGCCCCCTGGCCCTCCACCAAGGGGCCTCTGACAGCAGGAAGCTGCCCAGGGGTCCACCTCTCTCCCTGGACTTGCAGTACAGGCCCCAGGGCGACCACTGGCCCTCCTCCTAAGGGCCTCTGACCACAGCAAGCTACCCAGGGGTCCACCTCTCTCCCTGGACTTTTAGTAGAGGCCACAGGGTGCCCCCTGGCCCTACTTCTTGGGGCCTCTGACCCCAGCAAGCTACCCAGGGGTCCACCTCTCTCACTGGACTTGAAGTAGAGGCACTAGGGTGCCCCCTGGCCCTTCGCCTAGGGGCCTCTGACCCCAGCAAGCTAGCCAGGGGTCCACCTCTCTCACTGGACTTGCAGTAGAGGCCCCAAGGTGCCCCCTGGCCCTCCACCTTTTGGCCTCTGACCCCAGCAAGCTACCCAGGGGTCCACCTCTCTCCCTGGACTTGCAGTAGAGGCCCTAGGGTGCCCCCTGGCCATCCACCAAGGGGCCACTGACAGCAGGAAGCTGCCCAGGGGTCCACCTCTTTCCCTGGACTTGCAGTAGAGGCCCCAGGATGCCCGCTGGCCCTCCACCTAGGGTCCTCTGACCCCAGCAAGCTTCTCATGGGTCCACCTTTCTCTCTGGACTTGCAGTAGAGGCCCTAGGGTGCCCCCTGGCCCTTCCTCTACGGGTCTTTGACCCCAGCAAGCTACGCAGGGGTCCACCTCTCTCTCTGGAAATGCAGTAGAGGCCCCAGGGTGCCCCCTGGCCCTCCACCTAGGGGCCTCTGACCCCAGCGAGCTACCCAGGGGTCCACCTCTCTCCCTGGACTTGCAGTAGAGGCCACAGGGTGCCCACTGGCCCTCCTCCTAGGGGCCTCTGACCCCATCAAGCTACCCAGGGCTCCACCCCTCCCCCTGGACTTGCAGTAGAGGCCCCAGGGTGCCCCGTGGCCCTCAACCTAGGGGCCTCAGACCCCAGCAAGCTACCCAGGGGACCACCTCTCTCCCTGGACTTGCAGTAGAGGCCCCAGGGTGCCCCCTGGCCCTCCACCTAGGGGCCTCTGACCCCAGCAAGCTACCTAGGGGTCCAGCTCTCTGTCTGGACTAGCAGTATAGGCCCTAGGGTGACCCTTTGCCCTCCGCCTAGGGGCCTTTGACCACAGCAAGCTTCCCAGGGGTCCACCTCTCTCCCTGGACTTGCAGTATAGGCCCCAGGGTGCCCCCTGGCCCTCCACCCAGGGGCCTCTGACCCTAGCAAGCTACCCAGGGGTATACCTCTCTCCCTGGACTTGCAGTATAGGCCCAAGAGTGCCCCCTGGCCCTCCCCATAGGGGCCTCTGTCCCCATCAAGCTTCCCAGGGGTCCACCTCTCCCCCTGGACTTGCAGTAGAGGCCCCTGGGTGCCCCCTTGCCCTCCACCCAGGTTCCTCTGACCCCAGCAAGCTACACAGGGGTCAACCTCTCTCCCGAGACTTGCAGTATAGGCCCCAGGGTGCCCCCTTGCCCTCCACGTAGGGTCCTCTCACTCCAGCAAGCTACCCAGGGGTCCAGCTCTCTCTCAGGACTTGCAGTATCGGCCACAGGGTGCCCCTTTGCCCTCCACCTAGGGGCCTCTGACCCCAGCAAGCTTCCCAGGAGTCCACCTTTCTCCCTGGACTTGCAGTAGAGGCCCCAGGGTGCCCCCTGGCCCTCCACGTTATGGCCTCTGACCCCAGCAAGCTACCCAGGGGTCCACCTCTCTCCCTGGACTTGCAGTAGAGGCCCTATGGTGCCCCCTGGCCCTCCACCAAGGGGCCTCTGACAGCAGGAAGCTACCCAGGGGTCCACCTCTCTCCCTGGACTTGCAGTAGAGGCCCTAGGGTCCCCCCTGGCCCTTCACATAGGGGCCTCTGACCACAGCAAGCTACCCAGGGCTCCACCTCTCTCCCTGGACTTGCAGTAGAGGCCCCAGGTTGCTTCCTGGCCTTCCACCTATATATCTAACCCCAGCAAGCTACCCAAAGATGCACCTCCCTTCCTGGACTTGCAGTAGCGGCCATAGGGTCCCCCCTTGCCCTTCATCTAGGGGCCTTCGACCCCGGCAAGCTACCCAGGGGTCCACCTCTCTCCCTGGACTTGCAGTAGAGGCACTAGGGCACCCCCTGGCCCTTCACTTAGGGTCCTCTGACCACAGCAAGCTACCAAGGGCTCCACCTCTATCCCTGGACTTGCGGTATAGGCCCCAGGGTGCCCCCTTGCCTTCAACCTAGGGGCCTCTGACCCCAGCAAGCTACTCAGGGGTCCACGTCTCTCCCTGGACTTGCAGTAGAGGCCCCAGGGTGCTCCTTGGCCCTTAACCTATTGCCTCTGACCCCTGCAAGCTACCCAGGGGTTCCACCTCTCTCCCTGGACTTCAGTAGAGGCCCCAGGGTGCGCCTGGCCCTCCACCTAGGGCCTTCTGACCTCAGCAAGCTACCCAGGGGTTCACCTCTCTCCCTGGACTTGCAGTAGAGGCCCCTGGGTGCCCCCTTGCCCTCAACCCAGGTTCCTCTGATCCCAGCAAGCTACCCAGGGGTCCACCTCTCTCACTGGACTTGAAGTAGAGGCCCCAGGGTGCCCCCTGGCCCTCCACCTAGGGGCCTCTGACCCCAGCAAGCTACCCAGGGGTCCACCTCTCTCACTGGACTTGCAGTAGAGGCCCTAGGGTGCCCCCTGGCCCTTCAACTAGGGAACTCTGACACCAGCAAGCTAACCAGGGGTCCACCTCTCTCACTGGACTTGCAGTAGAGGCCCCAGGGTGCCCCCTGGCCCTCCACCTAGGGGCCTCTGACCCCAGCAAGCTACTCAGGGGTCCACCTCTCTCCGAGGACTTGCAGTAGAGGCACTAGGACACCCCCTGGCCCTTCACTTAGGGGCCTCTGACCCCAGCAAGCTACCCAGGACTCCACCTCTATCCCTGGACTTGCGGTATAGGCCCCAGGGTGCCCCCTTGCCCTCAACCTAGGGGCCTCTGACCCCAGCAAGCTACACAGGGGTCAACCTCTCTCCCTGGACATGCAGTAGAGGCCCCAAGGTGCCCCCTGGCCCTCCACCTTATGGCGTCTGACCCCAGCAAGCTACCCAGGGGTCCACCTCTCTCCCTGGACTTGCATTAGAGGCCCTAGGGTGCCCCCTGGCCCTCCACTAAGGGGCCTCTGACAGCAGGAAGCTGCCCAGGGGTCCACCTCTCTCCCTGGACTTGCAGTACAGGCCCCAGGGTGACCACTGGCCCTCCTCCTAGGGGCCTTTGACCTCAGCAAGCTACCCAGGGGTTCCACCTCTCTCCCTGGACTTGCAGTGGAGGCCCCAGCATGCTCCCTGGCCCTCCACCTATTGCCTCTGACCCCAGCAAGCTACCCAGGGGTTCTACCTCTCTCCCTGGACTTGCAATAGAGGCCCCAGGGTGCCCCTGGCCCTCCACCTAGGGCCTTCTGACCTCAGCAAGCTACCCAGGGGTTCACCTCTCTCCCTGGACTTGCAGTAGAGGCCCTAGGGTGCCCCCTGGCCCTTCACCTAGAGCCTCTGACCCCAGCAAGTTACCCAGGGGTCCACCTCTCTCTCTGGACTTGCAGTAGAGGCCCCAGGGTGCCCCCTGGCCCTCCACCTAGGGGACTCTGACCCCAGCAAGCTACCCAGGGGTCCACCTCTCTCCCTGGACTTGCAGTAGAGGCCACAGGGTGCCCACTGGCCCTCTTCCTAGGGGCCTCTGACCCCAGCAAGCTACCCTTGGCTCCACCTCTCCCCCTGGACTTGCAGTAGAGGCCCCAGGGTGCCCCGTGGCCCTCAACCTAGGGGCCTCTGACCCCAGCAAGCTACCTAGGGGTCCACCTCTCTCATTGGACTTGCAGTAGAGGCTACAGGGTGCCCCTGGCCCTCTTCCTAGGGGCCTCTGACCCCAGCAAGCTACCAAAGGGTCCACCTCTCTTCCTGGACTTGAAGTAGAGGCACTAGGGTGCCCCCTGGCCCTTCACCTAGGGGCCTCTGACCCCAGCAAGCTACCCAGGGGTCCACCTCTCTCCCTGGACTTCCAGTAGAGGCCCCAGGGTGCTCCCTGGCCCTCCACCTATTGCCTCTGACCCCAGCAAGCTACCCAGGGGTTCCACCTCTCTCCCTGGACTTGCAGTAGAGGCCCCAGGGTGCCCCTGGCCCTCCACCTAGGGCCTTCTGACCTCAGCAAGCTACCCAGGGGTTCACCTCTCTCCCTGGACTTGCAGTAGAGGCCCTAGGGTGCCCCCTGGCCCTTCACCTAGGGGCCTCTGACCCCAGCAAGCTACCCAGGGGTCCACCTCTCTCTCTGGACTTGCAGTAGAGGCCCCAGGGTGCCCCCTGGCCCTCCACATAGGGGCCTCTGACCCCAGCAAGCTACCCAGGGGTCCACCCCTCTCCCTGGACTTGCAGTAGAGGCCACAGGGTGCCCACTGGCCCTCTTCCTAGGGGCCTCTGACACCAGCAAGCTACCCAGGGCTCCACCTCTCCCCCTGGACTTGCAGTAGAGGCCCCAGGGTGCCCCCTGGCCCTCCACCTTATGGCCTCTGACCCCAGCAAGCTACACAGGGGTCAACCTCTCTCCCTGGACTTGCATTAGGGGCCCTAGGGTGCCCCCAGGCCCTCCACCAAGGGGCCTCTGACAGCAGGAAGCTGCCCAGGGGTCCACTTCTCTCCCTGGACTTGCAGTACAGGCCCCAGGGTGCCCACTGACCCTCCTCCTAGGGGCCTCTGACCACAGCAAGCTACCCAGGGGTTCACCTCTCTCCCTGGACTTGTAATAGAGGCCCTAGGGTGCCCGCTGACCCTTCACCTAGAGCCTCTGACCCCAGCAAGTTACCCAGGGGTCCACCTCTCTCTCTAAACTTGCAGTAGAGGTCCCAGGGTGCCCCCTGGCCCTCCACCTAGGGGCCTCTGACCCCAGCAAGCTACCCAGGGGTCCACCTCTCTCCCTTGACTTGCAGTAGAGGCCACAGGGTGCCCCCTGGCACTCTTCCTAGGGGCCTCTGACCCCAGCAAGCTAACCAGGGCTCCACCTCTCCCCCTGGACTTGCAGTAGAGGCCCCAGGGTGCCCCCTGGCCCTCCACCTAGGGGCCTCTGACCCCAGCAAGCTACCTAGGGGTCCAGCTCTCTGTCTGGACTAGCAGTATAGGCCCTAGGGTGCCCCTTTGCCCTCCGCCTAGGGGCCTTTGACCACAGCAAGCTTCCCAGGGGGTCCACCTCTCTCCCTGGACTTGCAGTATAGGCCCCAGGGTGCCCCCTGGCCCTCCACCCAGGGGCCTCTGACCCTAGCAAGCTACCCAGGGGTATACCTCTCTCCCTGGACTTGCAGTATAGGCCCAAGAGTGCCCCCTGGCCCTCCCCATAGGGGCCTCTGTCCCCATCAAGCTTCCCAGGGGTCCACCTCTCCCCCTGGACTTGCAGTAGAGGCCCCTGGGTGCCCCCTTGCCCTCCACCCAGGTTCCTCTGACCCCAGCAAGCTACACAGGGGTCAACCTCTCTCCCGAGACTTGCAGTATAGGCCCCAGGGTGCCCCCTTGCCCTCCACGTAGGGTCCTCTCACTCCAGCAAGCTACCCAGGGGTCCAGCTCTCTCTCAGGACTTGCAGTATCGGCCACAGGGTGCCCCTTTGCCCTCCACCTAGGGGCCTCTGACCCCAGCAAGCTTCCCAGGAGTCCACCTTTCTCCCTGGACTTGCAGTAGAGGCCCCAGGGTGCCCCCTGGCCCTCCACGTTATGGCCTCTGACCCCAGCAAGCTACCCAGGGGTCCACCTCTCTCCCTGGACTTGCAGTAGAGGCCCTATGGTGCCCCCTGGCCCTCCACCAAGGGGCCTCTGACAGCAGGAAGCTACCCAGGGGTCCACCTCTCTCCCTGGACTTGCAGTAGAGGCCCTAGGGTCCCCCCTGGCCCTTCACATAGGGGCCTCTGACCACAGCAAGCTACCCAGGGCTCCACCTCTCTCCCTGGACTTGCAGTAGAGGCCCCAGGTTGCTTCCTGGCCTTCCACCTATAAATCTAACCCCAGCAAGCTACCCAAAGATGCACCTCCCTTCCTGGACTTGCAGTAGCGGCCATAGGGTCCCCCTTGCCCTTCATCTAGGGGCCTTCGACCCCGGCAAGCTACCCAGGGGTTCACCTCTCTCCCTGGACTTGCAGTAGAGGCACTAGGGCACCCCATGGCCCTTCACTTAGGGTCCTCTGACCACAGCAAGCTACCAAGGGCTCCACCTCTATCCCTGGACTTGCGGTATAGGCCCCAGGGTGCCCCCTTGCCTTCAACCTAGGGGCCTCTGACCCCAGCAAGCTACTCAGGGGTCCACGTCTCTCCCTGGACTTGCAGTAGAGGCCCCAGGGTGCTCCCTGGCCCTTAACCTATTGCCTCTGACCCCTGCAAGCTACCCAGGGGTTCCACCTCTCTCCCTGGACTTCAGTAGAGGCCCCAGGGTGCGCCTGGCCCTCCACCTAGGGCCTTCTGACCTCAGCAAGCTACCCAGGGGTTCACCTCTCTCCCTGGACTTGCAGTAGAGGCCCCTGGGTGCCCCCTTGCCCTCAACCCAGGTTCCTCTGATCCCAGCAAGCTACCCAGGGGTCCACCTCTCTCACTGGACTTGAAGTAGAGGACCCAGGGTGCCCCCTGGCCCTCCACCTAGGGGCCTCTGACCCCAGCAAGCTACCCAGGGGTCCACCTCTCTCACTGGACTTGCAGTAGAGGCCCTAGGGTGCCCCCTGGCCCTTCAACTAGGGAACTCTGACACCAGCAAGCTAACCAGGGGTCCACCTCTCTCACTGGACTTGCAGTAGAGGCCCCAGGGTGCCCCCTGGCCCTCCACCTAGGGGCCTCTGACCCCAGCAAGCTACTCAGGGGTCCACCTCTCTCCGAGGACTTGCAGTAGAGGCACTAGGACACCCCCTGGCCCTTCACTTAGGGGCCTCTGACCCCAGCAAGCTACCCAGGACTCCACCTCTATCCCTGGACTTGCGGTATAGGCCCCAGGGTGCCCCCTTGCCCTCAACCTAGGGGCCTCTGACCCCAGCAAGCTACACAGGGGTCAACCTCTCTCCCTGGACATGCAGTAGAGGCCCCAAGGTGCCCCCTGGCCCTCCACCTTATGGCGTCTGACCCCAGCAAGCTACCCAGGGGTCCACCTCTCTCCCTGGACTTGCATTAGAGGCCCTAGGGTGCCCCCTGGCCCTCCACTAAGGGGCCTCTGACAGCAGGAAGCTGCCCAGGGGTCCACCTCTCTCCCTGGACTTGCAGTACAGGCCCCAGGGTGACCACTGGCCCTCCTCCTAGGGGCCTTTGACCTCAGCAAGCTACCCAGGGGTTCCACCTCTCTCCCTGGACTTGCAGTGGAGGCCCCAGCATGCTCCCTGGCCCTCCACCTATTGCCTCTGACCCCAGCAAGCTACCCAGGGGTTCTACCTCTCTCCCTGGACTTGCAATAGAGGCCCCAGGGTGCCCCTGGCCCTCCACCTAGGGCCTTCTGACCTCAGCAAGCTACCCAGGGGTTCACCTCTCTCCCTGGACTTGCAGTAGAGGCCCTAGGGTGCCCCCTGGCCCTTCACCTAGAGCCTCTGACCCCAGCAAGTTACCCAGGGGTCCACCTCTCTCTCTGGACTTGCAGTAGAGGCCCCAGGGTGCCCCCTGGCCCTCCACCTAGGGGACTCTGACCCCAGCAAGCTACCCAGGGGTCCACCTCTCTCCATGGACTTGCAGTAGAGGCCACAGGGTGCCCACTGGCCCTCTTCCTAGGGGCCTCTGACCCCAGCAAGCTACCCTTGGCTCCACCTCTCCCCCTGGACTTGCAGTAGAGGCCCCAGGGTGCCCCGTGGCCCTCAACCTAGGGGCCTCTGACCCCAGCAAGCTACCTAGGGGTCCACCTCTCTCATTGGACTTGCAGTAGAGGCTACAGGGTGCCCCTGGCCCTCTTCCTAGGGGCCTCTGACCCCAGCAAGCTACCAAAGGGTCCACCTCTCTTCCTGGACTTGAAGTAGAGGCACTAGGGTGCCCCCTGGCCCTTCACCTAGGGGCCTCTGACCCCAGCAAGCTACCCAGGGGTCCACCTCTCTCCCTGGACTTCCAGTAGAGGCCCCAGGGTGCTCCCTGGCCCTCCACCTATTGCCTCTGACCCCAGCAAGCTACCCAGGGGTTCCACCTCTCTCCCTGGACTTGCAGTAGAGGCCCCAGGGTGCCCCTGGCCCTCCACCTAGGGCCTTCTGACCTCAGCAAGCTACCCAGGGGTTCACCTCTCTCCCTTGACTTGCAGTAGAGGCCCTAGGGTGCCCCCTGGCCCTTCACCTAGGGGCCTCTGACCCCAGCAAGCTACCCAGGGGTCCACCTCTCTCTCTGGACTTGCAGTAGAGGCCCCAGGGTGCCCCCTGGCCCTCCACATAGGGGCCTCTGACCCCAGCAAGCTACCCAGGGGTCCACCCCTCTCCCTGGACTTGCAGTAGAGGCCACAGGGTGCCCACTGGCCCTCTTCCTAGGGGCCTCTGACACCAGCAAGCTACCCAGGGCTCCACCTCTCCCCCTGGACTTGCAGTAGAGGCCCCAGGGTGCCCCCTGGCCCTCCACCTTATGGCCTCTGACCCCAGCAAGCTACACAGGGGTCAACCTCTCTCCCTGGACTTGCATTAGGGGCCCTAGGGTGCCCCCAGGCCCTCCACCAAGGGGCCTCTGACAGCAGGAAGCTGCCCAGGGGTCCACTTCTCTCCCTGGACTTGCAGTACAGGCCCCAGGGTGCCCACTGACCCTCCTCCTAGGGGCCTCTGACCACAGCAAGCTACCCAGGGGTCCACCTCTCTCCCTGGACTTGCAGTGGAGGCCCCAGGGTGCTCCCTGGCCCTCTACCTATTGCCTCTGACCCCAGCAAGCTACCCAGGGTTTCCACCTCTCTCCCTGGACTTGCAGTAGAGGCCCCCAGGGTGCCCCTGGCCCTCCACCTAGGGCCTTCTGACCACAGCAAGCTACCCAGGGGTTCACCTCTCTCCCTGGACTTGTAATAGAGGCCCTAGGGTGCCCGCTGACCCTTCACCTAGAGCCTCTGACCCCAGCAAGCTACCCAGGGGTCCACCTCTCTCCCTGGACTTGCAGTAGAGGCCACAGGGTGCCCCTGGCCCTCCACCTAGGGGTCTCTGACCCCAGCAAGCTACCCAGGGGTCCACCTCTCTCTCTAAACTTGCAGTAGAGGTCCCAGGGTGCCCCCTGGCCCTCCACCTAGGGGCCTCTGACCCCAGCAAGCTACCCAGGGGTCCACCTCTCTCCCTTGACTTGCAGTAGAGGCCACAGGGTGCCCACTGGCACTCTTCCTAGGGGCCTCTGACCCCAGCAAGCTAACCAGGGCTCCACCTCTCCCCCTGGACTTGCAGTAGAGGCCCCAGGGTGCCCCGTGGCCCTCAACCTAGGGGCCTCTGACCCCAGCAAGCTACCTTGGGGTCCACCTCTCTCCCTGGACTTGCAGTAGAGGCCCCAGGGTGTCCCCTCGCCCTCCACCTAGGGGCCTCTGACCCCAGCAAGCTACCCAGGGGTCCACCTCTCTCCCTGGACTGGCAGTAGAGGCCCCAAGGTGCCCCCTGGCCCTCCACCTTATGGCCTCTGACCCCAGCAAGCTACCCAGGGGTCCACCTCTCTCCCTGGACTTGCAGCAGAGGCACTAGGGCACTCCCTGGCCCTTCACTTAGGGGCCTTTGACCCCAGCAAGCTACCCAGGGCTCCACCTTTATTCCTGGACTTGCGGTATAGGCCCCAGGGTGCCCCCTTGCCCTCAACCTAGGGGCCTCTGACCCCAGCAAGCTACACAGGAGTCCACCTCTTTCCCTGGACTTGCATTAGAGGCCCTAGGGTGCCCCCTGGCCCTCCACCAAGGGGCCTCTGATAGCAGGAAGCTGCCCAGGGGTCCACTTCTCTCCCTGGACTTGCAGTACAGGCCCCAAGGTGCCCACTGACCCTCCTCCTAGGGGCCTATTACCACAGCAAGCTACCCAGGGGTCCACCTCTCTCCCTGGACTTGCAGTGGAGGCCCCAGCGTGCTCCCTGGCCCTCCACCTATTGCCTCTGACCCCAGCAAGCTACCCAGGGGTCCACCTCTCTCCCTGGACTTGCAGTAGAGGCCCCAGGGTGCCCCTGGCCCTCCACCTAGGGCCTTCTGACCTTAGCAAGCTACCCAGGGGTCCACCTCTCTCCCTGGACTTGCAGTAGAGGCCCTAGGGTGCCCCCTGGCCCTTCACCTAGAGCCTCTGACCCCAGCAAGTTACCCAGGGGTCCACCTCTCTCTCTGGACTTGCAGTAGAGGCCCCAGGGTGCCCCTGGCCCTCCACCTAGGGGCCTCTGACCCCAGCAAGCTACCCAGGGGTCCACCTCTCTCCCTGGACTTGCAGTAGAGGCCACAGGGTGCCCACTGGCCCTCTTCCTAGGGGTCTCTGACCCCAGCAAGCTACCCAGGGCTCCACCTCTCCCCCTGGACTTGCAGTAGAGGCCCCAGGGTGACCCGTGGCCCTAAACCTAGGGGCCTCTGACCCCAGCAAGCTACCTAGGGGTCCACCTCTCTCATTGGACTTGCAGTAGAGGCCACAGGGTGCTCCTGGCCCTCTTCCTAGGGGCCTCTGACCCAGCAAGCTAACAAAGGGTCCAACTCTCTTCCTGGACTTGAAGTAGAGGCACTAGGGTGCCCCCTGGCCCTTCACCTAGGGGCCTTTGACCCCAGCAAGCTACCCAGGGGTCCACCTCTCTCCCTGGACTTCCAGTAGAGGCCCCAGGGTGCTCCCTGGCCCTCCACCTATTGCCTCTGACCCCAGCAAGCTACCCAGGGGTTCCACCTCTCTCCCTGGACTTGCAGTAGAGGCCCCAGGGTGCCCCTGGCCCTCCACCTAGGGCCTTCTGACCTCAGCAAGCTACCCAGGGGTTCACCTCTCTCCCTGGACTTGCAGTAGAGGCCCTAAGGTGCCCCCTGGCCCTTCACCTAGTTGCCTCTGACCCCAGCAAGCTACCCAGGGGTCCACCTCTCTCTCTGGACTTGCAGTAGAGGCCCCAGGGTGCCCCCTGGCCCTCCACATAGGGGCCTCTGACCCCAGCAAGCTACCCAGGGGTCCACCTCTCTCCCTGGACTTGCAATAGAGGCCACAGGGTGCCCACTTGCCCTCTTCCTAGGGGCCTCTGACCCCAGCAAGCTACCCAGGGCTCCACCCCTCCCCCTGGACTTGCAGTAGAGGCCCTAGGGTGCCCCGTGGCCCTCATCCTAGGGGCCTCTGACCCAAGCAAGCTACACAGGGTTCAACCTCACTCCCTGGACTTGCAGTAGAGGCCCCAAGGTGCCCCCTGGCCCTCCACCTTATGGCCTCTGACCCCAGCAAGCTACACAGGGGTCAACCTCTCTCCCTGGACTTGCATTAGAGGCCCTAGGGTGCCCCCTGGCCCTCCACCAAGGGGCCTCTGACAGCAGGAAGCTGCCCAGGGGTCCACTTCTCTCCCAGGACTTGCAGTACAGGCCCCAGGGTGCCCACTGACCCTCCTCCTAGGGGCCTCTGACCACAGCAAGCTACCCAGGGGTCCACCTCTCTCCCTGGACTTGCAGTAGAGGCCCCAGGGTGCCCCTGGCCCTCCACCTAGGGCCTTCTGACCTCAGCAAGCTACCCAGGGGTTCACCTCTCTCCCTGGACTTGCAGTAGAGGCCCTAGGGAGCCCGCTGGCCCTTCACCTAGAGCCTCTGACCCCAGCAAGCTACCCAGGGGTCCACCTCTCTCCCTGGACTTGCAGTGGAGGCCCCAGGGTGCTCCCTGGCCCTCCACCTATTGCCTCTGACCCCAGCAAGCTACCCAGGGGTTCCACCTCTCTCCCTGGACTTGCAGTAGAGGCCCCAGGGTGCCCCGTGGCCCTCAACCTAGGGGCCTCTGACCCCAGCAAGCTACACAGGGGTCAACCTCTCTCCCTGGACTTGCAGAAGAGGCCCCAAGGTGCCCCCTGGCCCTCCACCTTATGGCCTCCTACCCCAGCAAGCTACACAGGGGTCAACCTCTCTCCCGGGACTTGCATTAGAGGCCCTAGGGTGCCCCCTGGCACTCCACCAAGGGGCCTCTGACAGCAGGAAGCTGCCCAGGGGTTGCTGACCCCAGCAAGACCCCAGCTGACCCCAGCAAGCTACCCAGGGGTCCACCTCTCTCTCTGGACTTGCAGTAGAGGCCCCAGGGTGCCCCCTTGCCCTCCACCCAGGTTCCTCTGACCCCAGCAAGCTACACAGGGGTCAACCTCTCTCCCGAGACTTGCAGTATAGGCCCCAGGGTGCCCCCTTGCCCTCCACGTAGGGTCCTTTCACTCCAGCAAGCTACCCAGGGGTCCAGCTCTCTCTCTCTGGACTTGCAGTATCGGCCACAGGGTGCCCCTTTGCCCTCCACCTAGGGGCCTCTGACCCCAGCAAGCTTCCCAGGAGTCCACCTTTCTCCCTGGACTTGCAGTAGAGGCCCCAGGGTGCCCCCTGGCCCTCCACGTTATGGCCTCTGACCCCAGCAAGCTACCCAGGGGTCCACCTCTCTCCCTGGACTTGCAGTAGAGGCCCTATGGTGCCCCCTGGCCCTCCACCAAGGGGCCTCTGACAGCAGGAAGCTACCCAGGGGTCCACCTCTCTCCCTGGACTTGCAGTAGAGGCCCTAGGGTCCCCCCTGGCCCTTCACATAGGGGCCTCTGACCACAGCAAGCTACCCAGGGCTCCACCTCTCTCCCTGGACTTGCAGTAGAGGCCCCAGGTTGCTCCCTGGCCTTCCACCTATTGCCTCTAACCCCAGCAAGCTACCCAGAGATCCACCTCCCTTCCTGGACTTGCAGTAGCGGCCATAGGGTCCCCCCTTGCCCTTCACCTAGGGGCCCTCGACCCCGGCAAGCTACCCAGGGGTCCACCTCTCTCCCTGGACTTGCAGTAGAGGCACTAGAGCACCCCCTGGCCCTTCACTTAGGGTCCTCTGACCCCAGCAAGCTACCAAGGGCTCCACCTCTATCCCTGGACTTGCGGTATAGGCCCCAGGGTGCCCCCTTGCCCTCAACCTAGGGGCCTCTGACCCCAGCAAGCTACTCAGGGGTCCACCTCTCTCCCTGGACTTGCAGTAGAGGCCCCAGGGTGCTCCCTGGCCCTTAACCTATAGCCTCTGACCCCTGCAAGCTACCCAGGGGTTCCACCTCTCTCCCTGGACTTCAGTAGAGGCCCCGGGGTGCCCCTGGCCCTCCACCTAGGGCCTTCTGACCTCAGCAAGCTACCCAGGGGTTCACCTCTCTCCCTGGACTTGCAGTAGAGGCCCCTGGGTGCCCCCTTGCCCTCAACCCAGGTTCCTCTGATCCCAGCAAGCCACCCAGGGGTCCACCTCTCTCACTGGACTTGAAGTAGAGGCCCCAGGGTGCCCCCTGGCCCTCCACCTAGGGGCCTCTGACCCCAGCAAGCTACCCAGGGGTCCACCTCTCTCACTGGACTTGCAGTAGAGGCCCTAGGGTGCCCCCTGGCCCTTCAACTAGGGAACTCTGACACCAGCAAGCTAACCAGGGGTCCACCTCTCTCACTGGACTTGCAGTAGAGGCCCCAGGGTGCCCCCTGGCCCTCCACCTAGGGGCCTCTGACCCCAGCAAGCTACTCAGGGGTCCACCTCTCTAAGAGGACTTGCAGTAGAGGCACTAGGACACCCCCTGGCCCTTCACTTAAGGGCCTCTGACCCCAGCAAGCTACCCAGGACTCCACCTCTATCCCTGGACTTGCGGTATAGGCCCCAGGGTGCCCCCTTGCCCTCAACCTAGGGGCCTCTGACCCCAGCAAGCTACACAGGGGTCAACCTCTCTCCCTGGACATGCAGTAGAGGCCCCAAGGTGCCCCCTGGCCCTCCACCTTATGGCGTCTGACCCCAGCAAGCTACCCAGGGGTCCACCTCTCTCCCTGGACTTGCATTAGAGGCCCTAGGGTGCCCCCTGGCCCTCCACCAAGGGGCCTCTGACAGCAGGAAGCTGCCCAGGGGTCCACCTCTCTCCCTGGACTTGCAGTACAGGCCCCAGGGTGACCACTGGCCCTCCTTCTAGGGGCCTTTGACCTCAGCAAGCTACCCAGGGGTTCCACCTCTCTCCCTGGACTTGCAGTGGAGGCCCCAGCATGCTCCCTGGTCCTCCACCTATTGCCTCTGATCCCAGCAAGCTACCCAGGGGTTCTACCTCTCTCCCTGGACTTGCAATAGAGGCCCCAGGGTGCCCCTGGCCCTCCACCTAAGGCCTTCTGACCTCAGCAAGCTACCCAGGGGTTCACCTCTCTCTCTGGACTTGCAGTAGAGGCCCTAGGGTGCCCCCTGGCCCTTCACCTAGAGCCTCTGACCCCAGCAAGTTACCCAGGGGTCCACCTCTCTCTTTGGACTTGCAGTAGAGGCCCCAGGGTGCCCCCTGGCCCTCCACCTAGGGGACTCTGACCCCAGCAAGCTACCCAGGGGTCCACCTCTCTCCCTGGACTTGCAGTAGAGGCCAAAGGGTGCCCACTGGCCCTCTTCCTAGGGGCCTCTGACCCCAGCAAGCTACCCTTGGCTCCACCTCTCCCCCTGGACTTGCAGTAGAGGCCCCAGGGTGCCCCGTGGCCCTCAACCTAGGGGCCTCTGACCCCAGCAAGCTACCTAGGGGTCCACCTCTCTCATTGGACTTGCAGTAGAGGCTACAGGGTGCCCCTGGCCCTCTTCCTAGGGGCCTCTGACCCCAGCGAGCTACCAAAGGGTCCACCTCTCTTCCTGGACTTGAAGTAGAGGCACTAGGGTGCCCCCTGGCCCTTCACCTAGGGGCCTCTGACCCCAGCAAGCTACCCAGGGGTCCACCTCTCTCCCTGGACTTCCAGTAGAGGCCCCAGGGTGCTCCCTGGCCCTCCACCTATTGCCTCTGACCCCAGCAAGCTACCCAGGGGTTCCACCTCTCTCCCTGGACTTGCAGTAGAGGCCCCAGGGTGCCCCTGGCCCTCCACCTAGGGCCTTCTGACCTCAGCAAGCTACCCAGGGGTTCACCTCTCTCCCTGGACTTGCAGTAGAGGCCCTAGGGTGCCCCCTGGCCCTTCACCTAGGGGCCTCTGACCCCAGCAAGCTACCCAGGGGTCCACATCTCTCTCTGGACTTGCAGTAGAGGCCCCAGGGTGCCCCCTGGCCCTCCACATAGGGGCCTCTGACCCCAGCAAGCTACCCAGGGGTCCACCTCTCTCCCTGGACTTGCAGTAGAGGCCACAGGGTGCCCACTGGCCCTCTTCCTAGGGGCCTCTGACCCCAGCAAGCTACCCAGGGCTCCACCTCTCCCCCTGGACTTGCAGTAGAGGCCCCAGGGTGCCCCCTGGCCCTCCACCTTATGGCCTCTGACCCCAGCAAGCTACACAGGGGTCAACCTCTCTCCCTGGACTTGCATTAGGGGCCCTAGGGTGCCCCCAGGCCCTCCACCAAGGGGCCTCTGACAGCAGGAAGCTGCCCAGGGGTCCACTTCTCTCCCTGGACTTGCAGTACAGGCCCCAGAGTGACCACTGACCCTCCTCCTAGGGGCCTCTGACCACAGCAAGCTACCCAGGGGTCCACCTCTCTCCCTGGACTTGCAGTGGAGGCCCCAGGGTGCTCCCTGGCCCTCCACCTATTGCCTCTGACCCCAGCAAGCTACCCAGGGGTTCCACCTCTCTCCCTGGACTTGCAGTAGAGGCCCCCAGGGTGCCCCTGGCCCTCCACCTAGGGCCTTCTGACCACAGCAAGCTACCCAGGGGTTCACCTCTCTCCCTGGACTTGTAGTAGAGGCCCTAGGGTGCCCGCTGACCCTTCACCTAGAGCCTCTGACCCCAGCAAGTTACCCAGGGGTCCACCTCTCTCTCTAAACTTGCAGTAGAGGCCCCAGGGTGCCCCCTGGCCCTCCACCTAGAGGCCTCTGACCCCAGCAAGCTACCCAGGGGTCCACCTCTCTCCCTTGACTTGCAGTAGAGGCCACAGGGTGCCCACTGGCACTCTTCCTAGGGGCCTCTGACCCCAGCAAGCTACCCAGGGCTCCACCTCTCCCCCTGGACTTGCAGTAGAGGCCCCAGGGTGCCCCGTGGCCCTCTACCTAGGGGCCTCTGACCCCAGCAAGCTACCTTGGGGTCCACCTCTCTCCCTGGACTTGCAGTAGAGACCCCAGGGTGTCCCCTCGCCCTCCACCTAGGGGCCTCTGACCCCAGCAAGCTACCCAGGGGTCCACCTCTCTCCCTGGACTGGCAGTAGAGGCCCCAAGGTGCCCCCTGGCCCTCCACCTTATGGCCTCTGACCCCAGCAAGCTACCCAGGGGTCCACCTCTCTCCCTGGACTTGCAGCAGAGGCAGTAGGGCACTCCCTGGCCCTTCACTTAGGGGCCTTTGACCCCAGCAAGCTACCCAGGGCTCCACCTCTATCCCTGGACTTGCGGTATAGGCCCCAGGGTGCCCCCTTGCCCTCAACCTAGGGGCCTCTGACCCCAGCAAGCTACACAGGAGTCCACCTCTTTCCCTGGACTTGCATTAGAGGCCCTAGGGTGCCCCCTGGCCCTCCACCAAGGGGCCTCTGATAGCAGGAAGCTGCCCAGGGGTCCACTTCTCTCCCTGGACTTGCAGTACAGGCCCCAAGGTGCCCACTGACCCTCCTCCTAGGGGCCTATTACCACAGCAAGCTACCCAGGGGTCCACCTCTCTCCCTGGACTTGCAGTGGAGGCCCCAGCGTGCTCCCTGGCCCTCCACCTATTGTCTCTGACCCCAGCAAGCTACCCAGGGGTTCCACCTCTCTCCCTGGACTTGCAGTAGAGGCCCCAGGGTGCCCCTGGCCCTCCACCTAGGGCCTTCTGACCTTAGCAAGCTACCCAGGGGTCCACCTCTCTCCCTGGACTTGCAGTAGAGGCCCTAGGGTGCCCCCTGGCCCTTCACCTAGGGGCCTCTGACCCCAGCAAGCTACCCAGGGGTCCACCTCTCTCCCTGGACTTGCAGTAGAGGCCACAGGGTGCCCACTGGCCCTCTTCCTAGGGGTCTCTGACCCCAGCAAGCTACCCAGGGCTCCACCTCTCCCCCTGGACTTGCAGAAGAGGCCCCAGGGTGACCCGTGGTCCTTAAACCTAGGGGCCTCTGACCTCAGCAAGCTATCCTGGGGTCCACCTCTCACACTGGACTTGCAGTAGAGGCCCCAGGGTGCCCCCTGGCCCTCCACCTAGGGGCCTCTGACCCCAGCAAGCTACCTAGGGGTCCACCTCTCTCATTGGACTTGCAGTAGAGGCCACAGGGTGCCCCTGGCCCTCTTCCTAGGGGCCTCTGACCCCAGCAAGCTACCAAATGGTCCAACTCTCTTCCTGGACTTGAAGTAGAGGCCCTAAGGTGCCCCCTGGCCCTTCACCTAGTTGCCTCTGACCCCAGCAAGCCACCCAGGGGTCCACCTCTCTCTCTGGACTTGCAGTAGAGGCCCCAGGGTGCCCCCTGGCCCTCCACATAGGGGCCTCTGACCCCAGCAAGCTACCCAGGGGTCCACCTCTCTCCCTGGACTTGCAGTAGAGGCCACAGGGTGCCCACTGACCCTCTTCCTAGGGGCCTCTGACCCCAGCAAGCTACCCAGGGCTCCACCCCTCCCCCTGGACTTGCAGTAGAGGCCCCAGGGTGCCCCGTGGCCCTCTTCCTAGGGGCCTCTGACCCAAGCAAGCTACACAGGGTTCAACCTCACTCCCTGGACTTGCAGTAGAGGCCCCAAGGTGCCCCCTTGCCCTCCACCTTATGGCCTCTGACCCCAGCAAGCTACACAGGGGTCAACCTCTCTCCCTGGACTTGCATTAGAGGCCCTAGGGTGCCCCCTGGCCCTCAACCTAGGGGCCTCTGACCCCAGCAAGCTACACAGGGGTCAACCTCTCTCCCTGGACATGCAGTAGAGGCCCCAATGTGCCCCCTGGCCCACCACCTTATGGCCTCTGACCCCAGCAAGCTACCCAGGGGTCCACCTCTCTCCCTGGACTTGCAGTGGAGGCCCCAGGGTGCTCCCTGGCCCTCCACCTATTGCCTCTGACCCCAGCAAGCTACCCAGGGGTCCACCTCTCTCCCTGGACTTGCAGTAGAGGCCCCCAGGGTGCCTCTGGCCCTCCACCTAGGGCCTTCTGACCACAGCAAGCTACCCAGGGGTTCACCTCTCTCCCTGGACTTGCAGTAGAGGCCCTAGGGTGCCCGCTGACCCTTCACCTAGAGCCTCTGACCCCAGCAAGTTACCCAGGGGTTCACCTCTCTCTCTCTGGACTTGCAGTAGAGGCCCCAGGGTGCCCCCTGGCCCTCCACCTAGGGGCCTCTGACCCAAGCAAGCTACCCAGGGGTCCACCTCTCTCCCTTGACTTGCAGTAGAGGCCACAGGGTGCCCACTGGCACTCTTCCTAGGGACCTCTGACCCCAGCAAGCTACCCAGGGCTCCACCTCTCCCCCTGGACTTGCAGTAGAGGCCCCAGGGTGCCCCGTGGCCCTCTACCTAGCGGCCTCTGACCCCAGCAAGCTACCTTGGGGTCCACCTCTCTCCCTGGACTTGCATTAGAGGCCCCAGGGTGTCCCCTCGCCCTCCACCTAGGGGCCTCTGACCCCAGCAAGCTACCCAGGGGTCCACCTCTCTCCCTGGACTGGCATTAGAGGCCCCAAGGTGCCCCCTGGCCCTCCACCTTATGGCCTCTGACCCCAGCAAGCTACCCAGGGGTCCACCTCTCTCCCTGGACTTGCAGCAGAGGCACTAGGGCACCCCCTGGCCCTTCACTTAGGGGCCTTTGACCCCAGCAAAATACCCAGGGCTCCACCTCTATCCCTGGACTTGCGGTATAGGCCCCAGGGTGCCCCCTTGCCCTCAACCTAGGGGCCTCTGACCCCAGCAAGCTACACAGGAGTCCACCTCTTTCCCTGGACTTGCATTAGAGGCCCTAGGGTGCCCCCTGGCCCTCCACCAAGGGGCCTCTGATAGCAGGAAGCTGCCCAGGGGTCCACTTCTCCCCCTGGACTTGCAGTACAGGCCCCAGGGTGCCCAATGACCCTCCTCCTAGGGGCCTATTACCACAGCAAGCTACCCAGGGGTCCACCTCTCTCCCTGGACTTGCAGTGGAGGCCCCAGCGTGCTCCCTGGCCCTCCACCTATTGCCTCTGACCCCAGCAAGCTACCCAGGGGTTCCACCTCTCTCCCTGGACTTGCAGTAGAGGCCCCAGGGTGCCCCTGGCCCTCCACCTAGGGCCTTCTGACCTTAGCAAGCTACCCAGGGGTCCACCTCTCTCCCTGGACTTGCAGTAGAGGCCCTAGGGTGCCCCCTGGCCCTTCACCTAGAGCCTCTGACCCCAGCAAGTTACCCAGGGGTCCACCTCTCTCTCTGGACTTGCAGTAGAGGCCCCAGGGTGCCCCCTGGCCCTCCACCTAGGGGCCTCTGACCCCAGCAAGCTACCCAGGGGTCCACCTCTCTCCCTGGACTTGCAGTAGAGGCCACAGGGTGCCCACTGGCCCTCTTCCTAGGGGTCTCTGACCCCAGCAAGCTACACAGGGCTCCACCTCTCCCCCTGGACTTGCAGTAGAGGCCCCAGGGTGACCCGTGGCCCTAAACCTAGGGGCCTCTGACCCCAGCAAGCTACCCTGGGGTCCACCTCTCACCCTGGACTTGCAGTAGAGGCCCCAGGGTGCCCCCTGGCCCCCCACCTAGGGGCCTCTGACCCCAGCAAGCTACCTAGGGGTCCACCTCTCTCATTGGACTTGCAGTAGAGGCCACAGGGTGCCCCTGGCCCTCTTCCTAGGGGCCTCTGACCCCAGCAAGCTAACAAAGGGTCCAACTCTCTTCCTGGACTTGAAGTAGAGGCACAAGGGTGCCCCCTGGCCCTTCACTTAGGGGCCTTTGACCCCAGCAAGCTACCCAGGGGTCCACCTCTCTCCCTGGACTTCCAGTAGAGGCCCCAGGGTGCTCCCTGGCCCTCCACCTATTGCCTCTGACCCCAGCAAGCTACCCAGGGGTTCCACCTCTCTCCCTGGACTTGCAGTAGAGGCCCCAGGGTGCCCCTGGCCCTCCACCTAGGGCCTTCTGACCTCAGCAAGCTACCCAGGGGTTCACCTCTCTCCCTGGACTTGCAGTAGAGGCCCTAAGGTGCCCCCTGGGCCTTCACCTAGTTGCCTCTGACCCCAGCAAGCTACCCAGGGGTCCACCTCTCTCCCTGGACTTGCAGTAGAGGCCACAGGGTGCCCACTGGCCCTCTTCCTAGGGGCCTCTGACCCCAGCAAGCTACCCAGGGCTCCACCCCTCCCCCTGGACTTGCAGTAGAGGCCCCAGGGTGCCCCGTGGCCCTCATCCTAGGGGCCTCTGACCCAAGCAAGCTACACAGGGTTCAACCTCACTCCCTGGACTTGCAGTAGAGGCCCCAAGGTGCCCCCAGGCCCTCCACCTTATGGCCTCTGACCCCAGCAAGCTACACAGGGGTCAACCTCTCTCCCTGGACTTGCATTAGAGGCCCTAGGGTGCCCCCTGGCCCTCCACCAAGGGGCCTCTGACAGCAGGAAGCTGCCCAGGGGTCCACTTCTCTCCCAGGACTTGCAGTACAGGCCCCAGGGTGCCCACTGACCCTCCTCCTAGGGGCCTCTGACCACAGCAAGCTACCCAGGGGTCCACCTCTCTCCCTGGAATTGCAGTAGAGGCCCCAGGGTGCCCCTGGCCCTCCACCTAGGGCCTTCTGACCTCAGCAAGCTACCCAGGGGTTCACCTCTCTCCCTGGACTTGCAGTAGAGGCCCTAGGGTGCCCGCTGGCCCTTCACCTAGAGCCTCTGACCCCAGCAAGCTACCCAGGGGTCCACCTCTCTCCCTGGACTTGCAGTGGAGGCCCCAGGGTGCTCCCTGGCCCTCCACCTATTGCCTCTGACCCCAGCAAGCTACCCAGGGGTTCCACCTCTCTCCCTGGACTTGCAGTAGAGGCCCCAGGGTGCCCCGTGGCCCTCAACCTAGGGGCCTCTGACCCCAGCAAGCTACACAGTGGTCAACCTCTCTCCCTGGACTTGCAGAAGAGGCCCCAAGGTGCCCCCTGGCCCTCCACCTTATGGCCTCTGACCCCAGCAAGCTACAGAGGGGTCAACCTCTCTCCCGGGACTTGCATTAGAGGCCCTAGGGTGCCCCCTGGCCCTCCACCTAGGGGCCTCTGACCCCAGCGAGCTACCCAGGGGTCCACCTCTCTCCCTGGACTTTTAGTAGAGGCCACAGGGTGCCCCCTGGCCCTACTTCAAGGGGCCTCTGACCCCAGCAAGCTACCCAGGGGTCCACCTCTCTCACTGGACTTGAAGTAGAGGCACTAGGGTGCCCCCTGGCCCTTCGCCTAGGGGCCTCTGACCCCAGCAAGCTAGCCAGGGGTCCACCTCTCTCACTGGACTTGCAGTAGAGGCCCCAGGGTGTCCCCTGGCCCTCCACCTAGGGGCCTCTGACCCCAGCAAGCTACCCAGGGGTCCACCTCTCTCACTGGACTTGCTGTAGAGGCTCTAGGGTGCCCCCTGGCCCTTCAACTAGGAGCCTCTGACACCAGCAAGCTACCCAGGGGTCCACCTCTCTCACTGGACTTGCAGTAGAGGCCACAGGGTGCCCCCTGGCCCTACTTCTAGGGGCCTCTGACCCCAGCAAGCTACTCAGGGGTCCACCTCTCTCCCAGGACTTGCAGTAGAGGCACTAGGGCACCCCCTGGCCCTTCACTTAGGGGCCTCTGACCCTAGCAAGCTACCCAGGGCTCCACCTCTATCCCTGGACTTGCGGTATAGGCCCCAGGGTGCCCCCTTGCCCTCAACCTAGGGGCCTCTGACCCAAGCAAGCTACACAGTGGTCAACCTCTCTCCCTGGACATGCAGTAGAGGCCCCAAGGTGCCGCCTGGCCCTCCACCTTATGGCCTCTGACCCCAGCAAGCTACCCAGGGGTCCACCTCTCTCCCTGGACTTGCATTAGAGGCCCTAGGGTGCCCCCTGGCCCTCCACCAAGGGGCCTCTGACAGCAGGAAGCTGCCCAGGGGTCCACCTCTCTCCCTGGACTTGCAGTACAGGCCCCAGGGCGACCACTGGCCCTCCTCCTAAGGGCCTCTGACCACAGCAAGCTACCCAGGGGTCCACCTCTCTCCCTGGACTTTTAGTAGAGGCCACAGGGTGCCCCCTGGCCCTACTTCTTGGGGCCTCTGACCCCAGCAAGCTACCCAGGGGTCCACCTCTCTCACTGGACTTGAAGTAGAGGCACTAGGGTGCCCCCTGGCCCTTCGCCTAGGGGCCTCTGACCCCAGCAAGCTAGCCAGGGGTCCACCTCTCTCACTGGACTTGCAGTAGAGGCCCCAAGGTGCCCCCTGGCCCTCCACCTTT